>NC_134847.1:11081276-11396571 GCF_965363235.1 Mytilus galloprovincialis | reverse complement strand
CGATAAGTAGACTGACAAATGAAGTACTGGTCTTCAGAAGGGTGCAGTCCTGTCTGCGTATTCATTTCCGGCTCCGTTTCACCAACTTTTGACAAATCAAGTACTGGACATCGCAAGGGGGCAGTCATGTCTGCGTATTCATTTCACGAACTTTAATCTTTCTCTTTACAGATGAATAAAATATAAATAATCATCCATGGATTAGTTTTTATCCATGTTTCTTTAACCTTAAAAATTGAAAGAATATCCCATATTCCAATTTGATGTTATTGAGGATCGAATGGTAGAACCTTTAACACAGGATTTTATCTTTACTTATTCGGGACTACGGAATTTCGTTTCTTTATATTCGGGGTCGGACACCCCCAACCCCTAACCCCTAACCCCTAAATTTATAGATTCTGGAACTAAAATACCACCAACTATTTCCAGAAATAATTGGAAATTACGGACCTACATGTAAACGTCAAAAACTCCAGTCCAATTTCCCCTGTACCCATACCAGATATACTTACTCTATAGATAGAATCATATACCTGTATCTTATCTCATTATATCCCTAGTTTGTCTACTCTTTGTCAGCATAAAAGCGAGTTTAATATTTTGAAACTGCGACTGTATGATGGTGCTTACAGGAAAGCTTAATTCCCTTTTGCAAACAAAACTGTTACTGCCGATTCTGCTACCGAATTGCTGATGGAGAAGGAATTGGAAGAAGACATTGGTCATTGTGTTGATGATAATGTGCTACCTTCAGAAACACAGACTGCCCTGAAACGACTGAAAACTTGGAAAAGAGCATGCATGAGTGGCGAGAGATTGTGCGGTCTTGCCATGCTCCATGTTCATCGCGATAAGGATATCAGCAGACCAAATTATGATTCTGAAACGATTTGACTGAACCGGCCATAGAAAATTTGGCAAACTCTACTGAATCGATGTTTGTTCTATGTTCTGGCAGCAGACTCAAATCAGTGATATTTGGATGATTATCTTACATATAAATTTAAATAAAGTTGTTAAAAATTTGGTGTTAGTAAAAGTCTTAAAATATGAAAAATTTATATAAAAAGTGTCCAAATTCAAAACATTATCAAACTCTCTAAAAATGCCTAGAATGCAGGATTTTGCACCATTCATTTCATACCCTCCAAAAAAAGTTTTCGCCTCGCTTCGCTCGGCTCAATTATTTTGCCTCACTAAAATAAGATACCTAGTTACGGCCTTGTTTTTAAGATAATGAGTCTTAGAAAAACCCGTAGGGTCACTTTCAAAACAAGAAACAGACATGAAGCTATACTTAAACTCAATCCTAACAGCAGACTTAACAAAAACAGGCATACAGGTTTAACCTTGGAGGTTTCACATAGACATACATTGGTGCATTCGGGCCTTAAGATTGAAGATTGAGACAATAATATACCATTATCTATTTACCCCCTTCAATAATAAATATAACCATAAAACTGACATGTTTTCAGCACATAACATTTCTGTTGCAGACAGTTTTGCCGGATAGTTATCTCTCTTCGTTTTGCTATTAAACTGATACCTAGTTTTATCAACCTGATAATTCGATTACTGACAGACATTCATGCACGGAAAAATATTGTGCGTGTGTCTCTAAATGGATTTGACCCGAATCCAATTGTTTTCCCCTCCTTAAAACACAAACTGACCTGTACGGAATAATAAATAGTGAAGTAAAGATTTTAAGTGTTTTGACCTTCTTACTCATGTAAATTCTATCTAAAGAATATTGATATACACTGGTGTGAACGGGTTAGTATGTCCGCTGCAAAGTGCCAACATGTTATTTGAGGGGCGTAAAAGGAGTGGGGTATCTGCACTGAAGAACTCGAAATGATATTGCAATTTTACGATGAACGAACAATTAAAAATGTCTTGCACGTTGATCTTTTAACCGATTTCACGAAACACCGTGAAAAAAGAACCTTTTAAATAAAAATGGCAAAACATGTTGCACGAAAATAACCCTTTACCACGCTCTTATTTATCTTCCATAACTATATAAGCAATCAGAAAGTGGATGGCGATGAGGCGTGGATGTCGGTTTGTCAAGGTTTTCAAAGAGTTATCTCAATTTCGATTTTCGTCTAATACTAGTTATAGATTTATGAATAAAGACGTAATCTATTTTTATTTAAATTTGAACAGGAAACAAACAAAACTGGCTGAATATTATAGAATATAAAAGTGACATCAAATAAACGAAAATTAAACTGTTATTGATTTTTTTCAGGCTACCAGGGTAATAAGGACTATAAATCCGTACGATGACCAATAATGCATGTTGATGCCAAAAGGTGAAAAATGAGTAAAAATGACCACTGATTTGTCACGCTAACCTTAAATCTTGAACCCTACCTTGAAAGAAAGGTCGTATTTGTTTATTTAGTATGACCATGTTAAACTATACTAATATTACTTCAAAAGTGATATTTACGTTTAAGTTTAGTCTTTTTATAGATGTAAATGAGACAATATCTGAAAAAGTCTAATTTCCATGTCCCGCACTTCACCAGCAATTATTTTTTTATTCAACCATCTTTTTTGAAAATTTTAAGTTTTAGTATAAACTAAATTATATAATGCACCATGGCCTGCCAATTAAACACTCATTCTTATATTTCTTCCAATAAAATATTGTAATTTAAATGTTCAACCCCCCTAAAATCATGTTGTCCCCTGTGTTTTTTTGAAAACTAAATCATTCAAATAATATCCAAATTAACTAAACAGGCGTCCGATTCTCACATATATGATATATTATTTAATAAACTTGCCCCTAATTTGTCTTTTTATAATATAACTATAGCATGTAAAAAAATTTTGCAAATTTTAAGAGAAAAAAAATTTGTCCCCAGGGGTGATTTCCCTCCTGTTACCACTGTTTTTTTTTACCTGTGGAAACGTTTACAAGACCAAAAGTTATTTTCCCATTATGTATTGTGAAGAGCATCATTCCCTGAATGTATTAGTACAAAGAAATAGTTGGAAAGGCGGCCAGGTTTGAAAATTCAAGCCCATCCAAGGTAAGAATTTATAGAAAAATACTTATTGGTGTTCTATCCTGTTATAGCCTTGTTTTACACTTTCTGAGAATATTTTTAAGTGTGCACCACAACATTAAGTGTGTTTTTATATCATCTTTTTAAAAGTTATATGTCACAGGAAATACACTTACATTTAATGTGATAAAAAGGACAAAAACTATCGCGTAATTCCTTTCTGTTACGTTCTGTCATGTTACCTCATCAAAAGTAACAGCATAACCATCATCAGTTACAGGAAGGATGTTCAAGACAATTTCACTGAAGAATCGAACAGTTAATCTACTATATGCCAACCATTTCATTTAATATAAGTTTACACCCCCATATCAAATAAATTTCAAAATAATATACAGTATATTGAATAAAAAAATAGGTTTTTTGCTTTTGATAACAGCAGAGAACATTGTGCAATTCTAGTATAGTAGATAGTAACAGAAAGGAATTTATTTTAGAATTTTTCATTACCTGGGCAGATTTTTCATCTTGCAAATACAGTTTCAAAGGATAAATGACATTGTTTGCTGTTATCTTCCAATTGTGACCAATCTAAAATGATTTATTTTTCTTAAACTTTTAAATAAAGCAGAAAAATCCTTTCTGTTACCAACTCTGTCCTGTTACCGTTGTCCTGTTACTCAAGATTCTTTCATGTTACCGACATATCTGACTATAAGTATATTTCTAAACCTTTTGTATTGCAAATGCTAAAATCAATAATTGGCATTTGATAAACTATTGCAGGATATACTAGTAAACCACAAATAGTGTCTTAAACTTATTCCTTATTCCCATTAGAAACTTTTTAAAATTGATTAACTTTGGTAACAGGAAAGAACTGGATTTTTTTTGTACCATTTTTTAAATTGCCATTGTTTCCTTATTAAACAAGTATTTGAATTACAGACAACAGTTCCTAGATCCCCAATGTGTGTTCTTCGATTTGTGCTATTAAAATACCGGGTCTAAAGAATTTTTTTTGGTTTTTTCTTATTGCCAAAAACTAGACTTTTTCAGATATTGTCTCAAATATTTAAATATTCGGCACAAAGAGTGCTTTATTGTATAACAGACCCAAAGGTTGCAATGTGTGTCCATCATACTATTGTTGATAAACATCAAGCAGTCTCCAGTCCTTTCAAATGTCAAATTACTTTTCACTAATGAACCACGTAAGGATCCGCAAGTGTAACTTCGAAAATCTAGACACGGATTCAGCCACTCTCTATTAACACAAAAAAAACTAGGTTAACGCTTTTACTTCTATCTAGTAAGAGTTAGTTGCAGATATAATAAGGCACTGTTGATTCAACTAAACCGGGTGTTCTATGCTGTAAATTGAAAGGTGTTTTTTAAATTGTTATTTGGATGGAGTTGGCACTCACTTCCTATATCTATTAACCTATTGATTGCGGATAAGAACATTATTAGAATTCAGTTCAGTTGCGAATTAAGTGACCAGAATTTTTTATAAGGGGGAGGACTGACCTAAAAGGGAAAGGGGCACTACAATCACGCTTCGAGGATCCCAAATATAATTTCTACATAGCTGTACTTTTACGAAGGTGTACATTGCAAACATTATTAATTTACCAAATTCCCATGAAGTGATTAATTACATTAACTTGCAAATTACAATAGTTATAGGTAGTCAATGACTTGTTTTAGTACAAAAATAAAACAAATGGGTTTAAAACGCTGAACAGGCCGCACAACGTGCGCATTGAATGATCGATTTCTTACGAATAAATATACATGTAAAACAACTCCATATCTTGTAATCTTTAAGGTCAAACAATGTATTTCATTTTTATGTCATCCTTTCATCTTGTTTACGTAACAGAAATGCATTGATGCCACCAATAACCTTTGTTTGATATTTAAGGTATAGTTGCATGACTCACACAATATGCATGACACAGGTTCGTGTAGCAGACGAGAAACAAGGCCATAACAAGCATTATTGCCAGACACAACATGTTATTGGCAATGAAAAAAACTTGTACAAGGATAAGTGAATCAGCGATTCTTTTCTAAAAGGGGAATTTCGAATGATAAATATACTACAAAAATAATTGACGAAAACATTTGGTTAGGAAGAGTGTAATGGTCATAACAAACTTTATTACCACGGGTTTAAAAATACCATTAAATGTCTTTTTTTCTAATTACATTATATTGCAACGAGTTTCTGTTTTATCAGTCTTGGTTGACGTTTGCAACGGCTCTCATTATTTTCCTTTAGAATGAGACCAATGGAATTCATCTACTTAAAAAAAAAAAAGAAAAAAAAAAGCGATAGATACCCAATAAGTATGAAAACAAACTGACAATTCCATGGCAAAAAAAAGAAAGACGACCTAGATCACGCCGCGTTTACAAAGTACAACTAAAGGTCTGTGTGGAATGGTTTTATACTATGTCGTTAATTAAAGAGAGGAGGTGTGATTTCCAATGAGACAAAACAGGGTCGTAACTAGCCCCTTTTAATACTGAGGCAAAATATATTCGACGAGCGTAGCGAGGCGAAAAAATTTTGGTGAGGGGTCTGGTGGCCGCTTAAGGCCCCAGAAGCTCTGAGAAAAATAACGCAAAATCGTGCATTCTGAGCGTTTCCCGGACTCTTTCTTACATAGAAACGCAAATCATTTTTAGCTATTTTTTTCGACAAAAGCAAAAAAATAGATTCATTGTTATTTAAGACTTTAAAGTTTTAGGGAAATTCAAAACATTAAAACACCGATAAATAGGATAAAGCAAAAAACGTAATTCTCATAATCATTAATACCGGATCTGTCTGTCTGTTGTCTTGTATTGTGCTGATTTGAGATTTTTTATGACTAGATTTAAATATAGTGACAGTCATTAGTGCAGTAATATACGTTAAATACTAGTACTGCTCAAGTCGACACTAGGGACCATATTGGCCTTCTTTTACGGTATTTATGATTCTTTCATTATTGAAGACCCTCCAGCAACTATCAAGATGAAGAACAGGAATAAAAACTTTGACCATTGATTATTTGTATTTGTTTTCTATACATTGACATTGTGTGCGATTAGCTCCCGTGCACGTGTACTTCATATTCCTTTATTTTCTGTTAAAGGGTCTGAACACGACTTAATGCAAATTTAACCCTTGAATGTAAAAGGTCATATATATGGCAATACATTGATGTTTTTTTCAACAAATGATTTGATACCGGGAAATTGGTGGTCTTACTTTAATTTAAACAATGTCAGCTATCTAGTTTTATCCACAGGCGCTTGGATATATGATACAGTTATTTTTTTTAATTTTGTTGTTGATATTCAATTTTCTATATTTATAATACATATCTAATCAATGAATATCTCATTTCAAAGGTATTGATCCAAGCTATTTGCCACTTAAATATTTTTCTGGGATCCGGGCCCGTCTGGCCACCACAGAGGTCCAAAGTCGTCTTAGGGTGATCACCGTCATTTAAGCAGTCTCTGGTAGGTGTTCACTATTAATTTCTTTTCTTTTTTGGCTTTCCATAAGTATTTCTATGTATATTTCTATATGTTTCTGGAGTAATTGGATTGTGTTTCATATTTTATATATTAAATTACATCTTTGGTGAATCCTCTGTAATGTTTTATTGATAAAAATCTATATAACATAAAGACAAATATACAACTTGTATCAGGGTTTATATTCGAGGACAACGAAAATTTATGTCAGCTTGAAGGGGTCATAAAATGGTATCTTTTCCCTCAGGCTTTATAGTGATTTTCAACTAAATTTAAATATATATTGAACCGACGGCTAGCAGTCGGTTGGATATTGAATATCAATTATCGAATGTCAAATAAAGGACAGACCGCTTACATACATATTTAAAACGGAATGAAATGCTTTAGAAATGAGCAGAAACCGTGAAATTGTCGATTTCCGCTGTTAGATTGCATTTAACTAAGATTTAGCGATTTTTGGAACGTTTGAGCCTCACGCAGTTTTTTGGTTTTTAGACATATCGTCAAAATTGGCTGCTGGAAAAAAGTGGCTGCTATCTTGATTGGCCGATGAAAGTGGCTGCCAGCTTGAGTCTGGTACATATCTATCACTTCTGTGATACCTAATTTTTCAATTCATACTAAGAAAAATTCGGTATGGTTTTATATAAGAAGAAAGGCAGTTCGTATTCTTTGATATCAAGTTCAATTCTCCATGTAGTCCAAATAATTATGACGTCTTGAAAGGCTATTATAATTTTTTTTCTTTGACGCCTTACATCGACGATGTAAGGCGTCAAAGAAAAAAAATATAATAGCCTTTCAAGACGTCATAATTATTTGGACTATTCTCCATGCAGAAACGACCACTTTTTTCTGTGTCCAGTAGCATCGAATATTCTTAAAATATTTTCTCGCATAATGCCTGGACATCGGGCGGTGGACATGCAACATTACACAGTGTGACAGGTTTACAAATGAAAATCAACACTCAGACTTGTCATTTTGTAGGACAATAAATGAACAAAAGACAAACCCGGAACACAGAAGTACAAACAATAAACCATCAACTCTGAAAACCAAAAGTAAAATAGAAACATGGATTACGAAAAATCTGCAGGGGCGAAATCAAAGAGTGAAGAAAACTTGCTTCTTGCAAGACACTTTCAGTGAAAACAATTTGATATGAAGACAATCATATGAAGACAATCTTTTGTTTTATTTATTTTTTTTTTTTTTAAATTTAAAACATGAGGCATTTGCCTCATTTGCCTCAATGTAGTTACGGCCCTGCAAAAGACAACGATCTACCAAAATCCAAATGACAAGTAAGTGACGAACATTTTATGTCAGTGTACGGCCATCCACAATGAACAAATGCCATGCCGTATAATAAGCTTTAAAAATACAAAAAGAGAACTGCCATTTCTCAATTAACCACCGTGTTCATGGTAATTGTGAACATGTTCTTGTTATCTATTTCAAATGATAATATTGACACATGTTTAGGCAGCAACCATTTGATTTTCTGGCGGGGGGGGGGGGGGGGGGCTATGGTTTTTTTTGGAAAAAAAGTTTGTTTCCAGTTTTTGGAGAAAAAATAATTTGTTTTTGATTCTGAGAAAAAAAAATTGTTTGTTTCACCCTCAGCTGCCACTATATGTAATGCTAAAATTGAAAGAAAAAAATTGTTTTTGACTTGTCGCGAAAAAAATAGATTGTTTTTCGCCTCAGGCGAAAAAAAAAAATTGTCCAGAAAAAAAAAACATAGCCCCCCCCCCCCCCCCCCCCAGAAAATCAAATGGTTGCTGCCTTACCCTGTTTGATTTCATGTTGAACATTTTCAATGAATAACGCCGGACAGTCGACCAGTGTGATGTGTAAAAAGTGTTCGGCTGCTTGTACTAGACCGATACCCTGATTTTAATGTGATCGTTCACAAGTGATCAGAGTGTAGGAATTTATGACAGTCGAACGCATTATTTGAACAGTTATCCTAAAATCAACGTATTTGGCAAATATAAAGTATCTATAATTTTGATTCTTAAAGTTCTTTGGTTTTACCATATTGAGGACTTATCTCCTCCCAAACTCAGTAAAATTAGTCGGATGTGAGGCGGTACAAGACAAAACATGAACATACGGAATAATCGAAAAATACATGCATATTCTTAAAACGTAGAATAATTGTGGCTTTTTTATTTATTACTTAGCAACCTTTGTGTACCATTTAAATCACAGCAGTTCAATCTTGTTATTGCAATATATGATTTAGTCACTACATTTCACGCAACATCGAATTCACCACAAAATATGATTTATGTTGTGGCAAATGTACTTTTATACTTAAAATGTGTTTGATTCGAATCTTCAACTTTCGTGAAAAAAACAACACTATCATCATTTATACTCGTTTTAAAGTTCAGTAATTTAACTATATCAGAATTTTTGGAATTAACAAGTTTTCATTGTGTATTAAATATAAAGCTTTTAATTAGCCAAATATGCTATGAACCTATATTGCTTATTAGATTATAGGCACATATGTTAAATTTCAAGAACGAACAGGTATCTTAGCGCTGACAGTGGTTGAATTGCAAGACCAAAAATGTCATTAACTGTAAATGCACTTTTTTTTCAAAAGAGCAAAACATTTCCAAGTTGACAGAGATTTATATATTACAAAAACTTGAAGTACACTTCAGTGGTGAAGTAGAGTTCATATAGTGACCAATGCAATGACTTATACCTTATATATACCACAGTAGGTGACCCCCGATACTTAGCTGCATTGTTATTACACTTGTACATTAAAGTTACACGTCATATTAAAATGTCCAGAAACTGACCAACAGTAATGTTTTAAAGATCAATGCAGACACTACGAACAGAGTGAAGTTCGGAAGTTCAATGCAGAAATTGTAACAAAGTGATGTCAGGAGGATCCATGCAGAAAATGACACAAAGTGATGTCCGGAAGATCCATGCAGAAAATGACACATGTGTGATGTTCGGAAGATTAATGCAGGAACTGAAGCGATGTTCGGAAGTTAAATTCTGAAACTGACACAGAAGGATGTTCAGAAGTTAAATTCTGAAACTGACACAGAAGGATGTTCGGAAGTTAAATTCTGAACCTGACACAGAAGGATGTTCGGAGGATCAAATTACAGCAAATTTATCTTGTCACATATATATTCTACATAATACTATATTTTTTTCTATACAAATAGAAATGTTTTAATGAATTTTCCTGAACTATATTTTAGCATATTTACAAATAAAACGGTGTGATATTACAAATATCTGGCGAGGAAGAAGATTGAGTCATGATAAAAAGGTTAAACATAATCTGTGTCATATTTGTAATTCAAATAGTGCACTTCACTTCTTATAACAATATCATAGTACAAAAACTGCCACAGTTTAGTTGTATACAGTTTTTAAAAGTGGTGTCAATATGTAAATGTATTTTTAAAAGTACAGTTCACTACCTTTTTCCAAAGTATTATAGTAAAAAAAGGGGCTTATGCATCAATTCATTTTCCCCGCCTAGGATACTATCTTACTTTTCCGATCCAGGTTTTTAATTAAATTATCAACACGGAACATGTCATCTTTATCCTGTTTTCAAGGAGATATGTTGTCAAAAAGTACTATTTATGGAAGAAATCTAGTATGAAAAGTACTTATTTTAGGCTACTGATTGTAGGCTCAAGGAAAAACGCGGGATATTATATACAAGCATGAATCAATATGAGCATTTGTGGTTGGACTATGGAAATTTGTTTTTACAAACAAACGTAGTAAACCAAATAAGGAAATGTCATTTTGTTGTTAAGTTGACCGACCCTTTAACATAAATAGCAGAACCACTGTGTGTCAGTTTTTGCATCAATCTTCCGAACACCACTGTGTGTCAGTTTTTGCATTGATCTTCCGAACATCACTGTGTGTCAGTTTCTGCATTGATCTTCCGAACATCACTGCATGTGTGTCAGTTTCTGCAATGATCTCCTTAACAGCACTTTGGGTCAGTTTCTGCATTAATCTTTCTATCCACTGTGTGCCTGTTTCTGCAATGATCTTCCGAACATCACTGCGTGTCAGTATCTGCATCAATCTTCCGAACATCACTGTGTGTCTGTTTCTGCAATAATCTTTCGAACAATACTGTGTGTCAGTTTCTGCATCAATCTTCCGAACATCCTGACTGTGTGTCAGTTTCTGCATTGATCTTCCGAACATCACTGCATGTGTGTCTGTTTCTGCAATGATCTCCTTAACAGCACTTTGGGTCAGTTTCTGCATTAATCTTTCTATCCACTGTGTGTCTGTTTCTGCAATGATCTTCCGAACATCACTGCGTGTCAGTTTCTGCATCAATCTTCCGAACATCGCTGTGTGTCTGTTTCTGCAATAATCTTTCGAACAATACTGTGTGTCAGTTTCTGCATCAATCGTCTGAACATCCTGACTGTGGGTCAGTTTCTGCATCAATCTTCCGAACATCACTGCATGTGTGTCTGTTTCTGCAATGATCTTCCGAACATCACTGCGTGTCAGTTTCTGCATCAATATTCCGAACATCACTGTGTGTCTGTTTCTGCCATTATCTTCCAAACATCACTGCATGTGTGTCAGTTTCTGTATCAATCTTCTGAACATCACCGTGTGTCTGTTTCTGCAGTGATCTTCCGAACATCACTGTGTGTCTGTTTCTGCAATGATTTTCCGAACATCACTGCGTGTCAGTTTCTGCATTGATCATAAGAAACTGTCACACGGTGATGTTCGGAATATCAAATTACAGCAAATGGATTCTGTCACATATATATTCTTCATAATTTATAATTTTTCCCTATATAGATAATAATGTTTTAATGAATTTTCCTGATTTATATTTTAGCATATTTACAAATAAAACGGTGTGATAATTACAGAGAGTTGGCGAGGAAACGATTGAGTAGAAAAATGTTTAATAAAATATGTGTCATATTTTTATTTTTAATAGTACACCTCGCTATACTTGTTCCAAAATAATCATAGTACAAAAACTGACAAAGATTAGATGTAATAAGTTCAAAAAAATAGTGTCATTTTTGTAAATGTGTTTTTAATAGTACAGTTCACCTTTTTCCATTTTAAGTATTATAGTAAAAAAGGGGCATATGCATCCACTGAAAACACAGGCCCTTGTCTCAGAAAAAAAATTCCTATATACCTTAGTTATATTAAGGTATATAGGAAAAAAATTCTGAGACAAGGGCCTGTGACTGAAATGATCGCAAAGAGTAAGTATAAATCGGGCAGACAATTTATATCATAGTAAACTATCTTACTTTTCCGATCCAGGTTTTTAATTAAATAATCAACAAGGAACATGTCATCTTTATCCTGTTTCCAAGGAAATATTTTGTCGAGAAGTACTATTTATGGAAAAATATCTTATTATAAAAAGTACTTATCCTAGGCTACTGTCGTAATGATCGTAAGCTCAAGGGAAACGCGGGGTATTATGAGAGGGGCGTAAAGTAAGGTATCTGCACGGAAGAACGCGAAATAAAATTGCCATTTCAAGATGAACAAACAATTAAAAAATTCTTGCACGTTGATCTTTTTACCGATTTCACGAAACACGTTGAATAACGAACCTTTTTTACGGCTGCACGTGAAATAAAAATGGCAAAACACGTTGCACGAAAATAACCCTTTACCACCCTATTATATTAAGTATGAATCAAGAAGAGTACTTGTGGTAAGACTATGGAAATTTCATTTTATAAATAAACCATTTAAACCAAATCAGGAAATGTCACTGTGTTGTTAAATTGACCTTTTAACATAAATAGCAGAAAAGTCAGAAAACATATTTTTTCTTGTTTTGCATGATTATCTAAAATAACATCTCTTGTTTGGTTATTTTGTATTGTATATTTCCTTGTATTATTATATGACCTTTATAAAACCGATTTGTTTTAGAATATAGCTACCTCAAATATGAATAAAGAACAAGTGGGAGTATATATGTTGAAAAAATAGCAACCAAATGAAACACAGAAATAACCATAAGAGTTAGCTAATGAGGGGAGGATTTTTTTGCCTCCGTGCTGAAGGTCTCGCTATTTTGACACATTAAGAACCAGGGGCGGATCCAGCCATTTTAAAAAGGGGGGTTCCTAACCCAGGACAAAAAGGGGGGGGGGTTCCAATTACATGTCCCCATTCAAATGCATTGATCGTCCAAAAAAAAGGGGGGGTTCCAACCCCCGGAACCCCCCTCTGAATCCGCGCCTGAGAACAGCGCTGTTCCTTAGGGATGACATCAAATGTTCAATGTAGGATAAAAAAAAACTTAATTCACATAGTTTTTTTCACTGACCCCCCCCCCCTTTCTTAACTTAATTTGGGGAAAATTGATTTACCAATAGGGATATATGTAAAAATCGATTTTAGATATACAAAACTTGCAGAATTTTAACCCACCCCCACCCCCAAACTATTTGATTTAAGTTTTTCATCCTACATCGATCTTTTGGTGTCGTCCCTTAGCTGTTGGTGGGTTTTTTTTTTTGCTGTGCATATACTGAGTTTATGTCATGGATGAATACCCCATATCCTTTCATATCTAGTCCCGATATTCGTCTAGTTGTAAATATAAAAAAAGAAGATGTGGTATGATTGCCGATGTATTTCATGTTAAGATTTCATGTTTATTTGCTTGACTGTTTGCTCGTGTGCGTGCTTTGTTTTTACCTACAAATACCTGCAAACAAAATACCCCACAATATTTTTCATCTTCCTTATTAGACAATTTCAAAAATTTCACTGGTTTAAGAGACACTTAACCAAATGCCTTTTTATCGTTTGTTTAAAAAAAATCTGTAACTATCTCCAAATAGATAAAAAGCCTGCGGTACCAGTTACAGAGAAGCGCTTCCATTGTCCTTTATTTGATTGGTAAATTTACAGTCCCCCAATTAATCATTATATACCACTATTTGTATGTATTTAGCGTTTTTATTTACTAATATATAGTACTGATTTTAACAATTGATTTAGTCATATTTACGTGATCTGTTTTTCTGATCAGATATCTGTATGCGATGTCTTAGATGGAGGTTTATTGTTTTATTAATCGGTTTTTATGTCTCGGGTCATTCGATACGTTTTGGTCTATAGTACACCATTGCCTTGTCATATTCGGGTTAATGTATACAAGATACAGGATATGATCACGTACAATGAGCAAAATATAATAGAAACTTTTCGATTAGCGCAACGTACACTTTATGTGTGGGCTGATTATTTGTTGACTTTACTTCAGATCGCCAGATCACCTTTTGTTCACATCGCCTCAAATTACTCGAGTTCACCACGCGCGGAAGATCGAGGATTTGAACCTGGCTAGTTCAAACGCAAGACTTAAGTCGATTTGCGGCGAAGCATCAAATCGAGGGGAATTAAAATGAAACAACAAACAGGAACAGCTAATGTGTCCGCGTAGAATGACATGTTCCCTGCTGACTGTGAACTGAAATCGAAAAAGGAAATGTGACCCATGCAGAGTATGATTGTAAATAAGACAACTATCCACCAAAGTTCAAGTGAAAAGGATGTAAACTGTATACGCCCTTCAACAATGAGAAAACCCTATACCTAGTCGACTATAAAAAGCCCTGACATGAAAGAAATAGAACAATTCAGTTGAGGAAACTAACGTTTTAACGAAACAATTTACCAACAAAATATGACAGACACGAACAAATAACAATTATCATGTTAAAAATCCACATCCGCGCATTTATCTAGAACAAAGCAGGGTTAATATTCATATTACATTAATATGTTTTCGTCCAGACTATATACATTTAATTTGCCGCTGGACAATAAACGGCCATTCATCATAATCATCATCCTTGTATTTATACATGATTTTATGTAACAGGTAACAGCAGATGTTCATACTAAGTGGACATTACAAATTGTGGACTCGCGGGTTCATAAATCCGACAATTTAACAAAATAGGTATAGCATGTTATTATTCACAAATTGAGTTATATTTGCGTCTTTACTTCGTAATTTAGCTTTAACAAGCTAAGTTACTTTTTCATGTTCCAAGGATCTGTATATCTTACTATAAAATTCCTTGCCTGTACGTTGCTATTACACTTTTAAGTACATTTCCTTCATGATAGATGTGTGAATGGGGTTTACAAATTAGAGAAATATAAAGGGGTTTACAAATTGGAGAAATATAAAGGGGTTTACAAATTAGAGAAATATAAAGGGGTTTACAAAATAGAGAAATATAAAGGGGTTTACTAAAAAGAGATCTCCGAATATAAAGGATGGAGAATGATGGACACTCTGACAAATGTCTGAAGATGGACAAATTTGAAAATGTATAAAGAAATTATTTATCGGGAAAAATGACCTAAACAATTAAAAGAATACAGAAATTCGTTAACAAATTCATTTGACGTGAAGCGTGATTGATTTATGGATTTGTTCAATATTTTACCAAAATCCTTTACTCCATGTTTTACTCTATGACTCCACTCCAACACTGCACTGCACTCCACTCCACCCAACGTTCAAGTTTAGTACATGCCGAAATGAAGTACCCTATCCAAAACCTTCTCTATCAGTATGTTGTTCCTAAGTATTAGTTATGTTAAATATATATATAAGAAGATGTGGTATGAGTGCCTAAATGAGACAACTCTCCATCCAAGTTACAATTTGTAATTAAGTAAACCATTATAACGACTGAATCTGGAAATTTTACTTTTTAAACATCTGCATTTCGGTTACTCTTCTCGAAGTATAGACAAGATACACTCTTGACTAATGCATAGGCTTATTGTTCGCTAGCTATTGTTCGCTAGCTTCTGCCTGGTTAATGCATATACGTTATGTTTCACACTCCTCGATTTTTGGTGAGATCAATGGCGTCGTATCTTTTCTTAACTGTTTGGGTCGCTTTTCTGATAGTTGTGTCAAATTTACAATGGTATTTCGTCAGGTGTATTGTTTCAAGAGATGACCTCTTTTCAAAATAACATCAAATGAAAGATTAAACGGCTTGTTGAATTACATACAGGTGTTTTGGGTGATAAAGAAATTAAAACTAACAGGGAATGAACGTTCAGAAGTTTTCTTTGTTACATTCTTTAGACATTAATAGCTTTTTTTTAGCATTTTTCTTTTATAAGCTGTTTGATTCTAAATATCTTGTTAAAAAATGTTTCAGACGGGTAGTCGGGATAAACAACCATTGAAAATTAAGGTAAAACATGATAAATACACATTTGATTTTTATTTTCAAATAAGTTTATTTTGAGAAAAAAAAACCGTCGAAAAATAATAAGTCCTCCCCTCCCCCATACGGTTGATGTTTTATGTGTTGTTATTGTTTTTTTCATATGCATGTTCTTTGTTGCTCTGTTATTAGATAATATCTTAAATGTCTACCACATCGACTTTCCAGAGCATCCTGGTATAACAACATCTCCTTATGATTATAGAGATAAGCTTAATGGTGAAATGTAATCAGCCTCAGTCGTTAGTTTGTGGAAATACTTTCTTTTCATTTTAGACATCGTCTCGTGAACAAAAACCGTCTATATGATCCATTACATAACGATTCTACTTTAGCGACTGTATCAAAACAGTTTAGATCAAAAAGATATGATAGTATAGTTTTGTTAATTTGGCTAATCTACAAAATTAATATTTTCCTAAATCGATAGTTATTTATACGTATGTTACATTAAGATTGCCATACTAGTTGGATCTTTAGTATATATAATAGTCTTCGATATTAAACATGTACCGGAAGGACCGTGTGGAGACAGCAGACTGGCTTGTTCCTCCTTTTGTTTTCTTGCCTTCCACTACAGAAGACACAGAAGATATAACCACGAAGACGAGAAATTAAAGTAGAAAATAATCTCTAAGACAAGCAATGACATAAATAGCGATGGAGTTAAAGCATTCGTCAAGTGTGAACTCCGTAGAATAATTAGAATATTACTAGAGGTTAATTTTAAGTTATTCGCTCAATTCCAGATTATTTCCAGATTTGAAGAAGTATCATGAGAACCTATTAACATTTGTGTGAGACACTTTTACTATATAATATGTAATAGAACTTCTTCATGGAGATATATGAGACATATTTCACATGAAATAAACAACCAAAAACGCCTTTATGATCGATCACGGGTGATAGACAGCTTTGAAAGTACAAATATGTTTTATAATGTGTGAACACCTTGTTGTATGGTGTGTGTTTTATCAAGGCCTTTGTATCACAAAAACATAATTTTCCACAGCTGTAAAGTTATAGATTTTTCATTTTTTTCATTTTTATTTTTTAGAAATGTTGGTATATATTAACACCAAAAATCAAACAATCCGAGAAAATAGTATCCCAGATAAAAAATAAATGTCAAAAACAGGTATAGAATACTAAATGGACAGTTAAAAACTTAAAATATATTAATTGGGGAATAACACTTAATAGAGGAGCAATGATGGCAGCGCCGGGATGACATCAAGCGTTCCATCATGATTGGTCAGCAGACCCTGTTCCACTTGTGACTTGCGCTTGTAATTACTGAGAACAAAGAATACGATACATGTATATATTTATGTACAAAGATGCATCAAGTTTTGATTATTGATGTATATATCTAAATTGACCATTAAGGCTATCGGGGCACAATTATCAATTGTCATCAATTCAGCGGCCCACAATTCCAATTAAACAGTATAAGATAATTCAAAAGTGGGCACCAGTCTGTTTGTTAAACGGTATTGTCTCAATCTGATAACCATGCAGATATCCCTTGACTCGTCTGTACTTGCTTACTGTATGTATGTTATACATTTGTACATATAAAATACGTATATGACGTATATGATGATTGCCAATGAGACAACTTTCTACTGGACCTCGAAGGACGAGAACCTAAAGGCAGATATATAGGTGTAACACCATACTGAGACACCATACGGCCTTTAACAATGAGCTAAACTCATACCGTATACATTCAGTTATGAAAGGCCAAAATGACAAAATGGGAAACAAATTTAAACAAAAACGACGGCTCATACGACAAACAGCAACTGAATTACTGGTTTATGACTTAGAGACCACAAGTAATTGGGGCAAACAACTTCTTATGGGCCCAAATGTTTTTTTTCTTTCTTTTTTTGTTTTTTATCTGAGACCTGTTTTATGCCTGAACCAACTGTCATATCAATTGGAAATAGCTTTGACCATCAGATTGCGTAGTCATCGATGATATATTTTAGAAAGTTACAGTTGGTCTTATCTGACTGAGATGTTAGACCAATTGACATGCTCTCTAGATCCCACGAAAAAGGGTTCATATGCTATCCATCGTAGGTATTATTGCAACCCTACCTATTTACCAAATGAGTTTTAGATACGTTAATAGTTCACAAATACTACGCCAATTTTAGATATGCTGTAAATAGATGTAAGAAGATTTGGTACGAGTGCCAATGAGACAACTCTCCATCCAAGTCACAATTTGTAAAAGTAAACCATTATACTAGTAAGTCATAGTACGATCTTCGACACGGGGCATTGGCTCATATCAAACAGCAAGCTATGAAGAACCACAAATATGACTAGTGTTAAACCGTCCAAACGGGAAAACCAACAGTCTAATCTATATAAAAAACGAAAAACGAAAAACACTTTTGAACCATATCAACAAACGACAACCACTGAACACCCGGTTCCTGACTTAGGACAGGTGTATGCTTGTTTTCGGAACTATGTGTTATAAACTACACGTTTTCAGTGAAGATATGCAAAACACAATTTATTCAAACTAATTTTAACTACATACATAAATAAAGAACAGAAACGGAGAATGTGTCAAAGAGACATCAACCCGACCAAGGAGAGGAACTCAGTCGAAGGTCACCAATAGGTCTTCAACACAGCGAGAAAGTCCAGCAACCGGAGGCGGACTGTAGCTGGCTTTACTAACACAGGCTAAAGGTTCCTGACTTCGGATAGGCACAAACATGCGACGGAGTTAAACATTTTTTGTAAGATCTCAACCCTCCCCATATACCTCTTGCCAATATGAAGTAAACAAACATACAGCAAGCCAACACGCACAATAAATTTCAGTTAGATGTTAGAATAGGCACTGACAGCAGAAACCAAGCTAAATGACAATATGTTATTTTTTATGAATATTAAAAAAATATTAGGTAAACTTCAATCGACAACAAAAAATCTCAAAGTATACATAGAATATCATCTTAATAAAACACACGTGCATTTTGGTTATTTTACAACGAATAATTGCACATAATTTCTTCTTTGATAAAACATCAGTTGGCTAAATTACTGTTCTAAAAGGGATATCCTGTTTTCTTTGTCTCAAATGTTTATTTACCAGTAATAGCAGTATCACAATAATCCTCTTAAAATTTGTTGATTGAAGTTATAGTATAATTCTTGGTATTAAAGAAGGTACTGTTACATTTTATGTAAACTACTGAACATCTTGCTCACCAATATTATAAGAATGGTATTTTTGTTGAGCTTTTATTAACCAAAGAGGAACAACTCTATCTTAATTTGAGTCATGTATTGTCAGATTTTTTTCCATATGAAATACGTGAACCATTTAAGTATCAAAGCTCGTTAAGGAGGATCGCGGGTCTAAATCAAACTTTTTATATTATATAGGATTTCGCTACATTTTTCAATAAATGAGCTTTATCTTATACTTTATAGAACAAGAGTGCACACACTAAAATGTCTCGTCTTCTTTACTAATCATTGATATAATGTTGATAATCCTATATATAAAGCTTTATTACAACTGTAACATAAACTTAACATTAGCCAAGAAAACTAAACATTGACCAATGAACCATGAAATTAAGGTCAAGGTCAGATGAGCCATGCCAGGCAGGCATGTACAGCTAACAATTCTTCCATACAACAAATATAGTTGACCTATTGCTTAAAGTTTAAGTAAAACAGACTAAAACACAAAAACTTAGCACTGAGCAATGAACCGTGAAAATGAGGTCATGGTCAAATAAAACCTGCGCTACTGACATAAAGATGACACCTATCAGCTAGACATGTACACCTTACAGTCCTTCCATACACCAGATATAATAGAACTATTGCATACAGTATAAGAAAAACAGACCAAAACACAAAAACTTAACTATAACTACTGAACCATGAAAATGAGGTCAAGGTCAGATGACACCTGCCAGTTGGACATGTACACCTTACAGTCCTTCCATACACCGAATATACTAGACCTATTGCTTATAGTATATGAGATATGGACTTGACTACCAAAACTTAACCTTGTTCACTGATCCATGAAATGAGGTTGAGGTCAAGTGAAACTGTCTGACGTGCATGACGACCTTGCAAGGTACACACATACCAAATATAGTTATCCTATTACTTATAATAAGAGAGAATTTAACATTACAAAAGATGGTTTTTTTTTCAAGTAGTCACTGAACCATAGAAATGAGGTCAAGGACATTGGACATGTGACTGACGGAAACTTCGTAACATGAGGCATCCATATACAAAGTTTGAAGCATCCAGGTATCCCACCTTTTAAAATCTAACGCTTTTAAGAAGTTAGCTAACACCGCCGCCACCGCTGCAGCCGGATCACTATCCATATGTTGAGCTTTCTGCAACAAAAGTTGCAGGCTCGACACAAATGAAATAAAAAAATGGGGTCACCGTTCATTTACGCTCACAATCTGCCTTCGAAAGAAGCATAAATTTTTGTTTGTTAATGTCCTTTTTGCTGTTGAATTAATAGGAGAAATAGCGGTTATTTCATATGCCAAATCTAACCGTGTATTTAGATTCTTAATTTTTGGTCCTGTTTTCAAATTGTTTTACATTAAGGGCCAAAGGGTTCAAAAGTAAACTCAGTTTGATTTTAACAAAAATTGAATTCTTGACCAAAAATTCAGAATTTAAATACACGGTTAGATTTGGCATATCAAAGAACCCAATAATTCATTTTTTGATTAAGTAAAAAAAAATTAAATTTTGGACCCTTTTGGTTCCTAATTCCTAAACTGTTGGGATAAAAACTCCCAAAATCAATCCCAACCTTCATTTTGTGGTCATAAACCTTGTGTTAAAATTTCATAGATTTCTATTTACTGATACTAAAGTTATTGTGCAAAAACCAAGAAAAATGCTTATTTTGGACCCTTTTTTGGCCCCTAATTCCTAAGCTATTGGGACCAAAACATCCAAAATCAATCCCAATCTTCCTTTTGTTGTCATTAACCTTGTGTTTAAATTTCATAGATTTCTGTTTACTTATACTAAAGTTATTGTGCAAAAAAAAACAAGAACCAGATGCTCCGCAGGGCGCAGCTTTATACGACTGCAGAGGTTGAACCCTGAACGGTTGGGGCAAGTATGGACACAACATTCAAGCTGGATTCAGCTCTAAATTTGGATTGTGATTAAATAGTTGACACAGCATAGGTTTCTGACACAGAATGAATGTGGTCTAATGAACTTAAAATATTTTTTTTGCCTTTGAGCAATTCACTATGCAGTTGAATATCAATCCTCTCAAAAAAATGTTTGAAGAAATTTTCTTTTTTTTTTATAAAATCTGAAATGAGACAAGTTTACCCCCCCCCCCCCAACTTTTTTCACATCCCCCTTTCCCTTTTTCAAAAACTGATCTCAATTCAAATTTCTAATGGAGTTTGCAACAATAACTACTCATTTAAATACATCATAAAATATTAAAATGTAAAATAAAGTGCTTGTTTTCACTGAATGGTAAAGATTGTTTTAATTTATCAGTTGATAGTAAAAGTGAATATACATTGTATATTGTATAAAACAATGATTTAAGTTGATTCAACTACTATTCTGGACAAAGAAAGATAACTCCAATTGAAAATTTCTTGCTATTGCACAATATTGTGCAATTAGATATTTCTTGCTATTGCGCAATACTGTGATATTGAAAATATCTGCTATTACACAATACTGTGCAATTGAAGATTTCTTGCTATTGCACATTTCTGTGCAATTGAAAATTTCTTGCTATTGCACAATACTATGCCATTGAAGATTTCTTGCTATTGATGAATACTGTGCAACTGAAAATTTCTTGCTATTGCACAATACTTAATATAATAATTTTGGATCCTGATTTTAATCAACTTGAAAACTGGGCCCATAATCAAAAATCTAAGTACATGTTTAGATTCAGCATATAAAAAAAGCCCAAGAATTCAATTTTTGTTAAAATCAAACTTAGTTTAATTTTGGACCCTTTGGACCTTAATGTAGACCAATTTGAAAACAGGACCAAAAATTAAGAATCTACATACACAGTTAGATTTGGCATATCAAAGAACCCCAATTATTCAATTATTGATGAAATCAAACAAAGTTCAATTTTGGACCCTTTGGGCCCCCTATTCCTAAACTGTTGGGACCTTAACTCCCAAAATCAAACCCAACCTTCTTTTTATGGTCATAAACCATGTGTTTAAATTTCATAGATTTCTATTTACTTATACTAAAGTTACGGTGCGAAAACCAAGAATAATGCTTATTTGGGCCCCTTTTTGGCCCCTAATTCCTAAACTGTTGGGACCTCAAATCCCAAAATCAATCCCAACCTTCCTTTTGTGGTCATAAACCTTGTGTTTAAATTTCATTGATTTCTTTTTATTTATACTAAAGTTATTGTGCAAAAACCAAGAATAATGCTTATTTGGGACCTTTTTTGGCCCCTAATTCCTAAACTGTTTGAACTAAAACTCCCAAAATCAATCCCAACCTTCCTTTTGTGGTCATAAACCTTGTGTCAAAATTTCATAGATTTCTATTTTCTTAAACTTAAGTTATAGTGCGAAAACCAAGAAAATGCTTATTTGGGCCCTTTTTGGCCCCTTATTCCTAAAATGTTGAGACCAAAACTCCCGAAATCAATCCCAACCTTCCTTTTGTGGTCATCAACCTTGTGTTAAAATTTCATAGATTTCTATTCACTTTTACTAAAGTTAGAGTGCGAAAACTAAAAGTATTCGGACAACGACGACGAAGACGCAGACGACGACGCCAACATCATACCAATATACGACCAAAAAAATTTCAATTTTTGCGGTCGTATTAAAATGCTTATTTGGGCCCTTTTTGGCAGAATGAATGTGGTCACATAAACTAACTTTATACGACCACAGAGGTTGAACCCTGAACGGTTGGGGAAAGTATGGACACAACATTCATTATTTGGGCCCTTTTTGGCCCCTTTTTCTTAAACTGTTGGGACCAAAACTCCCAAAATCAATCCCAACCTTCCTTTCGTGGTCATTAACCTTGTGTTTAAATTTCATAGATTTCTATTTACATGATTTACTTAAACGAAAGTTATAGTGCGAAAACCAATGCGTCTTAGAACGTCACAACAATGAGGACTACGACGACGACGCCAACGTCATACCAATATATGACCGCAATATAAAAACAATGTGAATTTTTTTTCTCACTCAAATCTCCACTGAAAACCAGATGCTCCGCAGGTCGCAGCTTTATACGACCACAGAGGTTGAACCCTGAACGGTTGGGGCAAGTATGGACACAACATTCAAGCTGGATTCAGCTCTCAATTTGGATTGTGATTAAATAGTTGACACAGCATAGGTTTCTACACAGAATGAATGTGGTCTAATAAACTTAAAATTTGTTTTTTGCCTTTGAGCAATTCACTATGCAGTTGAATATCAAATTACTAATGGAGTTTGCAACAATAACTACTCATTTAAATACATCATAAAATATTAAAATGTAAAATAAAGTGCTTGTTATCACTGAATGGTAAAGATTGTTTTAATTTATCAGTTGATAGTAAAAGTGAATATACATTGTAATTATTGTGTAAAACAATGATTTAAGTTTCTGAACAAAGAAAGATAACTCCAATTGAAAATCTCTTGCTAATGCGCAATATTGTGCAATGAGATATTTCTTGCTATTGTACAATACTGTGCAATTGAAATACTTGCTATTGCACAATACTGTGCAATTGAAGATTTCTTGCTATTGCGCAATACTGTGTAATTGAAAATTTTATGATTTCTTGCTATTGCTGAATACTGTGCAACTGAAAATTTCTTGCTTTTGCACAATACTAAATATAATAATTTTGGATCCCGATTTGGACCAACTTGAAAACTGGGCCCGTAATCAAAAATCTTAAGTTCATGTTTAGATTCAGCATATCAAAAAACGCCTAAGAATTCAATTTTTGTTAAAATTAAACTTAGTTTAATTTTGATCCTTTGGACTTTAATGTAGACCAATTTGAAAACGGGACCAAAAATTAGGAATCTACATACACAGTTACATTTGGCATTCAATTTTTGATGAAATCAAACAAAGTTTAATTTTGGACCCCGATTTGGACCAACTTGAAAACTAGGTCAAAAATAAAAAATCTGAATACATTTTTAGATTCAGCATATCAAAGAAACCCAAGGATTCAATTTTGTTAAAATCAAACTAAGTTTAATTTTAGACCCTTTGGACCTTAATATAGACCAATTTGAAAACGGGACCAAAAATTAAGAATCTAAATACACAGTTAGATTCGGCATTTCAAAGAACCCTGATTATTCAATTTTTGATGAAATCAAACAAAGTTTAATTTCGGACCCTTTGGGCACCTTATTCCTAAATTGGTGGGACCAAAAGTCCCAAAATCAATCCAAACCTTCCTTTTATGGTCATAAACCTTGTGTCAAAATTTCATTGATTTCTATTTACTTATACTAAAGTTAATGTGCGAAAACCAAGAATAATGCTTATTTGGACCCTTTTTGGCTCCTAATTGCTAAACAGTTGGAACCAAAACTCCCAAAATCAATCCCAACCTTTCTTTTGTGGTCATAAACCTTGTGTCAAAATTTCATAGATTTCTATTTACTTAAACTAAAGTTATAGTGTGAAAACCAAAAGTATTCGGACGATGACGACACGGACGTGATACCAATATACGACCAAAATTTTTTCAATTTTTGCGGTCGTATTAAAACTGCCCATTTTGCAATAATAGTCTCTTCTATTTTCATTTTTTTACTGTGGTTTTCTTTTAAATAAAACAAGAGTGCACACTGAAATGTCTCGCCTTCTTTACATACCATTGATATTATGTTGATAGTTCTTATTAAAAAGCTTTTACTACAACTATCACATAAACTAAACATGATCCAAGAAAATGAGGTCAAGGTCATATAAACCAAACGAGAAATACATGCACACCTTACAATCATTCAATACGCTAAATATAGTTGACCAATGGCTTATAATTTCTAAAAAACAGACTTCACCAAGAAAACTAAACATGAGGTTAAGGTCAGATGAACCATGCCAAGCAGACATGTACAGCTTACAATCCTTTTATATACGACAAATATAGTTGACCTATTGCTTAAAGTTTAAGAAAAACACAACCAAAACACATAAACTTAACACTTATCAATGAACCAAGAAAATGGGGTTGAGGTCAAATAAAATCTGTTAGACTGACATGTACATCATTAAATATTTTCATACACCAAATATGGTTGACTTACATGTATTGCATATAGTATAAGAAAAAAAGACCAAAACTCAAAAACTTTCACCACTGAAAATGAGGCAGATGACACCTGCCAGTTGGATATGTACACCTTGTAGACCTATTGCTTATAGTATCCAAGGTATGGATTTGACCACCAAAACTTAACCTTGATCACTGATCCATGAAATGAGGTCGAGGTCAAGTGAAAACTGCCTGACGGCCATGAGGACCTTGCAAGGTACGCACATATCAAATATAGTTATCCTATTACACATAATAAGAGAGAAATTAATATTACAAATGTAAATGTGGTTGTGAACTACTTCAATGTACAACACAAAAATAATACACACTTTTTTCTTGTTTATTGGTTTATTAAAAATACACACAATTATATTTTTTTCATATCTTGACATTTTCAACTTCATTCACTTATGGAACATTCATCAATCAGCTTAAAAATCACCCTATTCATAAATAAGCAATATTTTTTAACTAAATAACTAAAAAAACCGTCATGGTCTTAAATGCATATAAAACAACATTATATATATATCAAAGACCTTTGACAGTCTATGGAATTTAAATGTATGGCCATCTCAAGCTAGTAAGATAAATATTAATATTTATCAGATTCTTTAATTACTGGGAATTTTATTTTGGAGATTAACGATTAAGGTGGTACCCAACGCTTTCACTAAAATAAATTTGGCTTGTTTAATTTTCATAAAATTTTGATGAAGTATTTACTTTGAACCATTAACAGAAATATAAAAATTTTAAAAATTTTGAACCAACAGTTTTGTCAGAAAAATTACACTGGTTATATAGCAAATTGACAAACACCAATTTTGATCATTGAGAAGCTTAATAATCCTTTTACAACACAACGTAATTAAAACGTTTAGCTGACTTTACAGAGTTATCTCCCTGTAGTGTTAGGTACCACCTTAACAGAAATATAAAAATTTCAAAAATTTTGAACCAACAGTTTTGTCAGAAAAATTAGTAGTTTGACAAAAAATTCAGCATTCAATCCTTTTTTAAAATTTGCAAATTGTTGAACATTTGAACTTGTGGATCATTTTGGACCAGTGGCAGATCCAGGGAGCATAGTGGGTGTACACCCCACTTCCTTTTTTATTGGAAGCAGGAAAAAGGCTGGATTAACACCAAATCAAGCTCCATAAAAAGATGGAATTGCCTCAGGCCCTGGTGTGATAAAAAAATCAAATTAAAGGGATTAATCTAAATTTAATTGAAAATATATGAGTATTTTAAAAAGATCTAGTAGTAAAATGAAATAATAATGCTTTAATGTAATGCCCTTGCACAAATTCTTAATCAATATAAAATGTATAAATTTGATAAAAAAAAAAGAATTCTTATACAGTGCCAGTCTCTGTAGGAATCAAGCATTTAAGAAGAATTTCAAAATAAGTTACCCATCATCGTTAATTTCTTAATTGTTAATGTCTAGTGCATTTCAACAAATTGTGTCTTGAAATACCCAAGGAAGCTACCATTTGATTTTTATGGGGGGGCTAGGATGAAAAATTTTGTCCTGCATTTTTTTTGTTGCTGTAATCTCTGTCCTGCCTTTTCATTTTTCACTCTGTTCGGTCCTGCCTTTTTTTTTTTTTAGTTTATCCTGACTTTTTTTTTATATAAATTGTCGTCCTGACTTTTTTTTTTGCAAGTGTCTCATCCTGCCTTTTTTTTACTCAAAACTCCTGTCCTGCCTATTTTTTTCAAATTTCATCCTAGCCCCCCATAAAAATCAAATGGTAGCTCCCTAATAGAGAAAAGGAAAACAAATGTTATATAGTCATACACCATTTTACAATTTGATCTGAGCAGGTTTTTGTCATGTTTTGACTACTATCTGATTCTTATGCAGATTGGCAATTAACTTTCATTAAAGCATCATACAAGAGGTACAAACTTTATTGGCACAATGTGGATAAAACCAGAGGATTCCTGATATCTGATATATAGTAACAAACATCTTAAACTTTTGCCAGTTAAATTCATAATAAGTGAACACAATTATCATAATTATGAAGGTGCATTAAGTTAACTGAAGGGTATTTAATTAAAGGAAATAATTTTCTTCATCAACATAAAAGACTTTAAAGTTCACTTCCATGTGGCATTGAAACATGCCAATCTTGCACTTAATTAAACGACTCTGTCAAAGTTCTAGTGACATTGATAAAATTTCATCCATAAATGGCACATCAAAGATTCCTTCGTTCAAGTCTATAGCAAATGTAGATCAGTCTCCCATGTTGGAACCATGCATACACAACTTTCTTATACTGGGGTTCTATTTATTTTTGTGGTAACCAATTTTTGTGAATTGAGGAAAACGGTATTTTGTAACCTTCCATGTAAGCCTTCAAAAAAATGTATTTTGTTCACCATTGAAATCCATGATTCACATTTACCGACGAAATCCACTGGAATTGGAATTCCACGAAAAATAATGAATCCACAGTACACAAGAGAAACAAATATCTATTTTGAGATTCAGTATCACAGCATCTATAAGTTACATTATCCATAATTAACAATTTTTTTAACTGCCTCTAAACACCGCCATTTGTCAGGTAAATAAAAAGCTTCAAATGCATGAGGGAACGGAGTGTCATAACCACATATTCTCATTACAGGTGCTTCTAAATTCAAAAAACATTCATCCTGAAAAATAAAAAATAAATATTTTAAAACATCCTTATTTTCTATAATTCTAATATCATGATTAACATGATTAAATGACTTTAATACATTTATATGGTAAAAATTCCTTAGGGAGCTACCATTTGATTTTTATGAGGGGGCTAGGATGAAATTTGAAAAAAATAGGCAGGACAGGAGTTTTTAGTAAAAAAAAAGGCAGGATGAGCAACTTGGTAAAAAAAAAAGGCAGGATGACAATTTGTGTAAAAAAAGTCAGGATAAACTAGTAAAAAAAAAAGGCAGGACCGAATAGAGTAAAAAATAAAAAGGCAGGACAGAGATTACAACTAAAAAAAAAAGCTGGACAAAATTTTTCATCCTAGCCCCCCCATAAAAATCAAATGGTAGCTCCCTTAACTATTAAAAAAAATAAAATCAAAGCGCTTAGTAGCACTTTGGGTAAAGATGATCATTGTCTCCCTTGATTTGCAGAGCTCAACATTACTGTTTGTATGATTGTCCAAGTGAAAGAGGAAGTCAGACAAGAAAAAATATCATAATTATTTTTTAATCTCCGTATTAACCTACATTTGTAATTGTTTTTGCTATTTAAAGGGTTTACCATAATGTAATTATTGATCAATATAAGTACAGTGTAACCTGCCTAATCCGACACCTGCATATTCCAACATTCTGCTTTAACAGATACATTTTTATTGTCCCAAAACAGGCCTATCCTTTCAGAAAAAACCTGAGTATTCCGACACCCTGCTTAATCTGACATTTTTTCGGGATCCCAAGTGTGTTGGATAACACAGGTTACACTGTACAATGGTTGGTTTGAAATTATAAGAATTCCTTTAACACATGTGTTGTGTGTTGAAGACTGTACTTTGACCTATATTGTTTAACTTTTACAAATTGCGACTTGGATTGAGAGTTGTCTTATTGGCACTCATACCACATCTTCCGATATATCTAACTAAGGGTTGTGTTAATAGATAAAGATTGCATTAACTATTTCAGATTTTGCACAAGGGATAAGGGCAAGTGAATTAAGAAGTCTGACATAAGTCGATTTTATTGCTGATTGCCCAAAAGGCTGTTAAAAAATGACAATGAAGGTCTGATGTGTTTCCCTTTACAGAAAAACAAAGATATGGTAAAGCATACCTGTATTGTTGCTGCTATTTCTGCTGCCACTCCCATAGTGATTGGTGCCTCATGGGAAATTATACATCTACCCGTTTTCTTTACAGACTGAAAAAAAAATTAACACAAATGTTTCAAAGAATATGTCATAGAGTTCTAATTGGAGGACTTTCCACTCCACGAGCATACAGGTAAAATAAAAAAGAAACACACATTTTTCATGTTTTATCAGCAGTGACGGTTTTGACTTCTGATCAACCAAATCAAATAGTGTCATTTTCCTTTTATAATGCATACATAGAAGTTAAGACTAGTCTGTATTGCTATGCCATAATTATTTCATTTTTAAAATTTTAAAATGATATTTGACAGTTTCTTAATTAAAAACAGAACTCTAGACCTTGATTTTTTAGTAGAGTGCACTTTATGTTGATTTGTACCACCTAAAATTTGTAAGGGTTCTGCGGAACCCAGGGTCTCGCCTACTTGCTGTTAATCGCAACAAAAATGAAGAAAAAAATTAATAAAATTATTCCTCTCTTTTGATTGTAAGAAGCTTCTATCCAAGTTTGGTAAATATCCAGGATAGTTTATGAATCTAATAAATGATTTAACAAGAATGTGTCCCCAGTACACAAATGCCCCACTCGCACTTTCATTTTCTATGTTCAGTGGACCGTGAAATTGGGGTAAACCCTCTAATTTGGCATTAAAATTAAAAAGATCATATCATAGGGAACATGTATACTAAGTTTGAAGTCGATTGGACTTCAACTTCATCAAAAACTACCTTGACCAAAAACTTTAACCTGAAGCGGGACAGACGGACGAACGAACGAACAGACGGACGGACGAACGCACAGACCAGAAAACATAATGTCCCTCTACTATCGTAGGTGGGGCATAAAAACTTTAACTAATGCTAGCTGGAAGAAAAACTAAGTCAATATTTGTAAGTAAAATACATATAACATGTATAAACAGGTACAAAATTTTAACAAATATTCATCATTTTGACAAATGTATGGTTTCTCATGATTTTGAAAATTAGCAATAACAGAAGAGCATGAGATCAAAGGTCATAGAAAGTTTTACCAGTATTCAATTATATATACAATGACATTGTTTTATCATCATTTTTGTCGAGCCTTCGACTTTATTTGAAAAAGCAAGACATAGCGATCCTATATTCCGTCGTCATCTGCAGCGTCCACAAATATTCACTCTGTGGTTAAGATTTTTGAAATTTTAATAACTTTCTAAAACTATCCTGGATTTCTACCAAACTTATGATCATAAACAAGCTTCTGTCCAAGTTTGGTAGAAATCCAGGATAGTTTAAGAAAGTAATGGGAAAAGCTCACTTGGCCCTTCGGGCCAGGTGAGCTAAAAAATCAAACATGTTTTTTGTAAATTTAAAAAAAAATTGCACTTATAAATGCATGCAATAATTTCTTAATTTACAGTAAACTAAAAAAGTAAAGAAAGTGAAGTGGAACTGCTCTGGATTGGCTAAATTGGAAACCTAGAGCATAATAATCTTACATTTATCACAGTGTCCTCATCCCACGGTAATATTGTCCTCAAATCTACTTACATTTATCACAGTGTCCTCATCCCACGGTAATATTGTCCTCAAATCTACTTACATTTATCACAGTGTCCTCATCCCACGGTAATATTGTCCTCAAATCTACTTACATTTATCACAGTGTCCTCATCCCACGGTAATATTGTCCTCAAATCTACTTACATTTATCACAGTTTCTTCATCCCAAGGTAATATTGTCCTCAAATCTATCACTTCACATGAGACATTAAATTTTTCCTCCGCCATATTAGCTACCTCTCGTAATACATGTACCTGAGTTCCATAACCAATTAATGTCACATCATCGCCTATAAATAGAAATGAGAAACCAATAACGAAAGATGATGGAAAAAAATCTTTACTTGAAAATAAATATTGTTATTATGTCTGTGATGTCATGCATGGTCAGCTTCTCATGATACATGTAGCATCTGTAACAGATTATATTTAACAAATAATTCATGGGGGCTTGAAATTATATCTTTTTTACCACAGTTTGGCCCTTTATGCAAATATTTATTACCTTGAGCCTAATATCAGCATAATAGGCCAAACTTGTGGTAAAATCAATACAAATTCAACCCCAGTTAATCATTTTTTTTTCTAATAGGACAAGGACAGCTATTCTTTTGGATTAGAGCTCTAGATGAAGGAAATATTTGCTGTTCACAAACTTGACGTTAAAGAAAAAGAAAACATGCTTCAATTATTAACATTAACAAAGAATATGACGGTTTGGATGAAGTTGCATGATTATCTTACTTTTATTGAAGAAAATCATGTTTCGGCGCCTTTCAGTTTCAGTTTTTGTTTGTTCCTAGTTAGTTTTTATGTTTTGACGATTTTCAGTTTCAAATTTTTGCATTTTCCAATAGAACGTTCTATTCTTACGTAATGAATCAATGACTTCATTTACATAGTCTGACCTATGGCAACTTATTTTTGAAAAGCATACCACTTAGGAGTAAGATTGGAACAACCCAAACAAATCATGATGTTTTTTCACATCATTATATTCATAACTTACCATGGGTGTTTGAAGAACATCATATGAGATTGTAAAAAACTGAATTAAACATCAAAGAGGCTTCAATAAACTTCTGGTGTCGCAGTGTAAAATATATTGTTGTCAATTGCCACAAAATTTGGTTAAATGTTCAAAATCTTAAATTATGAGGTCAAGGACATTCTGGCAACTGTTAAAATAAATGTATGATGAAAAACAATATTAACACCTTTGCCTTCAAGATAATATAAAACTGTTTAGTTTAAGTCTTCCTATTTTTTTCATAAATTTTTCACCATTTATCCTTTTTTTCCCAACAGTTACCCAATAAAATAATTAATTTTATATTTTCAAAACCAAAAAGTCAGATACATGTAATCACTTTACCCTAAAAATTCATTATTCCAGCCAATTTTTTTTTTATCTCAACAATGTTTCCTTTACATTTCATAAGTAGAACCCTAAAGAAATAACATTATTATCTGAAATGGGAGTGGGTCCCCCTTAAAGTAGTTGGTAGAGGGGGTACATATTTAACACACCTATAGACGGTTTTTGATTTTTTAATTTAAAAACAAAAAAAACTTCTTAATTGTACATATTAATATCGTTTTATTTTTACTTTACTTCTATATTTGTAATTTTAAATAAAGTTCTATCCATCATTCTAAATACTGTATTTTGAACTACTTTATTTTTGGATACTTTTTTTCAGCACTTTTTGCACATTATTCTCTATTCTGTAAACCACATCCTGACCTTCATATGACTAAAAATAATGAGTCACCAGTAAAGTACAATGACATTGACATTGATCAAAGATTCAAGAACTTCAAAGAACTAGAGTATTCCTTGACCTATCATATGCAAAATAATTTTCCAAAATTAAAAAAAAAACATTAAAAAACAAAGATCATTAATGTATGTAAAGTCCTGCAATTAAGTATCGTACTACGTGGCAACAAATATTTTCTTAAAATAGAAAGAAGAAAAAGATCATTAATTTCTAAAAAGACATTAACCAATGGAAGTTAAAAAAAATTACGATGTATTTTACTTTATTTACTAGATTATATAAATCCTTGACCTTGTATGAAAATTATTGTCCATAAAAAGAACGTAAATAAAATACCAAAGATCATTCATTTTTACACTGACAGAACTTTGTCCTACATTTCTAGCTTGAACTTTCTGTACAAAAAAAGTTAATCGTTTATGCAAATTATCTAACCTAAAAGGAAAATGAAATTAGCAATGATCATTCATTTAATATGTATGTTATCATAACAGACTATTCGATGAATAATTGATGCAATGATTTTGACAAATTCACTTAACAAAAGTGCTTGGCATTTCTTTTAATTGTATTTTTTTTGTTTTGACCTACAAGAGCTACAAATCACTCAATAGTACAAATAGAGGGGGAAAATGAATCAATCAAGCATTGCTACTGCTGTGATTCAATCATTTATTAGATACAGTTTATAGTTGGACATTTTTTTATATCTCATTTTCAATATTTTTTTCTTTATTAAGCTTTAGCAAGCCATACATATATATACACATGGAAAAAAGTATTGCAACACCTTAATTTTTTAAAACTTGAAAAATCAGCCTCTTATTTTATATGGAATATGATAAAATATTTGTAAAATAATATTGAAACGTAGTTAATGATAACATTGACATTAAAACGAACAAAAAATGTATGAAAAAAAAATGTTTTATCTAACCAAAATTTTTATATCAAAATGAAGTGTTTTTTTGTACAAAAAACGCATTTTACAACTTTAACTGTAGTCGAACTTTACAATGTCAGCCTTTTCAAAATTAATCTTAAGATGATTGTTCACATCATGGTTGATCATTCTACCCCAAAGAATTAGTACTTTGTGCACAGCCCCCATTCAAACGAATAACCCCATCTTAATGTTTTCTGATTCCTGCCATAAGTTGACTAATTTGTTGCTAAGGTAGCAGCAACCATTCTTGACGAAGGGTATTGTTTATTTCATGATGTGTTTGAACTGGGGTGTGTTTTCGTGCACTATACGCCCAATAGTGTCCCATATATGCTCGATATGGTTCAAAGTCGGGCTACAATCGGGCCAAGGAAGATAAACTGAATTCCATTGGAACAATGGATCTTCCTCCACGATGCTAATTTCTAGCTTTGGCCAGCTCTGCACTATATTGGATATGGGCAACTGTGTGTCTGTTCGTAAGCAAAGGTCCCCGAAATAGTTTTATCACAGAATAACCAGTAGTGATGCGCCAATCGTTTAAAGGCTCCTATATGGTCATCACTCTCTTTTTAGGATTGTATTGTTTGCAATGTGTTTCCTTCTGACCAACCTTTATTATGCTTGATATTCCCTAGCAGATGTTATAGGGGGTCTTCTTGATCTCGAAAGGTCTTTAACATCTTTTGTTGCCTGATTTTTATTCTCAAAACAACTTATAGTGGAATGGTGATGACCAACTGTACATGCAATTGTCACAGCGACATACCTGTTTATCTCATGCTGATTATCTGCCATCTTGCTGCAGTTATGAGTTCAATCACATAACTTTATAAACTTGGTTATTTAAAGTGTTGAAAACAATGAGGATAAAAACATCTGTTTTCTTGTTTACGAGTACAGTAGCTGCATGTGCAGATAAGAACTTATCGAGTCAATATTTATTGATTAAACTCAGGAGATATTTAAATAATGTTTAACTAGTTCTATTTCAACAAATTATATTACAAAAAAATAAAGAGTGTTTTTTTAATTTGAATTTCAATTTGGTGTTGCAATACTTTTTTCAATGTGTATATATATCTATTTCTCTAATTCTTACACGATTTATCCCTTTCCTGACATGTTGATTAATTTCATTTCTCTAATTTTTGTAGTATTTTCACATTTCCTGACTGGTGTGAGAAAAATATTTCTCCTCACTAGTGAAAAATCTGTTCTCTGCAAATGATTGGTTGAAATTTAATTGTGACGTTAAATTTTCTTGTTTTCTTCTGAATTTTCTTATTGTGACGTCATGAAAAAAGGCGACCATGCCTGATGACTTCACATCAATATTACAAAACTTTCCTCAAATCTATGAAAAGGAAGGATAAAAATCATTAGAGAAACAGATTGCACCACTGTAACTTGTGTATTACGATATTTCTCTACTCTCAACAGTTAAATTTTAATTATTTAACCAGATGCTCCACAGGGCACAGCTTTATACAACCACAGAGGTTGAACCCTGAATGGTTGGGGCAAGTATGGACACAACATTCAAGCTGGATTCAGCTCTAAATTTGGATTGTGATTAAATAGTTGAAACTGCATATGTTTCTGACACAGAATGAATGTGGTCTAATGAACTTAAAATATTTTTTTTGCCTTTGAGCAATTCACTATGCTGTTGAATATTAATCCTCTCATCCTCTCAAAAAAATGTTTGAAGAAATTTTCTTTTTATTTATGAAATCTGAAATGAGAAAATTTAACCCCCCCCCCCCATTTTTATTTCACTTCCCCCTTTCCCTTTTCCCAAAACTGATCTCAATTCAAATTTCTAATGGAGTTTGCAACTCATTTAAATACATCATAAAATATTAAAATGTAAAATAAAGTGCTTGTTATCACTTATCACTGAATGGTAAAGATTGTTTTAATTTATCAGTTGGTAGTAAAAGTGAATATACATTGTATATTGTATAAAACAATGATTTAAATTGATTCAACTACTATTCTGGACAAAGAAAGATAACTCCAATTGAAAATTTCTTGCTATTGCACAATATTGTGCAATTAGATATTTCTTGCTATTGTGCAATATTGTGCAATTGAAAATATTTGCTATTGCACAATACTGTGCAATTGAAGATTTCTTGCTATTGCACAATACTGTGCAATTGAAAATTTCTTGCTATTGCACAATACTGTGCAATTGAAGATTTCTTGCTATTGCTGAATACTGTGCAATTGAAAATTTCTTGCTATTGCACAATACTTAATATAATAATTTTGGATCCTGATTTGAACCAACTTGAAAACTCAATACTTAATATAATAATTTTGGATCCTGATTTGAACCAACTTGAAAACTGGGCCCATAATCAAAAATCCAAGTATATGTTTAAATTCAGCATATCAAAGAAGCCCAAGAATTCAATTTTTGTTAAAATCAAACTTAGTTTAATTTTGGACCCTTTGGACTTTAATGTAGACCAATTTGAAAACAGGACCAAAAATTAAGAATCAACATACAGTTAGATTTGGCATATCAAAGAACCCCAATTATTCAATTTTTGTTAAAATCAAACTAAGTTTAATTTTGGACCCTTTGCATGGACCTTAATGTAGACCAATTTGAAAACGGGACCAAAAATTAAGATTCTACCAAATTTCCAATGGAGTTTGCAACAATAACTACTCATTTAAATACATCATAAAATATTAAAATGTAAAATAAAGTGCTTGTTATCACTGAATGGTAAAGATTGTTTTAATTTATCAGTTGTAGTAAAAGTGAATATACATTGTATATTGTATAAAACAATGATTTAAGTTAATTCAACTACTATTCTGGACAAAGAAAGATAACTCCAATTGAAAATTTCTTGCTATTGCACAATATTGTGCAATTAGAAATTTCTTGCTATTGCCCAATACTGTGCAATTGAAAATATTTGCTATTGCACAATACTGTGCAATTGAAGATTTCTTGCTATTGCTGAATACTGTGCAATTGAAAATGTCTTGCTATTGCACAATACTTAATATAATAATTTTGGATCCTGATTTGAACCAACTTGAAAACTGGGCTCATAATCAAAAATCTAAGTATATGTTTAGATTCAGCATATCAAAGAAGCCCAAGAATTCAATTTTTGTTAAAATCAAACTTAGTTTAATTTTGGACCCTTTGGACTTTAATGTAGACCAATTTGAAAACGGGACCAAAAATTAAGAATCTACATACACATTTAGATTTTGCATATCAAAGAACCCCAATTATTCAATTTTTGATGAAATCAAACAAAGTTAAATTTGGACCCCGATTTGGACCAACTTGAAAACTGGGCCAATAATCAAAAATCTAAGTACATTTTTAAATTCAGCATATCAAAGAACCCCAAGGATTCAATTTTTGTTAAAATCAAACTAAGTTTAATTTTGGACCCTTTGCATGGACCTTAATGAAGACCAATTTGAAAACGGGACCAAAAATTAAGATTCTACCAAATTTCCAATGGAGTTTGCAACAATAACTACTCATTTAAATACATCATAAAATATTAAAATGTAAAATAAAGTGCTTGTTATCACTGAATGGTAAAGATTGTTTTAATTTATCAGTTGTAGTAAAAGTGAATATACATTGTATATTGTATAAAACAATGATTTAAGTTAATTCAACTACTATTCTGGACAAAGAAAGATAACTCCAATTGAAAATTTCTTGCTATTGCACAATATTGTGCAATTAGAAATTTCTTGCTATTGCCCAATACTGTGCAATTGAAAATATTTGCTATTGCACAATACTGTGCAATTGAAGATTTCTTGCTATTGCTGAATACTGTGCAATTGAAAATGTCTTGCTATTGCACAATACTTAATATAATAATTTTGGATCCTGATTTGAACCAACTTGAAAACTGGGCTCATAATCAAAAATCTAAGTATATGTTTAGATTCAGCATATCAAAGAAGCCCAAGAATTCAATTTTTGTTAAAATCAAACTTAGTTTAATTTTGGACCCTTTGGACTTTAATGTAGACCAATTTGAAAACGGGACCAAAAATTAAGAATCTACATACACATTTAGATTTTGCATATCAAAGAACCCCAATTATTCAATTTTTGATGAAATCAAACAAAGTTAAATTTGGACCCCGATTTGGACCAACTTGAAAACTGGGCCAATAATCAAAAATCTAAGTACATTTTTAAATTCAGCATATCAAAGAACCCCAAGGATTCAATTTTTGTTAAAATCAAACTAAGTTTAATTTTGGACCCTTTGCATGGACCTTAATGAAGACCAATTTGAAAACGGGACCAAAAATTAAGATTCTACCAAATTTCCAATGGAGTTTGCAACAATAACTACTCATTTAAATACATCATAAAATATTAAAATGTAAAATAAAGTGCTTGTTATCACTGAATGGTAAAGATTGTTTTAATTTATCAGTTGTAGTAAAAGTGAATATACATTGTATATTGTATAAAACAATGATTTAAGTTGATTCAACTACTATTCTGAACAAAGAAAGATAACTCCAATATAATTTCTTGCTATTGCCCAATACTGTGCAATTGAAAATATTTGCTATTGCACAATACTGTGCAATTGAAGATTTCTTGCTATTGCTGAATACTGTGCAATTGAAAATTTCTTGCTATTGCACAATACTTAATATAATAATTTTGGATCCTGATTTAAACAACTTGAAAACTGGGCCTATAATCAAAAATCTAAGTATATGTTTAGATTCAGCATATCAAAGAAGCCCAAGAATTCAATTTTTGTTAAAATCAAACCTAGTTTAATTTTTGACCCTTTGGACCTTAATTATGTAGACCAATTTGAAAACGGAACCAAAAATTAAGAATCTTCATACACAGTTAGATTTGGCATATCAAAGAACCCCAATTATTCAATTTTTGATAATTTTGGACCCCGATTTGGACCAACTTGAAAACTGGGCCAATAATAAAAAATCTAAGTACATTTTTAGATTTAGCATATGGACCATAATTTGCTATTGGGCTTGTTTCCTATAACGATAGAAAAGTGATAAAAATGTGTATTACTGTAAGAAAAGTTGTAACTACATCTAAAGATGCCTTTATTTTTATCAATATACAAGTGTATGCTACTCTTCCCTAGAAAAAAAATTGAAATTAACAAATTTCAAAGATTATACGACCGTATTTTTGTTACTTTTCGCTTCCAAAGTGCATAACGCTGACTGGTTTATAGATAATCGTCACTGGCAAATTCGTAACTTTTGCTTTCAAATAATAAAGAACATCGACCAATATGAATAGTCAGAAGAAAATGCCGAGAACTATAAGTATTTCTTTAGCAGGTGTAAGAACACTAGCGTTACTTTGGTTTCCGATTTCGTAATGCAAATTTTAGATGATGTAATCTGCTTTGTTGTAATAGAATTCTTTATAACAATATGCAAATATGAACTCTCGCGAGATGTTTAAACAGGTAAATCAGAGATGATTTACATTCTAGTTTTGTTCTTCGTAATAATTAAGTTAGAAAATGACGTTATCGTTATGCGTTACATTTCACACGAAACAGAAGTCCAGTTATTTCCTTTTTTTTATTAAAATTGTTTTTGTCGTTAAGTTCTAATCATATTCTGCAAATACTTTTCAGAAACGCAATAAACTTGTCAAAGGAGAAGTAAACTTTTACCATGCATGACTTGAAAGGAAGTACTTTATTGATTTTAGCCCACTAAAGTAGGTTAAAATGTGGAAACCATGTAGATGGTGTACAGGTCACAAATATCACATGGTGCCTATTTTAAAGATTTTAGTTCCAAGTTAAAAGTTTTTTTCTTTACTGGATTTAAAGAATTTTACATTGCCAATGATTTGGAATAAATTGTATATAACTGGAATTTCAAAACCAAATATAAATACATTTTTTTGGCTAAAACATCAAGATACAACGATTATGGTATCCTTTATCAATGAAGAAAATATGGAAATTTCTGAATAAATTGTACTAATTGTTTTCAAAACAAGCACATATTTAGGAGTTTTATAATACTGTTACATTTAAGATGGATTTTAAGAAAAAGTATACTGTTCAGATTAATTTAAGCAGATTTTGCAATAAAATAAAACTAAAAAAATGCTTTCCGTTTCTTATGGTTTCCTGTCGCGTTTAAAAAAACCTTTAATTTAACATTGAAAATAGATTTTAAATATTAACATGAAGCAAGTAACACTAGTAATGGTGTTCATTTATGTCTTTTGAAATATATTGTGCAAAAAAGAGAAAATAAAGATTGGTTTCCTGTCACGTAAACGATGAATCAAAATGTATTAATTTTTTCTTGAAAAACTCAATTGTTCCATTAATACTATTCTAACACCAACACAACCCACAGAATAAAAGTTAAAGTTTTAGAACTTATAAAAAAGGATACAAAAAGAAACCAAAGGCCAAATACCAAATTATGGTCCATATCAAAGAACCCCAAGGATACAATTTTTGTTAAAATTAAACTAAGTTTAATTTTGGACCCTTTGCCTTAATGTAGACCAATTTGAAAACGGGACCAAAAATTAAGAATCTACATACACAATTAGATTCGGCATATCAAAGAACCCCAATTATTCAATTTTTGATGAAATCAAACAAAGTTCCATTTTGGACCCTTTGTGCCCCTTATTCCTAAAAACTCCCAAAATCAAACCCAACCTTCCTTTTATGGCCATAAACCTTGTGTTTAAATTTCATAGATTTCTATTTACTTATACTAAAGTTATGGTGCGAAAACCAAGCATATAATGCTTATTTTGGCCCCTAATTCCTTAACTGTTGGGACCTCAACTCCCAAAATCAATCCTAACCTTCCTTTGGTGGTCATAAACCTTGTGTTTAAATTTCATTGATTTCTATTTACTTATACTAAAGTTATTGTGCGAAAACCAAGAATAATGCTTTTTGGGCCCCTAATTCCTAAACTGTAGGAACCAAAACTCCCAAAATCAACCCCAACCTTCCTTTTGAGATCATAAACCTTGTGTCAAAATTTCATAGATTTCTATTTACTTAAACTAAAGTTATAGTGCGAAAACCAAGAAAATGCTTATTTGGGCCCTTTTTGGCCACTAATTCCTAAACTGTTGGGACCAAAACTCCCAAAATCAATCCCAGCCTTCCTTTTGTGGTCATAAACCTTGTGTTAAAATTTCTATTCACTTTTACTAAAGTTAGAGTGCAAAAACTATAAGTATTCCGATTTTTGCGGTCGTATAAAAAGCTCTGCAAGTTTCGCACTTTAAATATTAAAATTTAACTGTCGAGTTGAGAAATATCGTAATACACTTGTTGCAGTTGTGGAATCTATATTACATCAACGAGTGAATTGTTTGATCTCAGTTCTTCATTGGTCAAAATTTATTATGACATCCAATTTTCTTGCTTTCCTCTAAATATCCTATTGTGACGGCATGAAAAAAGGCAACCATGCCTGATGACGTCACATAGAAAGAACACATCTTTTTGCAGATCATTTGAAAAGAAGTATTGAATGTTTCTGCATATTGTTTAAAAATCATTAGAGAAACAGATTCCACCACCAAATTTGGTGTAATACGATATATATCAACTCTTGATCATGTTGATAGTAAAATTTTAAATATTTAAATGTCTGGAGTGGATAAATATCTTATCACACTCGATGCAGTGGTAGAATCTTTATATAGACAACCATCACAACCTTGAATAACAGTAATTTATGATCATGCATTATTTTCAATTATTTAAAAATTGCAATAATGAAGGCACGCAATAATTTCTGATTTACACTACTTGTAGCTATATATATAGAAATGCATGCATCTTGTGTCCTCAATCTTGTCTGTCATTTTTTACTGTTTATTTTGATAAAGCATATATACTTTAATAATTTATAGGACAAAACCTTGAATTAAATCATTCATAAAACATTTTGTAAAACATTTTGTAAAATAAAGAATTCAAATCAGGTACCTGATAATTGTTGAACTTTGTTTTAATGATAGATTAGTTAATGAATATTGAAAAACAAGAAAATTCCTAAGTGTAATTTAATTTTTTTTAGCACACTTACTTACTGGCCTTGTTTACATCTTAAATTAATTCCTAGTAGATCATTATGACTAGTTTCTGTAAGCAAATTACAGAAAAAATCTGTCATTCAGTGGAAACTACCAAGAGCTAACTGACAATTTCAGTCATATTTATAATTCTTATAGTTGACCTCATTTTCTGTTTTCATGACACAATAATTTGACTTTCCCGTGCCACGCTTACCAAAATTCGGCAATCCCGTGTCACGCTTAGACCCCAATGAGACCCACCTTATAGTTGGCTGATAATTTTCCCTCTTTGAATAATAGACAGAAATGCAGAAATATAGATAAAATAGTCACCCTTAGGGCAATAACTTTAATAAGGTTCTGAATGATGATATGTAAAAATAGTCTTTAATAGACAGTTAAAGATCCAATAACTCTGGAAAAGCAAACACTTATTTTCAAAATCAAAAGATATTTCAGTGTAATGATTGTAGTTATTTGATTGAAGTGTACTTTAGCTAGTGCATAATGATATATGACAAACTAATCTATTCCCATAAAAAGAAAATAATCTAACCACATAAATGGATAAAGACAAATCTGTAGTTGACAAATCAGAAAATAAACCTTGCACTGCATAAAAATAATTACTATCAAAAGTTAGCAACATACTATTAGACTGCGTAAATACCTATTTTTTGCATAAAATCCAAAATGATTGGTCAAAAATTTATCAGAGCATAAGCTCCCAGATAAATTTTGTAAAATGAACATGTTAGAAAAGTGTAATCTAATATTGTTCCCAACACCTAAACTACTCACTCAGAGGCTCTTTAGAGCCTGTGTCGCTCACCTTGGTCTATGTGCATATTAAACAAAGGACACAGATGGATTCATGACAAAATTGTGTTTTGGTGATGGTGATGTTTTTGAAGTTCTTACTTTACTGAATGTGCTTGCTACTTACAATTATCTCTATCTATAATGAACTTGGCCCATTAGTAACAGAGGAAATTATTTTGTAAAAATTTACAAAATTTACCAAATTAATGAAAAATTGTTAAAAATTGTCTATAAAGGGCAATAACTCTTTAAGGGGTCAACTGACCATTTTGGTCATGTTGTCTTATTTGTAGATCTTACTTTGCTGAACATTATTGCTGTTTACAGTTTATCTCTATCTATAATAGTATATTCAAGATAATAACCAAAAACGGCAAAATTTCCTTAAAAATACCATTTGGGTGGGCAGCAACCCATCATGATTTTAACATGATTGAAAATTCAACCCCTGTCAGATTTGCTCTAAATGCTTTGGTTTCAGAGTTATAAGCCAAAATCTACATTTTACCCTATGTTCTATTTTTAGCCATGGCGGCCATCTTGGTTGGTTGGATGGGTCACTGGACACATTTTTAAAACTAGATACCCCAATGATGATTGTGGCCAACTTTGGTTAAATTTAGCCTAGTAGTTTCAGAGGAGAAGGTTTTTGTAAAAGTTGACGACAGACGACGGACGACGACGGACGCCAAGTGATGAGAAAAGCTCACTTGGTGAGCTAAAAACTCTCAGTTGTCCATGAATAAAAGTCCCATAACTAAGGAATTACAAAAGTGACACTCATAATTAAAGTCTAATAACTCTGAAATTACAAAAGTGACAATCAATAATAAAGTCTTATAACTCTGGAATTACAAAAGTGACAATCATGAATAAGTCCAATAATTCAGAAATAACAAAAGCGATAATCATGATTAAAGTCCCATTACTCTTTAATTATAAAAGTGACATTCAGGAAAATTGAAAGAGAACTTACATCCATCTATTCTAGCTCTGTGGGAATATTCCCCAAAAAAATTATCACAGGAACTTTGAGTTATTGTATAACTTGTGAGAAAATGTCTAATTTTCCATCAATAAAGCCCCAAATCTGGAATGAATAAAACATTGAAACCTTCAAAATTGAAATGGGACTTTCTTTCATCAATTCTAATGTGGTGATTAAATTTTATCAGAACTTGTAAATGCAAAATGAGTTATGGTACAAAGTGTAGCCATACAAGATGGACTGACCATTTTATGTCAAAGAGCCCTGGGTGTATAACACTGAAATATTTTTCTTCTTCAAAATTTAGATGTCTTTCGATCACAACAAAGCATCTGTCCAAGTTTTGTTTAATTTCAATATGATTTGACAGAGTACCACATCTTCTTCTTTATATTTATTGATTACTGATGTCTGAAAAACTTTCATCATAGACTGTATGGATATTTTAACTGAGACATTAAAAATTGAATTGAAAAAATTTCGATTTATTAGTAAAAAAAACCCATTCAGATATCAAGCCTTTAATGTTGTACGCCAGAAGTATGATCTGCCTACAAATGACCCATCAGTGAGGTTCAAATAAAAAACTTAAAAGGCCAGTTAAAGAATATAGAGGACCCAAAATTCTGAAAGGTTTTACCAAGGTTATCTATCCACATATAAAATATGGCAAAATAAAATAAATGGGAAATGTGTCCTTGGGAGACAGATGATGCTCTTGCCTGCATATCATATAAAGTTATAAAGGGACATAACTGTAGAATGGTAAAAGTGATGCAATTCAATATGTACTTGATCTGAGATTTTGGTATTAAGCATTGTGTAAAAGTTTCATAACATTTAATTGAGGCATAAGAGAAAAATCAAGTATCAACATTATCAAGGAAAATGTAATTTTCTTCATTTTACAGAAATTGGTAGCAACAATAGTAAATAAATCTACAGTATTAGCTCACCTTCTAAAAGAACTTCAGCTTGTCCTAAAGGTATTGTATAATCCCCTGATGGTACCTCTTCAATGGCAGATCTGTACAATATCTTAGGTTCAAAGAATATACAAGGATTCTGGTCTCTAATGCATGATAATAGTAAACCTTTGGCTTGGTGAGGTCCTCTAGGGATCACGACCTACAGAAAAAGGTTAAAGGTTACAAAGAATATACAAGGATTCTGGTCTCTAATGCATGATAATAGTAAACCTTTGGCTTGGTGAGGTCCTCTAGGGATCACGACCTACAGAAAAAGGTTAAAGGTTACAAAGAATATACAAGGGTTCTGGTCTTTAATACATGATAATAGTAAACCTTTGGCTTGGTGGGGTCCTCTAGGGATCACAACCTACAGAAAAAGGTTAAAGGTTACCTGATAGAGAGTCAATACTCAAACTGAAATATCTTAAAAAGATTATTTTCCTTTTTGTAGCATGACAACCTAAACATATAAAACTAGTGATCTTCATTTAGAAAAAACAATGGACTGTAATTTTTACTTATAGACAATGCACATTTTAGGAGGAGAACTAACAGTTTTTCAGCATACATATTTTTTTTAAAAAGATTTAAGTGCCATAATTTTGTAACAAAAAAATAGCCGAAAATATATATGCAGATACCCTGATCACTCTTCGCCCCTAGATGTAATGCATAAAAAGATGGAAATTATATTGGTCAACTACAGAGAAAAAAGAATATAACAGAATTCACAGCTACATAACATATTAATACATAAACAAGCAACTTACTTTTATATGAGGTATATTTGATAAGAAAGCGTCTGGACTCTGAGTGATACAAAGCTACAGCTCCTGTTGGGGCTCTACACAATAACTATGATGAGTAACTTACTTTTATACCAGGTATATGAGCAAAGAAAGCTTCAGGACTCTGTGAATGATATAATGCCCCATGGCCGACAGCTCCTGTTGGGGCTCTAATCGTAAGCTTTCCACAATCAAATATATTTCCTGTCCTATATCGGAACTTTGCAGCTTCATTTGTTATCTGAAAAAATATATGCAAATATTTATGAAGACAGGAACACACCCTTCACAAATAATTTTACCCCCCAAAAAAACAGGCCATTACACCATAACAATTTTTATAGAAACAATCCTTAAAAAAAAAATGACAATTTTTTTTTACTGGAGAGCTAGCTATTCATAGGTAGACTGAGGTTCCTGATAATTTTTAATTCATTATCAAGGGAAAAGGCCAGAAGTTACAAAAAAGTTCATAACTTGGAACATTTTGAAAAGAAAACATCCTTTAGTGATATCTGATAATATGAAAAAAAAAATAAGTAAAGGGAGACAATTCAATATAATAAAACAAAACAAGTATTTTAAGAACTTTTTGCTTTTAACTTCATTTTTTTCTTTCTAAATATTCAGCTGTCAGATATACTGTCATAAACTTTATAAAGGAAATTACCTTTTTTTATACTTTGTGTAAAAAACTCTCCTGAAAATATCAATAGACATGATAGAAGTTATTACCAGTGTTATTTCAACTGATCAGGCGGAAATTACTTTTAATTTGCATAAGGACAGTCTATTTGAAGAAGTGTGTGATATGGATGATTGCCTTATTATTATTACTGATTTCTAATCACCTATCAGTGTCATCAAAGGAATTTACAAAACAATGACTGGACACTTCATTGATGAGTTTATTCTAAAACACCTAACTATAGATGGACTGGTTTATTATGAGGGACCCGGTTAAACTCCGCCCAGTCAAGTGAAATAAAACAAGTAATATACCCAATTCAAAAATTAAAAAAATTCTGTGGAACTCTGTATCTTAATTACAGCTGTCAATGTTAATGTGTAACTGTAATGTTGATTGCCAATAATCTGGTCCATTTATCAATAAAATCAAAAGAAATAAAAAAAAAATCCACATTTTCTTCATAAGCTTATTCTTGATCTTGAAGAAGATCCTGCATGCCTTATTTTCATTACATTCCATGAAAGTTTGACAAAATTATGATGTTAAAAAAATCCAGGACTTATTTAAATAAAATCTTAATTATTTATCCTAAGTCTATCTATCAGTAAAATATAAAAAATGAAAAAATATATATTTTCATTTGATTGTTTTCTTTTAATCATAAAAAAGGCTGGCCACATAATAGGAAAACTTTATTAATTTTTGATTCTTGGTTTTGGTCAAAGTCTGCATAGTGCATACAACCTTATAGAAAAATTAAAAAAAAATCAGGTTCTCTTGTTCCCAAGAAATCACAGAAAGTTGGTATCCAATGAAAAGACATAATGTACAGTAACTACAGTTAGATAAGTTTCTTTTAAATACCTGATCAAAAGCTGGGAAAATATAATCAGCAAACTGTATCTCTGCAATGGCTGTAGAACCCATTGTAGCTACTCCTATACCAAAGGCTACAATACCTTGTTCACTTAAAGGTGTGTTAAACACTCTATCACGACCTGTAGAAAAAATTATAATGAAAACAAACATGGCATTATTCTCTTCTGTCTAAAATCAACTCTGATTATCTCCCCTTGGTCTATTAAAACATGCAGTAAAAATAATGTGAAGACAACCAGACAGACAGATGTCCCTTAAAAATGCTTTGGGCTCCAGATCTTTAAAAGAGAGCTCATGATCCAATTATAAAGCATTGTAATGTTAATTTAGATATTTAATAGATTGTTTTCTTGAAAACTATAGTTGACATCTAGAAGGTTTTTTTTCTACTTGTGTTGTTGGGTTGATGTCTGAAAAATGCTCTGGATTCTTGAGGTCACTTTTAATTAGGATTTATTGATTTTAGAATTTAATATAGTTATTATTATAAAAATATATTGGTAAATTTCTTGATTGTAGAATAAATTTCATCTTATTTTTGTACAGTAAATGGTTTTTTTCGCCTAAAATATAAACTTGCCATATCTATCTTTTAATTCTACACTACATCTAAATACGCCACCGAATGCTACATCTTCTCCAAACAACACTGAAAAAAATAGATTTAAATCAAATATCAAATTAATATCAGAAGCAATGTTCACATTAAGAATTTTTGAAGGCAAGTACAATCTGTCCAGGGACTCATCATTTTTGGTCAACACCAGTTCATCAGTAAAATGAAATTTTATTACTGTACTACATAATTTATTACTTCAGTCTCTATGACCAAAAAAAAAAAAATGCAAGGAAATGATATAAAATTTAGAATATTTTAAAACTCTTGATATAAAATAATGAGATATTGATGCAGCATCTTTGCCATTCTTTGGACTCACTTATTTTAAAATGATGAGTCTGGACAGATTTTCATGAGTCCAGGACTTATGATCTACTCACCTTGTTGAGAACCCTGAGAAGAATAAAATCTTTCTCCAACAAAATGTGTCAATAGAAATTCTAATGCAACACCGTTTGTAATGTTCATTTTGATTGGATAACGTCACTTATTTACATGGCATCAATTGACAATTGATGCTATGGGACGCATGTGCAAACGCAGACGGCATTTGACATATTTTAAATACATGTTTTAACGTTGTTTTCTGTCAGTTTCATTAGAATGGAGATAACAATATTGTATTTTAAGCTCCGACGGAATCAATTGGGGATTTGATGGTCGCAAATATCTGTTTACTGTCTCTGCTAACGTGTTGCCAGTAAACTTTATTAGCGACCATGAAATCCCCAATTGATGCCGTCTGAGCTTAGAAAACAATACAGTTATCTCTTGAATATCAACCTTAGACACCAATATAATTCCAAGAACTCTGCTTTTTGCAACAATGACATCATGAAAATTAAAGGTATGATTAAGCCTTTGTAACTTGGATTGATATCAATATCATCACGGTTAGCTGATACAGCATGATTGCCATTGACCATATTACACACATTTTATCTATATTTATACAATGCATAATTTCCCCTTGTTTTGTTAACAGAAGAGAATCTATAAATATCAATATCATTTTGTTAGTTCAGTATTAAATCAGGAAGTTAAACATGTTAAAGTTTTGTTTACTAGACAACTAGTGGGACATTCCTTCCTAACAGATTCATAAATGATGTGGTGAATGCAGATGTTTCTTCTTATGTCATTATTTAATACATGCATTAACATTTAATTTTTTTTAACCAAAGGTTCTTTTTGTTTATATAATATTGTATACAGTACATGTATAGTTACACTTTTCTTTGCTTTCAAATTTTTAGATCTGAGCAATCAAGATGAGTTTTATTCAAGAATAAAGACAGAAGAGTTATCTCCCTTACCTGCTGATGGATCTGTAGATAATGCAATATCTAAAGCATTATTTACAGCTTGTACTAAATTCATACGAGTTGTCTCCCCTGAAAAGAGAAGGAAAAGGATTAAAAGATACACCATTATAATAGATGAATAGACATTAACATAATGTTTCCAAAACAAATAATTAAAAGTAACCAATAACATTAAATGAATTGCAAATTTAGATCCTTCCAGCATGTGTCCTACAGCTGACAGATTGTGGGTAAGCAAGGTATCGGAACCGTTCGCCCTGATTACATGTTCGCCCTAGGTTCGTTCGCACTGAGTTTGTTCGCCCTGGTAATCCGTTCGCCCTGGGTTCGTTCGCCCTATTTTCATTTATGATATGTACAATGTATACGTTACATTAATGAAAGAAATATATATTTATATATATTAAAATTTATGTATATCTATTAAAAGTTAAATACAGAATATTAATGAAATAAAATTCTTGGCTGCATCGTTACACTTTAATTTATAACTACTTTTAATTGCTGTTGATTGAATTTTGATTGCTGATAATTTGAAATCTTTGATATCACTGATTGTTATATGAATTGTCTTTGATGGATTAATAATGAAAATAACATTTTTCTCAAACAATTTTTTTACAAAGTTATTGCCAAACTGTACATGCCGTCCGACAACCCACTAAACAACGTTCAGCCGCTGCAGTAAAGAATTTTAGATCAATTAACACTTTGAACTTTGAACACTTTCTTATGTATAACTTTAGTGCTCCTAATGTTTCATTTTTATTGATCAAATCATGTGTGGAAATGCCACGGTAAAGTAAAAGGATGTGTAATAGTGATTTCCTAGTAACGTAATTACATACAGATACTAACTTAGTTCTCAATAGTTCGTAAATTAATATTCGGCGAAATTGTAGACTGACTTCAACATATTCAATTAAATACACACAACACAACACTATAAAAAAAAATAAAAATCAGGGCGAACAGGTATCAGGGCGAAACAGAACTAGGACGAACAGTAACTAGGGCGAACCGAAATCAGGGCGAACGGACCCGGATTCCAGATTGTGACATCAGAAATATTCTCTCGTTGACCTAAAAAAAAAACCAGTAGACCAGATAATAGTGGCGAAGGCTAAGGGGAGATAATTCAAACCATAAAGCTTCTCACGCTAGCAAATTTAAATCTGAAATAGATACTTAGTATTTCAAGTGTCAAGTGATTTAAACACTGTAAGTGTAGAATATATATGTACTAGTGCAATGTCTACATGTAAGTAAGTAAGTAAATTATTTATTATAGTGGCATGTGTTTTTCACAAAATATTATATAATACACATGATACAGTGAGATATAAAAACAATAATTAGAACACCTGACCATTTGGGTCTACAAGTCACTTTCGCCATAAATTTCAATGGTAAAACAATGGAGTGTGAAATAGTGAGCATTTCTTTGCATCAAAACCTCTCAATCCATGTAGTGTATTGACAACAAATTTATCCACTTTTCTGTCAATGCAGGTATTAACCTTTAATCATCCTTGGTGCCATAAACAGAAGTCATATCAAGTATTTTTAAAGTAATCTTTAAAGGGTATCTTTTATTGTTATATTTTCAAGATGTCATAATTATTTTGGATATATATTTTAGCAGGTGCCCTTTCCCTGTTTCCAAGTTCATTGCTACTGAGTAAGCAAATGAGTTACCGTGAGCAGCAGAGATTGTGTCAGGAACATATTGTACTGACGCACATCTGTGGACAGACAGAGAAGTCTGTAAATTCTTTTTTAAAAACTTTGCATTCTGCAAACACCGCAGAAACTTCCAGGACATAGTGTTGTTTCTGAATCTAAATACACAGGAAGTTGATCTAAGGGCGATAAATCTAATATTTATTCAGAAATTTCCCCTTTCTGGGGTTTCCCACTAAAAGATTAGATTTTGAAGTTACTTTTTGTTCATTATTTAGTCAAACCTTCTTTTGGAATCTATGAAATATTTTTTTTGCGATTTTCATTTAATAATTTGTCAAAGTGAAAGTAGCTTTCTGCACTGAATATCCTTATCATGGCGTCCAAGGATTCATACGGAATCGTTGAGTGGTATGGAAATGGAAACGGACACCGCTGTGGTTATTGTAAAAGTCCAAATGGCAACATTTCAGATGGTAATTTTTAAGGCATAATTTTCCATAATTATAGATAGTAATTGTCATGATCAACGTTAGGAAAACAACAAATATGAGAGTTGTTGGCATGTTGCCATGACAAATGAAGCATCAAATCCCTATAAAGTGTCTATCATGCTCAATATATTTATTTTGATAATCTGCAAAGAATCACAAAAATAGTCTTCAGAAACTTTCAAAATTGTGTATGATTTGGGCAAACGAATAAAGATCTATACATGTAGATCTGTCTTCACATTTCTTTTAGTTTTTCTCCTAGTCCAAATAATTATAACGTCTTGGCGTCAAAGAAAAAAATTATAATAGCCTTTCAAGACGTCATAATTATTTGGACTAGGTTTCTCACCTCCCCCTCTCAATTTTGCACAGGATTACTTAAATCTTGAAATTTCCCTTGCATTGCTGCAGTCTTTTTTTTTTATTATGAATGACATCATTTTGTCTTCAAACATGAGATTTATTCCAGAAGAAGATAATAATCTTCAGTCATGTCAGTCATCATGGTCATTAATTTTCCAAAAATATGAAATAGTTCACAAAATGGTTCAAGGAGGATTATCATGACTGTGCAAGTCAAGGTTGTTAAAAAAAACCCAATACTTCAATATTCAAATAAAACATCTATAGACATAAATTTATATATATATATCAATGTAAAATGGCTGAATAAATAGTCAACGATTAATCTTACAGGGCGATGGATTATTTGGCATATATCTTTGTAATCTTTGCGCCCTGTTAAGAAATTTTTAAATTGTATCAGCGTCTGTGGTGTCCGCTTAAATTGTATTAACTTTCAAGATTTCGATAGCATCTCAATTTGAATATATTGACATGATTCATTTGACATCGTGCTATTACCAAAGTAGGATATCTGTTATCCGAAATATCATATATTTGTTCATTTTATAGTTATTTAATTGTGATGTTGTACCCTTTTTGACTTGTTATATATATATCAATGTATATTTGAAGGAATGTGGGCACATGCCTTGACTGTACAGAACTATCAAGATCTAATTGACAGAGGATGGAGAAGGTATGTTGTTCAATGTTTATGAAACTGATGAACGGCTTTTGTAGCCAAAAATAGTAATGATTTTAGAGTATGTAATTTGTCACCTACCAAAGAATTTACTTTAGGTTTGCATCGAGTCTGTCTGTCGCTCTATCATGGTCCATCCTTTAGTCTGGCAAATCAGTTACACACTTTTTTTCTTCATGCTTGAACATATGTGAATTCTTATAATTAACTTTATTTCTCTTTAAAATTATAAACATGAGGCAAAATCATAACTCAATCTGTCACTTGTCATCATTAAACAATATTCCAAATATCAAATCAATACCGGTAAGTCCAGCTACATTGTAGTAAGGTGAAAAAATACTTACTGTGAATTTATTCATTTCTAATCTATCTACATGGCGAAATAAGAGGCAAGTCAAAATGTAGGTTTGGTTTGCTCGCAGTAACTTATATACCCCACCCGTATTCCCGCCTACGAAATGCTCTTGCAGTACTCACTAAAGACTTATATATAGATACTATCCAACAAGTTCTTCAAACTTGTTTTACAACTTGTTCTACAAACCACAGCTACTAAAGATAGAAATAGATAAGGGAAAACCCCAAATATAATGGAATAGAAATAAATTTCTTGGTACACATTTTCGTGGATTAAGAATACTTGCATTTTGTGGATATTTGATTTCGCAGTTTCGCCTATGTCTGAATACGTGATATACAACCTTATAGAAAATGTGTTATTCGTTAAACAAATAAATTTGTGGTTTATTTGTACCCATAAAATACAAATAATACTGAATCTACTGTAGTCCTACAAAAATCAGAGGCTTGATATTGGATGATCAGTCAACAGTATGGATAAATTTTATATTTATATTACTTTGCAACTATAAGTCCTGTTAGTTATAAGTTAACAAAAATAAAAAAGTCATACATAAAGTTAAAATGATATAGTGGTTCCAGCAGGATGTTTTGGTGTGGTATTGGGCCCTGTCATGTTTTCTTGACACCATGCCCTTTTAAGGAAAATAATTTGTCGCCATGCCCCTTTCCATCTTATTTTAAAAAGCCCATCTGTAAAATTTAATATTGGTTCAGACTAGTTATCAGATAATGTATTTAAGTTAACAAAAAACATATGGCACAATGTATGGATTTACTATAACATTTTTTCTTCATATTTATCTTAGAAGTGGGAAGTACTGTTACAAACCCCTAATGAACAAAACATGCTGTCCACATTATACCATAAAAATGGAGGCACTAAATTTTCGGATGAATAAATCTCACAAGAAGATAATCAAACAGGTCAACAAATATCTTATACACGGGATAAAACCAGGAGAGATTAAAGGTCAAGATCAGGATGTTGCTCGAGATGCCCCTCATTCAGGAGCAGGAAATGTGCCAGAAGGGGAAACACCAACTGTTGAAGGGAAGACAACTCCAGGAGTAGAAAACACAGAAACCTTATCACCTCCAAAACCAGAAACAGTGAATGATTGTTCAATGGATATAAGTAAATCAGAAGAAGCTTCAAAATCAAAAAAGGAAATCAGAAAGGGTAAATATTTTATGTATACATGTATAAAAGTTGTTTGGACTATGGGTACAGTACTCAAGTCCAAGGTGGATTAGAAAAAAAAGTTGTTTTAAAAAAATAATTTCAGTTTAGAAAAATATAAAAAAAAAACAACGTAATTTTGTTTGATTTGAAACTCACTTTTATTTAATTCTAGAAAACATGTCTCTCCTCAAATTAACATAACAATTATTGTATACATACCCCTGGAAACAGTTATAGAAATAAGAGAAAACTAAAACCCATACTGTATAAAAGTGGCTAGCTATAAAGTATATTGCTTTGACATCATGTAAAATGTAATAAACTAAAAATATGGAATGTTTTACTGGATTTGGGTTACAGGCCTCAGGTTTTGACCAGTCACAAACAATTTTTTTTATACACAATACATGATTTATTTGATTTCAGGGCAAGGAGCAGATCCAAACAAACCACCATGTCGTAAAGCTAAAGATATCAGGATGGAGTTGAAGAAGAAAAAATTACTAGCGGCAGGCAAGGATCCGCAGGAAGTGGAAGAAATGTTTCAGGTAAAAAAAAGTTATTTCTTTTAGTTACAAACATGACAAATGTAAGTTATCCTGTTTTGCTCACCTCAAACCTGAAATGTTGATTTTTACTGTTTTTTTTGCAATCTTGACTGTTATCTAAAAAACTAGAAGTTAGATTAAACGTGTAATTCATAAAAATGATCACCCACACAATGAGTTACTATAATTCAGGGGACCCTCTATGGCTGAGTTTTCTAAGTAGTCTACTTTATCACAAGCCTGTCTACTCTGAGGTTGTGAGTTTGCATCTTGAATGTGGCAGATGCACTCAATTTCAATCTTAATTGACAACGATTATCAGTTTTCCTACCAAAGTTCTATCTGGGCACTCCAGATTCCTCGACCAATAAAAATTGACTGCCATGAAATAACACAATTATGCTGAAAGGGACATACAACACCAATCAAATGATCAATCATCAATGAATTAATTCATGCGTATTATAATCTAGGACATTTCAAACAATGTATTACCAATGTTATTTCAACTGATCGGGCGGAGTTTATGTTTTAATTTGCATAAGGACAGTCTATTTGAAGATGTGTGTGATAAGGATGATTGCGGTTATAATTATTACTGATTTCTAATCACCTATCAGTGTCATCAAATGAATTTACAAAACAATGATTGCACACTTTATTGATGAGTTTATCCTAAAACACCTATGTTAAGATGGACTGGTTTATTATGAGCGAACCGGCTAGACTCCGCCCAGTCAAGTGAAATAACTTGAGTAATACACCATATTAAGGGGCTCACGGGTCTAAATCAATTTTTTTTTTCTAATATAGGATTTCCTTATATTTTTCTATAAATGAACTTTATCTTATACTTAAAATAAAAATAAAATAAAAAATGGGGGTCATCGTTCATTTACGCTCACAATCTGCTTTCGAAAGAAACATACATTTTTGTAAAGGTACTTTTTTCTGTTGAACTATTAGGAGAAATAGAGGTAACTTCGAAATAAAAAAATAACCTAATTACAGAAATAGCTTAAATTTTACAATTATTTAGTTTATGTACAGCTTATTTAAAAACAATAATAAAAAATATAGGTCACCAATGTGTTAAAAAAGATATTCCAATTTTAAAGCCAAAAAATGGCATTTTTGGACCAAAGGGAGATAATTTGGAGCTTTTTCAATGGTATAAACATTTTAAAAGTCCTCCTGGGGCAAACAGAATCGATTTTATTGCTTGATTTTTGTACCATATCATAAAGTAATAGCTAATATTGTAAGAAATAAAATTTGTAATAAAAAAACAAATGTTTAATTTTTTGATAAAAATTTTGTACCCGTGAGCCTGCGATGGTTGATGTGATTTGTTGAAATGTTGCAGTCATCCAAAACAATCTTAGATAAAAGTTTTCAAAATTGTAATTGGATTTTTTGACATGGATCAGTTATCCCACATGTACAAAGAAAGTTGATTGGAATTGGGTTAATCATACATGATGATAACTAGTTTATATTTTTTTACCAAAAGTTAACTTTTTATTTTGCATAACAATGTTATTTTATTTACAAAATTGTTCAACTCATTAAATTCAAAACAAAATGGATGACTTATGTTGAAGAAGCTAATTAACTTATGAATATAAAAGCTGTCATGCTGAATGATTTGGGATTTCGCCCCATCATGGTTGTAATGTAACATTCTTTGAAGATGAAGAACAACAATGAATGTACTGCACCTTAATTTTTGTTTTTTTAACTTTATAAACATATACTGATTTTTCTCATGGATGGATACCCTATAACCTTTCTTTTCTATTTTGTAGCACATGCCAAGATTAAGGTCAAAATTTTAACTCATATTTTGAAGGCATTTTTATTTAGATTGTGCTAATCTTAACAGAATTTTTTTAAGAAAAATTGAGCTTAACAATATTATGTTCAATATTTAGTCAGAAGCAAAACGTTTTTGAAAGACATTTGTTTTTGTATCGTTTTTATTTTTACATATTTTTTTAAGAGAAGATAACTTTTTACAAAGTTATATGTTATTTAATGAATGGCTATTACTTATTTTGAATTTATTGAACCATAAAATTAATTTTTGACTCTTCACATTGAATAATCCGCGAAGGCTAAAAAAAAAGGCTCAAAGAACTTTTTATATTATTTATGTTAACAATTACAACGTACACACTGTTGGCGTATGAATACACAACGTCAGAGTGGGCGTGTCGCCATAAAAAAATTGACAACATTGAAAATAAAACTAATACTTTTAACCAATCAGAAGACAGTGAATACACCAAATTTATTTATATTTCGTTAGAAGCAAAAATCATTTCAAATATATTTGTATACAGTTTTTAGTTGTGATGATTTTTAAAACAGAACTGTTGTTATTTTGACAGAAGAAGAACAATTCTACAGATGGTGTTAAAACTCTGGAGGACTATTTAAATGAACCTTCAAACACAGAAAAATGTGCTCATAAATTAGAGGTAAGCGTATGAATTTAATAAATCATTAAAAATACAGACCTAAATTTGAAAGCTTGATAGAAAATCTACTAATTAACATGTTGAAGAGTTTTTTTTATCGTTTAATCCTTTTTCTTATTAAACTTGATTGAAGAATAATGAAGGAACAAAGATGAATATACAATGAAAAAACTGCAACTGTCATACAAGTGAGAGGTTGGCTAGCTATAAAATTAGGTTTAATCTACTATTTTCTACATAAGGAAAAGCTATTACCAGGTCAATTGTTTTCATTTGTTGATGTTTTTGAGCTTTTGATTTTGGCCTTGGATAACAGACTTTCCAATTTGAGTTTTCCTTGGAGTATTTTTGTAATTTTACTCTTTGAAAAAAGGTATGGAGTATTTTTGTCAAGAAAGCTTACGATTTGAAGAAAAACATTTAAGATTAAGAAGATGACTATCTAAATCAAAATTAAGGAAGAATTTTATATTTAAGGTGGTACCAAACACCTTGACTAAAATTAATTTAGGTTGTTTAATCTTCATTAAATTTTGACAAAATATTTACTTTGTCCTTTTGACGAAAATATAAAAATTAGAAAAACTTGAACCAAACACTTCCTTGTAAAAGTGTCATTGGATATATAGCAATTTAACAAACACTTAGTTTGATCATTGATATTCAGATAAGGGCTGTTCCAGAAAAAAATGTATGGGGGGTTGGGGGGTTGGAAGGCACATTATATTGATAATACATGGTTGATGGGTATAAGAGCAACTTTTCACACTATAATGTATTATAATTCTCAATTACAATTGTCTGGGTGGCGGGTGCTGACAAAAACTGCCTTGCAACCACCTCCCCCAAAGGCCATACATTTTTTCTGGAATTTTCAGAAGTTTTCTAAACACTAAATTGGGATTGAAAACGTTCAGTATATTTTTACAGAGTTATCTCCCTGTAGTGTTATGTACCACCTTAACAGACAAAACCTGAAGTAATTATTAAGTCACTAATATTCTACCTTTTTATTATTTGAATTCTGAAAGAAAAAGTTTCCATAGAGAAATATACAATCAAATTAAAAACAAGCAAAATGTTAAAACATTGGACATTTACCAAAAGTTGACCAACTTTAAAATCAATTGCATATAGAATTTTTTTTATCTCAATGTCTCATATATTGCTTGTTGCTGTATATATATAGCTTCTCTCCTGGTACCCCTGCTTCCTCAAACTTCAAACACGATAAAGCCAGGGTCTTTGAAAGTGGTGTTAAACATTAACAAACAACCCAATAATATTTTTTTTTTCAGGTCTATATTTGCTTAATTTTCAAGAAGTTGGACAGTTTCAATACATGTATAGACTAAAACATCAAGTTCATTGTTTTTATTTGACGATGAAGTTCAAACTTTTAGATAAAACCACCAATTATCTTGATTTCAATTTCAGATAAAACTTGTAAGGTCTAATCCAAGATCACAAGAATTTGAAGACTCTTTTAAAGAGTCACATTCTGTTTATCATTCCTACCAAATGAAAATCCACGGGGATCCTCCAAGCAAGCCTTCAGAAGCACAGTACACTCGATTCTTATGTGATTCACCTCTTGAGGTAATTATATCCTTTCTAATTCTAGATTAAACTGATTAGAAGTAACCCAAAGCAACGTCCAGAATTTGTTAACAGCTTTAAAGAATCACATCTAGTCTTTAAGAAATACCAAATGTCCATACATCATGAAGATGAAAGTGACTGTGATCTAAGTCAGTTTGAAAATTTTCTAGTTGATTCTCCACTCAAGGTAAAGATTTGGAAGTTTTAATGTAAGGCTGCTTTTTTAATGGATAATTATTTAATTTGATATGAAAGCAGAAGATTAGTTTGCAAGACCTCTGTGCAACAGAAATGCAGCATATTTGTGGAAGATTATTAAATTTAATGTAAAAGTTTTGACTGGTAAAAGTAAAAAATCAAAGAAAAATAAATAAGGTGGACAATTTAAATTCATGCATTATGATTCTTTCTTAATGATTTTTTCCAGTACATTTTTTCCCCTGACAAAATGAGATATGGCTAAAAAATGCCAGCAAAAAGCAGTATTTAAATACCATTTATTTCTTACAGGAGACGAAAGGAGATGATAAAACACATGGTCGTGTGTCCATGGGATATGGATCCTTTCATCAGCATTATATACTGGATGGGAAAATTATAGCTGTTGGTGTGGTAGACATTCTCCCTCACTGTATATCATCTGTTTATTTATACTATCATCCTGATTATTCATTTCTAGCTCTAGGAACTTATACAGCCTTACAGTAAGTCATTTATAGCTGTTGGTGTTGTAGACATTCTCCCCCACTGTATATCATCTGTTTATTTATACTACCATCCTGATTATTCATTTTTAGCTCTAGGAACTTATACAGCCTTACAGTAAGTCATTTATGTTGAGTAACAGACATGTGGAAATAGTGTTAGCCAAACAGTTAAAAAAAGCTGCTAAAATAGACATATTACTTGGCCAATTATACAATTATTCAGTCTACTCGGCCACCCATCCGTAAAAAACACACAAAAGGTCAGACAGACTGATAATACAACATGAAAAGTTATGGTAAAAGTGTGGTCAATTCAACAACATATATATTTACAGAAAGATAATATAGTAGATGAATTTTTGTATTCAAACAGACATGACAGAGAGAAATGTAATTTAAATACATTTAATTTATTTAATAAAATTTACACAAAAAATATTTTACCATAATTATACATTTAAAAGAATGTGACATTAGGCACGGTGAACATCACCTTTTTGTTAAGTGATAATGCTGTTACATTCAAAATCCAGTTTATATAGAATGACCTACACCAGAAATACTAATATTAAAAAAAAGATAAATGTATATTATTATACCTTACATATATTTTAAACAATTCTATTGGGTGAAACGTTATCACGTGACATGGAATAATTCAGTTGTTTTTCATTCAATTGCAAGGAAGGATGAATAACCCTAAAACTTTCCACCAGCGGGGAATAACCCTATTATTCACCGGCGAATAACCTTCTGAGTTTGTTTATTTGTACTTGAGTTATCTCCCATGAAAATGAAGTCACAGACGTAAATAAACAAAATGGCAGCGTTCACGTTACACTTGAAGCTCACAGAGTGACGAGGAAATAAGGCATTAGACATGAATAGAGTGGCAGCAGCTAATGATAGCTCTTAGAGAGTAACGGTCCTTTTCAGGGCCATCAATATTTTATAAAAAGATTCTACCTTTGTTGTTTGAAATTCTAGAACACAAATGTATTTTCAAACGTCAGCTTGTCTTTGAATTTGTTATGTAAAAAATATAGAAAGTTTTCGAAAGGCCTTTCCACTGTTAGTTTGGTATAATAAAACAATTGTGGCCTCTTAGAATTGATGAATATCCACAATTGTCAACCCTTAAAAGTTATTTCACTTCGGGCTGCGCCCTCAATGAAATAACCTTCTCGTGTTGACAATTTTGGATATTCACCTCTTCAACGGGCCATAATTGTATATTATTGCACACTTACTTTTGGTTATGCTATTTATAAAATATGTTGTTGCTGAACAATACATGTACATGTACTTCACTTCTTAATTGATGTCATTTTATTTTTCAGGGAAATTGCATTTACAAGATCCTTAAATAAGATGGATCAAGAACTGAAATATTATTATATGGGATATTATATACATTCCTGTCCTAAAATGGTATACAAGGTACATATTATTATATGGGATATTATATACATTCCTGTCCTAAAATGGTATACAAGGTATATATTATTATATGGGTTATTATATACATCCCTGGCCTAAAATGGTATACAAGGTACATATTATTATATAGGTTATTATATACATTCCTGTCCTAAAATGGTATACAAGGTACATATTATATATGGGTTATTATATCCATCCCTGTCCTAAAATGGTAAACAAGGTAATAAACTATGAGATTTTGGGTAAATTCGAGAGCATCTGACAGACAAAATTCCTACAATTATACTTGTCCAAGAGTAAAATGGAAAAAGATACCACTTATTGGAGATATATTTTAAAATTCCTCAATTTTAAAGTAAATAAAACAGGCGTTTTTTGTTCAGTGGAGTGCTTCTGTAATATTTTTGTAATATAACTATGCAGCATATCTCATTTTTATGTCAATCTTTGTAAACTTATAGATGAAATACAGGTGATTAGATTTTAACAACCCAACAACAATCTCAACCCTTTGTATGGGTAAAATTGTTTAAGAGCTATTTCATGTAATTTCGTATTTGTATACAAAATAACATTTACAGTTAACTCCTGTCTCAAAGTCGATCATATATTGAAATATATGTATTTAGACTCTTAATAAGTGCATATTAGATGTGTCTTAATTTCTGTTGACTTGAACCAAATAAGTGAAATTTATGATCCAAAGGAAAACAAAAGCATTTACATTACATTTCTTTTATCTCAATAAAGTTCACATATTACATTGTATGTCAAAACTTGAACTTAGGGTTTTACATTGATTGACGATTTTATCTTTTTATCTGACTACCAGTATTATTTATACACCTGCAATTAAATCTTTTGGTCATTGACCACTGTTTTAATTGTTGACATCTTTTCCCCATGAGTGTTTACAGTAGGTAAAATTTGCTTACCATAGCTATATTGTTGTAGATTATGAAAAATGATATTAAAGGTGTTATATCAATTATCTCTAATCATCCTGCATAAATGAACTTGGCATCTTTAATCTTTTACATTTTTTTTTTTGGGGGGGGGGGAGGGGGGAGGACAAAATAATAAACAATGAAATGAAATCTCAATTTTCTCAAATATGGCAAATTAAAATCACACTAAGATGGATTGAAATTTTTTTTTTTTAACTAAAAACCAGAAGAAAATACTTTGGAACAAGAAAATTCATCATAATTTATCATAATAATAAAAGACCATACATATGCATACAGATTCACTGATCTCAGCCCGACTCTGGATCACCTATGATACCCATATGGATTTTATTTATTTTAGCCCTACTAATCTAAGCAAGATTTGTGTCCTTTGGTCTGTCAACACTTTAGGTATTCATTTCAGTCAAACTATGGGTATCTTTTAATATACTCTTGTGTCGCTGACTTCAACATAATAAGAGTAGACTGACAAATTGCCAATAAAAAGAAATAGCATCTCACAAAATATTCTTGCTGACAAAGTTGGTACATGTATTAAAAACCAATATACCATCATTCTATATATGTATTAATTTTGATCATTAATTATCTGTTATATTACAGGGTCAGTATTATCCTTCCTTGCTTCTATGTCCTGAGACTTACACATGGCAGCCTATAGAGAAATGTAGACCAAAATTAGACCAGAACAGATATTCTAGATTGGCTCCAGAGGGAGTTGGTATGTTTTATATGAAACAAAATATAATTTTATTTCTTTTATCATAGGACATTTGTTTTGACTCCCCTTTTTAAAAACCAAATTTATATTTCAGCCGAGCAGCTCCTTATGGTTTTTATACGCCATGTATTATGGTATACAAATGTCAGGCGTCTGTCTGTTCTGGCGTAAACATGTTGCACTGTAACTTGAGAACAACTTATCCAAATTTCATGAACGTACTATAGTTGTTTTCTATGATGGTCAAACAATCTGTATACTTTTTGGTGATGATTCAAAATTTTATTTTAGAGTTATTTAGTTTATGTAAAAAAAGGGGGGGTGTTCACATGTCACACCATATCTCAAAAATGATTTATGACTATTGCTTAAAACTCTACACCCTTCTTAGTTATATTGATATAAAGATCTGTATACTTTTTGGTGATGATTCAGAATTTTATTTGTAATTGAGTTCTTTGTAAAAAAAGGGGGGGTGTTCACATGTTGTGCTGTATCTCAGAAAATTTTTATGATTATTGCATAAAAATTCCCACGCAAAACAACTGGTGCATCATGGGCTGGCGGCACAGCATTTTATTGTAATATGTTTACATCAATAAAACTCTTCAAGTACATGTCAAAAAGCTCATATTAAAAAAGAGGGGCAAATGATACCAGAGGGACAGTTAAATGTTTATGTGACAAACTTGAGAAATACAGAGAAGTTCCTGCAGTGAAATTTTTTTGGAAATTTTTGTTGTTGATTTTTCTTTGAAGTTTATATTCATCCTCTTGTTTATATTTTTTAATCATCAACAACTAAATTTTAGAGTCAAGTGTAAGGGTATATCATTAAAAATGATTATGGACTTCTAAAATAGTTCAACTTTTTTTTTTCAGAGGATGAAAATCTAAATGTACCAGACGATCAGATTACAATTCTTTTTATGAGGCAGTTGATGAACTATACTATATATACACAACTTAATCCTAAGGCTAAAGATGCTAAAGCTGTTAAAAAGTACTCTGAACTCGTTGGCAAAAAAGTTGCTTCAAATATGATGCTATTCAGATCAGGTTAAAAAAAAGGAATCTGTCATTTTTTTGTTAGCCTTAGTTGACAGTGTTTTCCTGGGGTAACAGTCTTTTCTATCACTTTCTAAGCTATGTATTATTTATATCATGTTTATTTGATTTTTAATGACCATATAAAGGTTGTGCTCAGACTTTCAGAAAACCTTGTCAAATTGTATTTTGTTATGTCAAACCAGTCATTATGATGTTGTACTGTTATTTGTTTGAATTTTTAAAGATTAATAGATTACAATGTATATGTTATAATAAGTTATGTATGCAAGATGTAAAGTTTTGTATTATTTTGTTTAATTGGAAGATTTTCATTTTCATGTTTAGAAAGGTATATATATATGTCTGTAGTGCGGTACACATATATATGTTTGTTGTGCAATAAACAATATACATATACCTAGCAAGGTCAAAGGGTTAAGAAATAACCAATATGCTTCATGCAGTTTCTCTTCTTTATTTTGTACATGTACAATATTAAACCCCTTAACGTAACCCCAACCAGACTCTAAAAAATCCTATGAAACCCATTTTCTTGTACACAACAGTGTGTCCTTGATTTACCTTCATCAAGTTTGTAGAACCAAGAACAGAGGAACCATAGTTGTCAACTTTGAATGAAAAAAGTAAGAACATAAAATAATGTATGAATGGGATAGGAGGTATCATAAGAGCCACCTGAAATTGCAGTAAAATTAAAATTTTCAAGCCTTTTAAAATGATGCTAATGTTTTAAATTGTTAAATAAACATGCTGGTATTATCTGGACTCATTTAATGCAGAAAGGTTATTTCATAAATATATTGAACAAATTTTACCTTAAGAATATACTTAGGTGAAATTAAAAAAAAATAGAATTCAAAATGTGAATTTAAAAAAAATCTTAAATTTAAAATGTGAAAATAAAAAAAAAATTAAATTTTAAAATGTGAATTTATAAAAAAAATCTAGAATTTAAAATGTGAAATTTTAAACAACTATAGAATTTAAAATGTGAAATTAAAACAACTATAGAATTTAAAGTCATAAGAAACGAGTGACCTGTAAAAAATAATGTTATTCCAATTCTTGAACCAATACATACAAACATCATTAACTTAGTCTTCTGTGCACGATTTTATCATTTTTTTCGCATAAATCTCGTATATTAATAGTAATTTTTTTTTCAATCGGTCAGTGTTGTTGTGAAAATATGGAAGGTAATTAAAGTTTGTGTTTTAAAGCAGAAGTTTAATGATTGTCACCTGTTTGTCAACAATAAACAAAAAAGCATGAATATTGAGCATGTGTTTAACATGTACAATCAGATAATAATTTATTTTAAGGACATGTACATGCGTATTTCAATCACCGGATTTTTACGAGATGGGTCACACTGAGGTCACTTTGCATTCGGAAAATATGTCTGGGAATTCCTTCCTGGAAGCAATTAAAATAAAGTAAACTTCTTTTAAATATGAACAAATTAAATAATTTTCTTCAGAAAAAAGTATATGTACACAAGTTTTCTAATGAAAACCATCCATTGAGTCATAAAAAAACATATGCATTATTTTTTTTATTTGAGGTTTCTTATGACTTTAAAATGTGAAATTAAAAAAAATCTAGAATTTAAATTGATACTATAAGTGTGAAGAGCATTAGTTAAGGAACAAAATAGGCTAAAAAAATAGTGATAGGTAAATGAGTCCCTTTTCTAGATTTTTGATATTGAAAGATGAGTGACTATAACTTTATATGTGCATTGGCTTTATTTGGGTCCCAAATAAATCGAAAGAAATAAATCTAGAATATGGTTAAATTTTGGTAAATGACCTTTTATTAGTTATTGACGTCTTTTATGAAAAGAAAAATGGGTGTTATGGGGCAAATAGTATACACTATATTGAATGAAAAAACAAAAACAATAAGTAGTCAGAACATCTGACAAGAATTCTTAAACCTCACCTTATCTTTAATGGTCATTTTACACATATATTTTTGTCAAACTAATATGGTATTACGCAAGAAGATATTTTTACACACTTTTGCATTTTAGTAAAATACATCTTGTTGCAAACCATATGTTTGGTAAATGCCTTTGCTCATATTCAATTTTAAAACAAGATCTGAAAATGTAGCTATTTTTGATAATTAAAAGTTCATTGAGATATTTTTTGAAGTTATATTATCTCAAGTTAGAATGGTATTAGGCAGATTTTTATAATTAGAGGTGGGGGCAAAAAAGTGGCCTTATTACTAATATAGCAGAAGAAAATGTATATTTAGAATTATGCATATAAGAACCACTGACTTCTCTTCTGATCATACTCTCAGGAATAAATAACCCACCAGTAGCTATGCCAACGCAGTCATAGAAACTGCAAAATATATAGGTTTATTGTACAAAATTACCTGCACAAAACACTTGTTTCTAGAATAAAAAATGATAATAAAACTGACTTGGTAAATAAAGGTTTATGCCCAATTACTTAGTCATGTAAAACTGCCTTTATAAAAACATTAGATGATACACAATTTATGTAGATTTTTAAAATTTATTTGAAATGGTAGAAATTGGTTTCAAGGGGATTCAAATAAGCAAACTAATTCTGAGTGGATGTTATTTTATAAGTCAAATGTATTCTTGTTTATGATAATTGTTATGTTTATTATTTCCCCATGATATTATTTATTAACAACTAACATTATATTTGAAATTGTGCAATTGTGATAGAAACATGTTTTGTTATTAAAGCATACTTTTATAAAGTTTTGAGGTTTACTTTTTTTTATGAAAACAAGTACAAATGTTCTGTTTGAGAATATAAGGATTAATACATATATATTATGTATGCCCCACTGTAGGCAATGGAAGCATCAAGTGTAACCCTTGACTGCCTCTCCTTGTTTCTTCTATCCATATGTCTGTATATGTCTGTCTTTTTGTCAGCCCTTATGGTTTCCCCACTCCATCTTAACCCTCTTTTGTGTTTTGGACAACAAAAAAAAAGATAGACAGACACTAAACAGACAAAATGATCAGCAATACAAGGTCAGCAAAAGAGATTTGCGTCAGGAATTCAGTTCTCGTCTACAATGTTGCACATAGATCAAGGTGAGCAACACAGGCTCTTTTAGAGCCTCTAGTTATTTATCCCTTTATATGTTAATTATGATTATTATCTACAAATTTGTTGATTTAATTCTAAATCAACAACATTTCAAAATAAAAAAGAAAATGTGACTGATTTTTAAGACATGATAAGAATTCCTCAAACTGATTTAAATTTGTTGTTCGGGACGGTAATACACATTTTATATTTATCTATGATATAAGCGGCATTGAAATATAACTCCTGGATATAAGCGACAATTTAGCCGGTAGCATTTTGGTGACATTCAAACGATCACAGAAGGGTAGGTATATTATAAATTGCATCTGTTGAATAAGTAAATGTAAATGTAAACACACATGTATATATTTTATTTAATGGAGCTAAGTTCACCAGCAGTCCACTGCAGTACGGCAGTAGATAATTTAGCTCAAATGTGTGAAATTTGCAGCATATCATATGTTATCGACAAGTTTGAACAACATTCGTTCGACGTCAGAGTTATTTCGGACTAACCATATGTTTGTGACAAAGGCACTTGTTTCTATACATGGGAAGGTCGATTATCCATAATTAAAAAATGGGTAGAAACAAGATCTTGTGCATATGCCCCCTAAATCTGCATCTGTGGTATACATGTACTTTTCTAACTAGAGGCAGAGAGCATGTAAAGTAAAGTAATCTTTATTTAAAGTTGGGTTGCATATATACATAATAACAAGGAACATGAGCTCTTACAAACTCTTTAACCAACTGATATTAAGAAACAAAGCATACATTCACGACATTAGTCCAAGATTACTCTGACATCCAACGGTTGTTTTGCCAGACAATCTGGGGCCGTTGGACGTCAGAGCTCTCCCATATGAAAAAGTGAATATTAGCCCGTCCAAAATAGATGCGCTGCTTCGTCGCTTCTGGTGCCAACAAATGGCCTTGGAATTATATAAATCTGGTATCAATTTGTTCATTTTTCATTTATCTCTTCATTTATGTAAGCTTCACCTACCTGCCACCCTTTATTTTCTCATAATTAGACAGTTTTCACAAGCTAAATATGTATAAAGGGCCCCAAAAATTACTAGTGTAAAACCATTCAAACAGAAATTCCAAGTCTTATCTACATTGTACATGTATACATCATGTACATGATATAAAAAACGTGAAACGAGAAACAGTTATGAACCACATCAACAAACAACAACTACTGAACATCAGATTCCTGACTTAAGTCAGGTGCAAACAATTGCAGAAGGTTTAAATGTTTTAATGGTACCAAACCTTCAACCTTATCTGAAACAATAGTGTAACACCACAACATAGAAAGACACACTATAAAATATTAATTGAAATGGCTTAACTCAATCAAAACTTAGACAGATAAACACAAGTCTACATACACTGAACCAATTAATTTGATTAAATTGAGTTTATTTGATGGGGAAGACAATCAATTAATATGTACATGATGTAAGAATTATTTCCCTTTAACATGTTTAAACAGTACCTAATAATCTTTCAAGATATTATGCTGTTCAGAGTTGAAAAAAGAAGCTGCAACTGATTAAGTGTAGGGATATCACAACTTTCTCCCATGTACATGTACATTTACATGCAGCAACCAATTACAAAATATTTATGTACGTACAACATTTAAATTGCAAATCTGGATTAGAACCTTTACAATTTTGACTGCAGTTTTAACGCATGTATGCATCAGACATTAATAACATATATAACGTAAGGGTACCCAAATTGCACCGAGTACCCAAATTGCACCTATTTAGAAAAAATAGCAACGAAAATCTTACAAGATTTCCTAGAGACTAAACAATTTGTATTTTTATGATTTGATACTATGCACGTCTTTCAACATAGGTAAACATATTTAGATATACACAAAACGTTCACAGTATTTATCAACATATGGACTGTTTACTGAAAAAAGCAAAATGTACGAAAACGTCACCATGCGACGTCATCAAAACGTCATCTTTTTAAAATTAGCAAATACAATATATTATAATTGTATCCGTTTCGTAAAATATGAAAAGTAAGCATGGACTAATATCCAATTGTTCAAAATATTTGAAGAAATTAAACAAAAGCTCGGTTATTAGACTTTTGACGATGTGAATTTGAGCATGGATGCAATTTGGGTACTCCTCATTACAGAATCATGGATAGTTTGGAGGTTGATTCAAACCCATTTTTTTTATGACTCAACATGGATTCAAAATTAAATTGGTGTACCATTTACAATAAAGAAGGATAGGGCTACAAAATAAACACAGTATGGACATTTTTTTCTTTATCATGAAAAATAGGTAGGTGAAAAGCAGTCAAAATAGGTGCAATTTGGGTACCGTCACGTTATACATGTACATGTATAATGCTTAAGGTGGTACCCAACACTTTCACTAAAATTAATTTGGCTCGTTTAATTTTCATAAAATTTTGACAATGTATTTACTTTGACCCTTTAACAAAAATATAAAAAATTCAAAAATTTTGAACCAACCGTTTTGTCAGAAAAATTACACTGGTTATATAGCAGTTTGACAAACACCAATTTTGATCAGTGAGAAGCTTAATATTCCCTTAACAACACAACGTCATTAAAACGTTAAGCTGATTTTACAGAGTTATCTCCCTGTAGTGTTAGGTACCACCTTAAACATAGAATGATAGAAAAAGGAATGTGTATTTTATTTGAAATTTTGATATATACATATATATATGTATATAGATAAACCAAAAGAGCCATTTACAGTATATTTGAATTTCACTCAAAACATTGTATAAGAAAATGACTTAGTAATACTCTTCAAGTACATGTATAATGTTACATATGTAACATGTAGCGGGGGATTTATATGTTACATGTATGTATGTACTACATGTATATAAAATGAAAAAAAGTCTCATCTTAAAAGCCATAAAATAACTTTAATCATATGTACAGTAAATTTTGTATTGTACTACTAAAAAAGAATGAAATATTAACATGATTAAGTGACAGGAAACATTGGGTAAATTTGTCTTTCCATCTTTCCTTCTGTTGTGTTCCATCCGTCCCAAAAGTATTTTCACATGTTTTAAGTTTAGCTTGAGCTGGAGGAGCAATGCTGCATTCATGTGTTGAAGTTGAACATTTCTTTTATTTTTAGTGTTTTTTTTAATTATAACCTTATATTTTTTTCTCAGCCTGTGACTTTTGTTGCTAAAGCGAGCTATAGTGATCCTAAATTCCGTCTTCATCATCTGAGTCCACAAATATTCACTCTGTGCTTAAAGTTTTTGAAATTTTAATTACTTTCTTAAACTAATCTCGATTTTCTATCAAACTTGAACAGAAGCTTGTTTATGATCAGAAGATAGTATCAAGAAGTCAATTTGAAAAAAAATCCTGTTTACATTTTTATCTCAATACATGTATCTGTATTTACTTATAAATAGACAAATTTTTCTGCCGGATAACATTGTAAATTCACTCTGTGGTTAAGGTTTTTAAAGTTTTAATAACTTTCTGAAACTATCCTGGATTTGTACCAAACTTAAACAGATGCTTGTTTATGATCTAATTTAGATCATCTAAAGCTAGTATCTTGAAATAAATTTTATAAAAATTTATTTGCTGTTCTTCTGTATATTTCTTTGAGCTGGGGTCACACATTCAGGATTTTTACTGCCGTCTTTGACAGGACCATGCCCGATTAAAATTTGTCAAAAGTCTGATCAAGATCCTATGAATCGTTGATGGAAATTCAAACTTTAATTAAAATTTGTCAAAAAAAAAATCTAATCACGCCAACAATCAGATATTGTTCAGTAAGCGCTGATATTCAACCGTTTCCAAGCGAATTTGTCCCGATAATCCCTTCTCAATTCGCTTCTAATCCGATTTGTATCTTTCGCATGGTTAAATTTGAGCAAGTCTGTCACAACTGCGTCCCGATTCTACCGAATGTAATCTGACAGAGATCAGACAGTGAACCGACGCTGATGGAAGTTATCCATTCGAAAACTATCGGCATACTCGGGATGATCATGTACTGTCTGAACATTATGCTATCACGGTCCGCTCTATCGTATTGCAAACAGCTTTATCGGATCTAAGACGTATTCTATTCTGTAATTGTCAGCACTCTGGCATGGGTATCATTGACGAATTTCGTATGAATAACGAGACTGTTCGGGAACTGTTTTGGCAAAGACAGTTTGCAATCGACAAGATCTGGATGCAATCTGGACTCAATCGGCAGAAAAACGGCAATGAAAAATTTCTCCAAATCATTCCTGTTCCACTGGACACTGTCCAGAAAACACTAAACATTGTTAGGTTTTTAATCATTGTTAATCGGATACATCAGAATCTGTCACGACATAGTCACGCTTGTAATCCAACTAGACAAAATTGGCTGAGTTTCCTCAGATGTTAAGGGATGCACCTAAGGCTAACTGTTAGGTTGGTTCGCCATACTATTCTGACCATTCCTGGACATAGTTTTTCTTCCAGTGAACATTACAATGTTACATGCAGTCTGCACTACAGTTTTAAATGATTTTTTTTTAGATTCATAAACCGTCCTGGATTTTTACCAAACTTGGACAGAAGCTTCTTACAATCAAAAGATAGTATCTAGAGAAAATTTTTTAATAATTTATTCCCCATTTTTGTTGCAAAAGTAGGCGATCGTGAGACACTGGGTTTCTTAGAACCCTTTAATTACATAATTTTTATATAAGTTCCTACATGTAAATACAACCTTTCTTTAATAATTTTTTGAAATTTTCTTTTGTAGAAGGACATCATGGCTATATTAGGAGTACAACTAGTCCTTAGTCTGATCATGTTCAGCTTTCTACAGAAGCTTGGTCCGTATTACTCATTTGGGCGATGGCTATTGTGCAATAGACTTGTCAGATATTTGCATCCAACAGATGAAGATCTGAAAAAAGCTGCTGGGATATCAAATGTTCCGAAGGGTAAAGGAAAAAATAAAAAACATGAAAAGAAAGGAGGAGGGAAGAACAATACACAGTCAGATACTTTCACGATTCCTCGATCAACAGATATTTTTCTTGACACTGCAAAGGTTGAGGCAATTGATTTAGTCTCGTTACATTTTTATTCAGACTTTCAGTGGTTGATGGAATTTGGATTGTGTTCTCTAGTTGTATACATAATAACAGAAGTTTACTATGCCTTTTGGCCTAAGAATGAATTGAACATCAGCATGTTATGGTGTCTTCTTGTTGTCATTTTCTGTTTCAGGATATTGATATCTCAAGCTGCAGTTTACTTCAAATCAGAAGAAGGAGGGGAGAGAATCCTTTGTGTAACATTTGGATTTTTCTTCCTGGTTTTAGCCATGGGAATTCTAGTCATAGATGAAAAAATATTAGAATTTGGACTTGAACCAGGATACCAGAATTTCTCTGAAGGCGCTGAATCTTTTCTTAAACAGCAAGGAATTGATTCACAAGGACCAATCACATTTATGACCTTCAAAATAATTCTTGCAATCATATGTTCTATTACTGGTGCCCTGTTAACATTTCCTGGACTGAGATATGCCAAAGTTCATTTAGATACATTAAACTATGTTAAAGAAAGTCCATTTAAGCAGGCACTGTTACACCTTAATTTTATCATGCCGTTAGTTATAATCTTATTATGGGTAAAACCTGTAGGTCGAGATATTATATGTGCCAAAAACTGGCAGGTAAATTTTAAACTTTTGCATGAGGATGCATTTGAAGTTGTCCGACTTTCTTTAATTGTGCTGTTGTTTGTACTTCGACTTGTTTTGATGCCGCCGCACATGCAGGCACATTTGAATTTAGCTTACGAACATGTGCAAAGGATGAAAAAAGAAACTGGAAGAATCAGCAATTTGGATCTTCAAAGGATGATTGCTCGTGTGTTTTACTATTTATGTGTAGTAGCTATACAGTATATTTTGCCATGTCTACTTTTACTATTCATGGTATTCCTTCAGAAAACATTAGGTAACTATAGTTGGTCAGATTTAGCTGGAGAAAATGCCCATAATTATTTTGAGGGTAAAAGTATGAGTGCACAAGCAATGTTCACAGAACGAGGAAAAAGCACTGGGGATGCCGTCTCGGACACAACAGCACAGTTCACATGGGCAGTTTCTAATTTACGACAGGTTTTTTCACCGACATGGTACCGTGGTTTGTTTGGATTTCTTACATGGTGGATGACAACGGCTTGGTTTACTAGTACAACATTTGGACTTTATTATTATTCTAAAGTTGCCACACAATGATTGTGTTACACAAAAAACATGTAGATTATGAATATAATGTTTTTGAATCAAAATACTTTCAATTATTGTTTTACTAGTCATGCTAGTTGGAACCCTTTATTAATTGCATGTATGGCAGGGGCCTCCAAATTTTAATAACATGAATAAAGGAAAGTCTTTTGTTAACCCTTTCCTCCATAGTGACGCCTTTTGACGCCACCCCCTTTACTCCATAATTCCGCTTTTGACGCCTGTGTAGTACCTCTGTTGAAACGCTTTGACTACAAAGTGTCTGCAGTAGACTTAATAAAATGTGTATCCAATATGAAAAGGAATATCATAGGAATATCTGACTTAAATTTATTTGATGAAATATTTGTTTTTCGCAATGCATTAATACTTTAAAGCATATTTTCAGGATTTTATTGAAAAATCCTATGCGAATCAAGTATGCAAAAAAAAAAATTCAACGGAGGAAAGGGTTAAATGACAAATGAATGAGTGAGTGAGGTTTTTATGCATGATGTAAATGATGTACATGTATACAATGTACATGATGTATGCACGATATATGTTTAGTCATCTTTACATGTATGTTTAGTCAATAGTATTAATACATTTTAAAATTCTATAAAACTGGAAAAATGATTATAAATGCAATTTTGAACTTATAAACCGATTCAGAAATGAAGTATACAAAGACTTGCCAGATTTTAGCTGATTTTAGGAAATTTAGTTCAATCAACATGAAGCATACATGGCATAATCATATTAAAGTCCATTTACATGTAGACATATACTGCAAAATATTCCAAGTTAATGATAAATATGATCAATAATTATTCCTTTTTTTTTATATTTCAACATTGTTGAACTACAAGTGTACCAGGACTAAATTGATGTTTATGTAGAAAATGTTATGCTGACTTGAGTTTTTATATATTTTTTTTATCTATACTTGGATTAAATGCAAGTATGAGTGTGTTTAATTGATGTTTATGTAGATTTTGATTTACTATATTGTTGAAAACAATAAACCACTATTGTTTTAACCAATTTTTGTCGAGCCTGCAACTTTTGTTGCAGAAAGCTCGACATAGGGATAGTGATCCGGCGGCGACAGCTATGGCGGCGGCGTTAGCTCACTTCTTAAAAGCTTTATATTTTAGAAGGTGGAAGACCTGGATGCTTCATACTTTGTATATAGATGCTTCATGTTACGAAGTTTCCGTCAGTCACATGTCCAATGTCCTTGACCTTATTTTCATGGTTCAGTGACCACTTGAAAAAAAAGTTCAAATTTTTTGTAATGTTGAATTCTCTCTTATTATAAGTAATAGGATAACTATATTTGATATGTGCGTACCTTGCAAGGTCCTCGTGTCTGTCAGACAGTTTTCACTTGACCTCGACCTCATTTCATGGATCAGTGAACAAGGTTAAGTTTTGGTGGTCAAGTCCATATCTCAGATACTATAAGCAATAGGGCTAGTATATTCGGTGTATGGAAGGACTGTAAGGTGTACATGTCCAACTGGCAGGTGTCATCTGACCTTGACCTCATTTTCATGGTTCAGTGGTTATAGTTAAATTTTTGTGTTTTGGTCTGTTTTTCTCATACCATATGCAATAGGTCTACTATAGTTGTATGGAATGATTGTTAAGTGTACATGTCTAGCAGGCAGATGTCATGTGACCTTGACCTCATTTTCATGATTCAGTGGTCAAAGTTCAGTTTTTGAGTTTTGGTCTTTTTTATATCTTAATGCTATATGCCATAGGTCAACTATATTTGGTGTATGGAAATATTTTATGATCTTTATGTCAGTCGAGCAGGTTTTATTTAACCGTGACCTCATTTTCACGGTTCATTGCACAGTGTTAAGTTTTTGTGTTTTGGTCTATTTTTCTTAAACTATAAGTAATGTGTCAACTATATATGTTGTATAGAAGCATTGTTAGATGTACCTGTCTGCCTGGCAATGCTGGCATGATTCATCTGACCTGGACCTCTTTTTCAAGGTTCATTGGTCTTTGTTTAGTTATCTTGGTTAATGTTAAGTTTAATTGACATGTACAGTTGTAATAAAGCTTAGCTTTATACTTAGGACTATCAACATAATATCAATGATTAGTATAGAAGGCGAGACATTTCAGCGTGTGCACTCTTGTTTTAGTCAAAGGTAGGGGGACACCAAACCAGACAACGTATAAGTTTTGGAAGGAAACATATCAACACAAAAGAGGGGTGGAGGTCTACATGTACATCAAGGAGCTGCTGGTTAGGGTAACTTTTTATGGAATGTCAAATATGTCAAAGTGGTTCAATATTGTTTATTTAACAATGGATAGAAGTTTATATGTCAATCTTGACTCAAAGGGTCAAATAGTATGAATGATCCCATGAAATTTTAACATTTAAAAATGATGTCATGATAGCTGGCCATGGGAAATATAAATTGGTTGTAATTTTCCCATGACATATTTGAATGTGAAGGGATTTTCTAATAACTCAATATTTGAAAGGAGGATTATTTTAAAACTCCAGCTGGATGACTGTACCCAAGTTTTTTTTATGTTAAGCGCCTCCTCTTCTGTGCCCATAAACATGTGTTTTGCCACACCGAACTAAAGCAAACTTTCAGGGTTTCTTCCTGGATCTTCACCTACATCTTGTCACATGAATTTTAGAATAGCTTTAAATGTTTAAGATAACTCTATTTGACAAACTTTGTCAAAAATCCCAATTAAATTTGCTTAGTTATGCTCTTGCAAACCAGTTCTCATATAAATATAAAATAATTAACCTTTTATTATTAGGTTTGTGTTTCAGAACGTCTTAGGAGTTACATGTACAGATGTATTATAAAATCATTCATTATAAACAGTTAGACAACAGAATATTTTTTTGTAGAACATTGTCAGAATTATTGTTAAAGAACTTTTTGTAAAGAATGTTTATATATTATATCAGTTTTATATGGAACAATATAAATAATCTTGTACAAATCATGAATTTCTGTCTTTTTTTTTTTATACATATGACAAGTAAGAAAATATACTAGTCAACAAAAGAAACGATACACGACTTTGAAATAAAATTGATCAAAAAGTATTAAATATAAAACAAAATGAAATACACTATTTTAAAAAGCTTTCATTTGCAATGCATGCACATGTGATAATGAAAATCAAAACTTGTCGGAAAGTATCTAAATTCCCTGTAAACGACTATAGGGTGCAAATAAGTTTTGCGGAAAGTTGAATAAAAAATCGACACGCAATTTTCTAAGTACTAAATAAAATTTCAACTTTGTTTAAAAATATTCAATATGCTAATCAAGTTGTGTTTCATGTTGTAACTAATGGGTTGAAATATTGTTTTTTCAAATTTTTGGGAAAAAAAGTGTTTTTTTGAAATCTCAAAAAATGGAAAAAAATTTTTTTTTTATTTTTGTCTCAAATCAATGCTTTGGATATGAAAACAACACACAGTAAATTTGAAACATTTCGGATTAGTTTTAAGATTGTGACCGCTTTTTGAATATCACTTTACACATACTGTCTATGGTAAATCAGTGGATAATGTATACATTTTAACGATTTCTCGTGGGGCCGAACTTTGGTAAACAAATAAACGAGGAAACTGCATGATTTTTAAAAACAAATTGATGGCAAACATTGTCTTTACCTTTAAATGAGAGGTTGGCATCATTAGTTGAAACTTTTGTTTTTCAGATTGTCGTTTTATGTAAATTTTGTAAAAAACAAAAAAAATCGTCAAAAAACATCACGAAAGCAAAAAAATATTTTTTTTAAACGGATTTATATTTCCATAATGATTAAGTATTACTACCTTCTATATTGGTCCTATAAACGGAAAACTTTATCTTAAATTTGAAAAAAAGTCTTGTATCGTTTCTTTTGTTGACTAGTATAGTATCAAAATATGAATAAACTAAAAAACAATATAATCACTATAATGTAACAGCACATAATCTAGATTCTGCATAATTAAAACTTGTATAAAATGTAATATAATTTTTTTATTGGTACTCAACTTACTCATGAATGATGATGTAAATATATTAGTCCTAATTTTAAGTGGCAGCTTGGTGCTATGTATTTGGAATGCTGGAATGTTTTGGATGTTTATTATTTTTATGAGAAATAAAACAGATCTCAAAGTGACAAAATCTTTGCTTTGTATGGCATTTATTTTTATACAACCACAACATTTTTGTCAAGCCTGCAACTTTGAATGGTTGAAGAAAGCTTGATTTAGGGATAGTGATCTGGTGGCAGCTGTGGTGTTAGCTAACTTCTTGAATATTTTAGAAGATGGAAGACCTGGATGTTTCATACTTTGTATATAGATGCCTTATGTTATGGAGTTCAGTCTGTCACATGGCTATTGTCCTTGACCTCATTTTGATGGTTCAGTGACAGACAGTTTTCTCTATAGGTCTACTATATTTGGTGTATGGGAGGATTGTAAGTTGTACATGTCCAACTGGCATGCATCATATGACCTTGACCTCATTTTCATGGTTTAGTGGTTAAAGTTAAGTTTTTGTGTTTGGGTCTGTTTTTCTAATACTTTATGCCATAGGTCAACTATATTGTATAAAAATATGTCAGTCTTGCATGTTTTATTTGACCTTGACCTCAATTTTACAGTTCATTGCTCATTGTTAAAATCAATAGGTAAACTATTATTTGGTGTATGTAATGATTGTAAGGTGTACATGTATTTCAAGTTTGAATTATCTTACCTTGACTTCATTTTCTTGGATCATGTTAAGTTTATGTTGCAGTAAAGCTTTATATTTAGAACTTGGTATCAACATAATATCTATACCATCAAATTTTTTTAAACGCCTTCTTAACATGGGAAGGAAGATACAATGCTCCTAAATACACTATGATGCTCTCGAAAACCAAAGATTTAAATGGAAATGTAACGAACTTGAAAGTAGACAATTATACTACAAGGTTTAACACCGCAAAAGGTAAGAGATTGATTTTAGGGGTTATTGTTCTAACTGTTTACCCTCTTTAAATAAAGAATTTATCATTATTGTTATGGAAGATATGGCATGATGAATACACTCGATAAACAGGATGAGTTTTACAAAAACAGGATATGGAAACAAGTCATTTCCTTGCAATATTTGCAAGGCTTGACAAAATGAGTTTCGTGAGTAGGTAAAAAATTGTTTAGATAACGTTTAAATAACGGCGAACTGCAACATTCTGTCAGACTGAATAGCAGATTGGGACACATGTGACGGCGGTCTGATCTGATTACAACAGTGTACTGATTATATAGGTACATTTACTGAGAATGCATAATTGTAAATGTTTCGACAACTGTACAAAAACAATGGAAAATTTGTTTGAGTAAAAGTTATTGAATTCCTAAATTGTTCAGGCAGTTACAAGGCAATCACAAAAAGCTCTAAATTTAAGTCTTACAATGGAGTCAAACGCAGGATATCATGTGTCATAGAATGCCCATGTTTCAAATTTTGATGATCTCGCGTCTGTTTTACCACAATCATGCCAAACGAATGTAGATATGTTCCTCAGTTCCTGATTCTGATCCTAACTTGTCTCTCGGAACTGATATGTTTAAATTTCCTCATATGGTACACTGTTGCTAAAAGAAATATCTTGCGGTACGTATAATAGTATACTTGTTTTGGACCTGGATCGAGATTCACGGCTTGCCATTTCTTGAAATGTAATTGAGGTACCACAAGGAGCATCTGATCTACTGATCTTGTTGAGTGGAGATTTTTATTCATTTATTGTCAGTTTTTGAATATAGAAACTGCAACTGTAGAGGCTAAAGACAATGATCGTCCTTCATTTGTTTCATCAAGATAAAGATTATCAGCAATTTAATTGTCTTTGAAAGCTACTATTAATTGCATAGTAAAGTCTAAGGAAAAAAACAGCCATCGCAGGGGATTAAAAAACGGCTGTCCTTGGCAGATATGACCAGGCTCTCATGGTCAAGAGATATTCTCTGTAATCTTTCTAAATTCGATGACGATATTGTGGAAGGACGAGCTACCCTTATGAAACTGAATTGTTTGCCGCAAACTTGCAGCAGACTTGCTGCAAACAAAAAGTTTGCAGAAACACAGAAAATAGTGTTTGCAGATGTTTGCCGCTAGCTGCAAACTTCCAGCAAACAATTGCTGCAAGCTTGCGGCAAGATTGCAGAAACATCAATGTTTGCCGTAAGATTGCCAGAAAGTTTAAAATAATAAAGAATGTTTGCCGCAAGATTGCAGAAAACTTTGACCATTCTATATGTTTGCCGCAAGATTGCAGAAAACTTTGACCATTCTATATGTTTGCCGCAAGATTGCAGAAAACTTTGACCATTCTATATGTTTGCCAGAACATTGCAGGAATTACACAACATTGACTGGGCATGCCTAGTTGGCACTTCCTGGATGCTAACAATTTGAAATTGTGGCTAGGTCATGTTGGTTGTGTTTGGAAATGCATTTCACATATAAGAGGTCAAGGAGGCATTTTGGTTCAATAATATGGGATAATCAGTATGTAATTTTGTAAGTAAAAATGATTCATAGAACTTCATGTTTTAATGAAATAATTAATGTTATCATCATACATAATTAATTAAGCAACTATATATACATGTATGTGTTATTGAAAAACTTAAGCCATTATAAATTTGAATTTGTAACTGATGTACTACTGCACCATCATGATCAATTTAAATTCTGTAATGCAATTATTACCTAGCTTTATAGTCTCAATACACATTTGAGATTTTACCTTGTTCATTTTTAATACAGGTATATTATGTCATTTGAGAATGACTCCTGCCCCTTTTTAAAAACTCAAATGCATGTATGCAAATCTCATGAGTTTGCAAGAATTCTTCCAATGACAGTTCGTATAAAGACAGGAATTGACTTTTTAAAAATGTTGCTGTGTAATTTTTGAAAGAGATAAATTGAATGTGTCTTCACACATGACATTAGGTTATGTGTAGTTCCTGCAAGTTTGCCGCAAGTTTGCAACAAACAATTGCCGCAAGCTTGCAGCAAACAATTGCAGCAAGTTTGCGGCAAATCTAATTTGCATAATTATGTTTGCAGCAAGCTTGCCGCAAACTTCATTTGCATGGTAAAATGGTTTGCGGCAAGTTTGCAACAAACAATTGCCGCAAGCTTGCAGCAAACAATTGCCGCAAGCTTGCAGCAAACAATTGCAGCAAGCTTGCGGCAAATCTAATTTGCATAATTATGTTTGCAGCAAGCTTGCCGCAAACTTCAATTGCATGGTAAAATGGTTGCGGCAAGTTTGCAGCAAACATTTGCTGCAAGCTTGCGGCAATGTTTGCTGCAAACTTGCGGCAAATGTTTGCCGCAGGGCATTTTTTTTCGGTAAGGGTATTGGTTATCAATGCAACTTAAATACATCTAAGGTTGATATTTCACCTTTTCATCATAGCTATATATAGAGAACGGGATAATGATATTTCGCGTTATCGTCATTAAAAGCAGTTTCATATGGACATGTGCTATATGCTTTTTAGCTCACCTGGCCCAAAGCATATATTCAAAACAGTGGTTCTTTCGGTTTTATAGTAAATCTAATTTTTTGAAGCTAGGAACAGTTAGCTTCTTAGTCTTCACCAAAGACCTAAAAAGAAAAGACAATGGTTTTTATAATTGCACCAATGTCGCGAAGACAAAATTAGTATGCCCAGATATTGGTTATGCTGATAGATATTCTAATAAAAATACACCGTCTTCCAGGTCGGCTTTCACAAATTCATAATCGAGTACAACTATTCCGTTAGACTTGAATCGAGAAACATTTAATCTTGTGGCGAAATACGTTATAGGGATTTCAAGAAAGAGATTATTAAGACGAACAGTTGGTGTAAAGAACACAACATCAGTTGTACTAAACCAAAAGTAGCAAAACTCCTTTTGTATCTTTTTTCAGTTAGGAAATGCAAACCTTATACTATAAACGCTTATCAGTCACCTATAACATTATTGAAGACTAGAAGTGAATTTTCAAACAGCTTTAGATTATCCTTATTGCTAAAGAAATGACTAAATATGAATCCACTATATCGCCAGTTGCCTCCGAATTAGAATTTATCACTGTCTAATTTGGTAACACGGCAAAACGTCATTTATAACCTCTGGATTCAGTTGATTTATAAATTTGTCTCTTAGCTTTTGCATCAACCAGTACAGCAAGTAAAATTTACAGTTCATCTTGAGATGATGGACATTTTGGTTTGAGAAAATGGAATTAATCAAAAATTGAGTTCCTTGCAAGGCACAGACATTGACTAGGCCTTTGGAAACATTATTCATGGCTGCATTTGATTCACATGCAATTGATTATGCGGATTTTAAACGTTGCCCTTTTCGTGCGTACTCCATAAAATTTCATGATATGATATGTTTCAATATATTAAATATATTAAAAAATAATATTCAATTGCAAGCTGTATGGTTAAGGGTACTTGAGTACTAGAATTGCTATTTAAGTTCAACACCACAAGGTTAGTGCGTGGAGAGGTGATATATATTTATACCACTGGGTCGATGCTACTGCCGCAGATATCACCAGCCCAGTAGTCAACACTTCGGTGTTGACATGAATATCAATAATGTGGTCATTTTTATAAATTTCCTGTTTACGAAACTTTGAATTTTTCGAAAAACTAAGAATTTTCTTATGCCAGATGTATTTGGCACAACTTTTTGGAATTTTGGATCCTCAATGCTCTTCAACTTTGTACTTGTTTGGCTTTATACATATTTTGATATGAGCGTCACTGATGAGTTTTATGGAGACAAAAAGCGCGTCTGGCGTACAAAATTATAATCCTGGTACCTTTGATAACTATTCATATGACTTTAAGGCATTTCTCCTGATAATAAATTGAATAACATGAACAAGGGAAGGTGTACATATTTCAAATCCCACTTTGATAGATGAAAAAATGGAAACAACACTTAATAAATAATGAAATGTTTATATCAGAAGTGCTTTACCTGATTTATTTTTATAAAGTTGTTATCATGATAATATATACATAAAGACCCGTGTGCGGTTAATAATGAACCCTCTACGTTATATCCGTACGTAATCCCTTTCACAAAAACCTTAAATTCATTTATACTTATTTGATGGAATTAGTGAATCAGTAACGTACCCTTTACATTTGATTACCTTAGCTGTATTTGGCAACGCTTTTAGGAATTTTTGGTCCTCAATGCTCTCCAACTTCGTACTTTAATTGGCCCTTTAAAATTTTTTTTGATTCGAGCGTCACTGATGAGTCTTTTTGAGACGAAACGCGCGTCTGGCGTAATTATAAAATTTTAATCCTGGTATCTATGATGAGTTTTATTTGCTGTTGTGTGTTTCTGTGGTTTTTTTTTTTGTTTCTTTTGTTCGGTAATTGTTTTGTTTGTGCACTTCAGTGTTGTCATTTTTATCCCCACTATTAATTAAGCTACCTATTAAGCGATACATGATTTCAGCATATACATGATATAATAGTTCAAAATCTGTTATTTAGAATAAAATTTTGCCACATGCCTTTCCCTGTTTATGACTTAAATACAGATATTTTCCGATTATGCTTGAACATTATACTTTAAGTCGTGATTGATTAGTTTTAGTTTAATCCGTAACCGAAACGGAATCATCACATTGTCAAAAACAAAATACCACGAGTTGAGATAAGCATTCTGAATCGTTGAATTGAACCTAGAAGTTATCAACGTGCAAAAGGTCCTTGACAAGATAGTACAATTTACGGATTCAAGATCAAAACAAAACCTCTCGATTCCATACTCAGTGAACTTTTATTTTCAAGTATTTAATTGTTTATTTCGGGTCAATGTTGATAAAGCACGAATAAATATAGACGTACTTAAGTGTAAGAAAAATGTCAGTTACCTTAACCTTAGGGATTGACTAGGATATAGAAATATGGTAACCAAAACTTTTTTTAGTAATAAATTGTCAGAACGTATAACACAGACAGTATTTATGTAAATGTTCCGGACCATATGAGTATTTGGACCATTCGCGTATGGTCATGACCGTATGGGTATATACTCATATGGTCGGGGTAATTAATAAGTTTACAGTTAATAATAAATAAAACGGCATGGCTTTTCTAGTTGTCCCGTCATCAAAAAGACAATACTAAAGGTCATTTTTATCATATTATGAATATAAAAGGATTAACTAAATAAAAATAAGCAGTATCACGCATTTGATTTTACACATTTTATACCAAAAGTTATGGTACGCGACTAGTACCGTGTGGAAATAAATTTCACCCTACGCATAAATACAAGAATACAAGAAGCGATAAAAACTATGGCATCAATACTTAATGCTTATGTAGCCTTTGAGTTATAAAGTTTATTGTATCATTGAAACGGTTCAAATGCACATTTGAAAAAATACCAATATGGTCCAAATACTGATATGGTCAGGCCCGATAATAACCAAACGAGTATATACTCAAATGGTCCAACCGACGCGTACGGGCGGACCATTCGCGTATGGTCGGACCATATGAGTATAGTTACGTATATGGTCATGACCAGACACGTATGGTTCAAATACTGATATGGTCCGGAACTTAAACACAAATTAGTTTTAACTAAATCTTACTGAGAACCCTGAAATAAAAAGTACACACTAACGAAGTACGTCATTACATAATGGTTATATTAACAAACCAGTTGATCATTATGAAATTAAAAAAAAAACTATCAATGACAAACCAACAACCCAACATACCAATCTGCTTTTTGAACAAGAAAAAGAAAACAACTCATGCATATAACGAAGAGGCAAGTTAACAATGGTTAACTTATCTTTTTATTTTGGATTTAATGAATTATTTCTTTTCTACAAGCATTTTGAGTATTGAACTTAACCCCTTCTACTCTTCTTCTAAAACTATTGATTATTGAAAACAACTGTAATGACTAAAACGCAACTAAACTACCGATTGAAAAGTTTCATCTGACTATGACCTTAATTTTTATTTTCATCGGAAATCGTTTGGTTTTTGTTGTTATGCCCCACCTACGATAGTAGAGGGGGCATTATGTTTTCTGGTCTGTGCGTCCGTTCGTCCGTCCGTCCGTCTGTTCGTCCGTCCGTCCGTCTGTTCTTCCGTCCGTCCGTCCGTTCGTCCGTTCGTTCGTCCGTCTGTCCCGCTTCAGGTTAAAGTTTTTGGTCAAGGTAGTTTTTGATGAAGTTGAAGTCCAATCGACTTCAAACTTAGTATACATGTTCCCTATGATATGATCGTTTTAATTTGAATGCCAAATTAGAGGGTTTACCCCAATTTCATGGTCCAATGAACATAGAAAATGATAGTGCGAGTGGGGCATTCGTGTACTGGGGACGCATTCTTGTTTGTAATTTTTTTTTAGATACTATAAGAAATAGCGCCATAATATATGGTTTATTGAATAATTGTAAGATGTACATGTCTACCTGACAGGTTTCGCAGGTGTAATAAAACCAAATCAAAGTACTTCACATCCGGTTGCATACAAAAAAGACTCGAACAAAACTATTGCACTTTATAAATGTAGCTATATCACAAACTGCGCCTCTTTTGTGGAGTTGTAATATTCATTGATGATTAATTACGTACTGATTCCCAGATATGATCTCTATGTTTCATTTCGTAGAGACATACCTCGGGAATATTACCAGTAAATATACATATGCAAAGTTTAACTCTTAGAAGTTCGGGGCATATAAACATTGAAAATGTGCCGCACAACCCTATATTTTGACCTGTGAAATTGAATGGTAGTGCATATAAACTTTCTATTCTAGGACATATTTCTTTTAAAATTTCATAGTAAAAGTGGTACAGTTTTATGAGTAAAAAGAGTTCCGATAGGGAATTGCATTGTCGATATTTGAGGTTAACAGTCGTTGGGACTTGATCCTACATTTCATTGCAGTAACAAAAAATCTGCGTCTAAAAACATATATCTTGGGTGTTCCCATCCTTTTTTTTTTTTTTTTTTTTTTTAGCTTAGCGGGTGTTTCTATAGATTAATTCGGAACTTGAAGTTACATGGTAACTGAAGCTTAACCACAGTGAAAAATGGTGAATTTTATTGACCCGATAAATTCTCGTATTAGGACAATTGCACACTTTGTAACTAATAGTTGCCTTAATTGAATAAAATTGGCATCGACCCATTTTTAAACTTTCTATGTAGTTAGATTGTTGATCTGTAAACGGCATTATAGATAAGAGTAAGTTGAATGTAAGACATGTCGAGAATAGGTAAGAGTTAATGTCTTGAGCACTAAATTGTTTCTTTGATATATAACGAATATGGCTCTTTTTTTTTTTTATCAATTTAACGAAAAAATGCCTTTTACAACTTTTCTTTATATCACTTTAAAACGGTATATCAATATATTTGTTTTACAAATTGTAAAGTGAGTGTGTATCTGGCAGCACACACATTATATTTTTCGATATTAAAATGTATAAAAAATTGTAAAATTAACAAAATACCTCGCTTTAATATATACATGATATACTTAACTCTTACGATTTTGTTTACGTAAACAGCAAATTATTCGAACAGAGAAATACATAAAAATTAAAAACCTGTTAGTTTAAATTAAAACATTTCAGTTTTATTAAGGGGTCACACAATAGGGCAGTCCGAAAATGCTGTAAGTTTTATCGGATATTACCTGTCTACGGAAATTTTCATTCCAACACTTCAAAACACGTTATTGTTACAAACGATCTTAATCTTTTGCACTAATACTAATACAATTTAAACATTCGACTGTTCTATCCTTTACCCAAGTATTCCATATTCCAAACTATAAAAAGACAGAAGACTAAAAGAATGGTCAATGCCAATGGTCAATGTATCTGTCTTTGGGAGGAATAAATCGTACTTAGTAAAATTTACCCTGAATTAAACTAATTCTCTTAAACTGACATGATTAAAATGCTTGATTTTTTTTATTGATAACATATTCGTTTAGTTTCAGCTTCTTAGCAGTAATAAAAAGAATCGTTCGGCAATGTAAAAGATGTCCTCTCACTAAATAATTTAAGGTTGACGAAACTCTATACAAGCAAAATAATGCATGCAAAAAATGTATCTATTTATCGAAAAGTACTTAGTAGTTAAGTTGAAATATCTATTTAACTACTGATGACTGATATGCTCCAATTGTAAAACCACAGTATTTTCCCCTTTTGTCCTGGAATATGATCTACCGATATAAAGGTGTCATACCACCAATTACTCCCTCAAATTTAGAACGTGAAAGTAGGCCTACTCGGACAAAAAATAGCGCATTTGATGTCATTGTTTACTTAAACTAACCAACAAATTGGCAAAAATGAAACTTTTGGTGAAAGAGAAATATATTAGAACCATTTTGACCTAAAATTTACTTGTTTATGAGTTTGCATTCAAATTTGATGATTAATGCACTCCATAGTATACTAATTTAAGATTTCCAGAAAACCAGTTTTTTTTTAGTGGTACCTCTATTCGGAAGACCTTTTCTTTTTAATATGATTTTAAACATCTGTTGAAAATTGGCATGTAGAAAGCTGATACATGCACGATTCAGGATATACCTGGTTTCTATGAAGTTAAACTTAAGGTAAAATATTTAGAAAGCTGTGAAAATTGTAAAATTTGGTTGAACAGATAGGGACTTTTAATTGGTGGTATGACACCTAAACTCTCCCGGATTACCCGAGATAAACTCCAGTTTATGCTGTAGTATTAGTTGCTCAGTTTATAGTTTTCTATGTTGTGTGTTGTAATCTGTTGTTTATCGTTTAGTCGTTTTTATCATTTTTATATGAAATTTTCGCAATGTTTTCGAATTGTGAGTTTTAATGTCAATTTTGTATGATATCTATCGCTTAATTTTTATGTATAGTCCTTATCTAAACGTTACGTTATTATGTAATTTCGTCTAGGTTTATTCCTACTTTATGGAAGCTTATTATTAAAGAATTCCTCTGGTAAGTGAACATATCAACTAATTGATTTGTCTGTATATAAGTTTAGTTTTTGTTGTACTTGTTGCCAATCTGATGAATCAAGTATTTTCAATAGATTTTCACTTAGTTCTATTTGTGCTTTTATAACACTGTCATATGTTTCATGAATGTTAGCATTAATTAGCTAAACCCATCACATTCTTTATATGCATGTCCAAAATAAGGAGTCAACTAAACAGAGGCTGACATTGATTTTCTCGTTTGAATTGTATCACTATCTGTCATGTCTGACAATATGACATAGGTTTTGCTAATGTTTGAAGTTTTTTTGGTGACCCACCAATGCCTAAATCAAATTGTTTTACTCTGGCGGAAAGTTTCGTCATTGCCAAATAAACAACATTTCCTTACCTTGGTATAGTAAAAATATTTCTTCAATGATTACATGTTTCTTAACGAATAACACATTGCTTTGAATATCCGTCTTACAACAATAGACCGGGAACGTAAATTATGTTAATAAAGGACACTTGTACCATCCGCCAAATACTAGTAGCCAGTTTCGGATTATATACATGACTTAAATGATGAGGTCAGCGCTGATTCCGTTCATATCATAATGTAATTGTGCTGAATATGAGATTTCAGGTAAAGTTGGCAATGAGTTAAACTGTATTTTCTATTATGCATGTTAAAGCTCTTTTTCGTATCCATATCTCTGCTCTTAAATAGTTCCTGTTCCTGTCGTCAAAACCAAAAAAGCTTGTCATCAAAATTACAAACAATGAACTAATTATCAAAATGCTGAATTGAAATCCACATACACAATCTAGCGAGATAGTAGAATGCATCAAATATCTTAAAATGTTTGCTTCAAATGAGTAGAACCTGTGATAATTCATTTGTTAAATTATATCGTTATTTCAAGGGCTTTGATATTTAGTATTGGGTTCTTATCATCTGTCTGCTGACCCATAGTTGATACAGTCCTTGGATGAAGTAAACTTTCCACTAACCCCATACACCATTTCACCATACACCATTACACCATACAACATTACACCATACACCGTTACACCATACACCATTACACCGTACACGTTACACCTTTGCACCATACACCTTACACATTACACCATACACCGTTACACCATACACCATTACACCATACACCTTGTACCATTACACCATACACGTTACACCTTTGCACCATACACCATACACCATTACACCATACACCACAACACCATTCACCATACACCATGTGCCAATACACCAAACACGAACACCTTAGGAACATACACCTAACAATTCTATCTACAGTACACTATTCGAAATTACCCAAAATGCTATCTAATTTCATAGAAATCGTGCGACTACAACATTATTTATTTATTTATTTAAAAAAAAAAATTTTGATCCCAATATTGTAAATTATTGTTTAGATTAAAAATCAGTTCTTATCAGTATTTTGCGTAGTTTTATTTTTGATAACCATATTTATATTACACATTACACAATCACACCATTCCTCATACATTTGACTATACACCATAGCACCATACACCTTCTACCATTGCACCATATGCCATACACCATTACACCATACACATTTTGTTGGAAGTTTACACCATCAGAGGGCTGTATCATCTACGTCATTAAATATCTAGTTGACATTTATCTCAATGACAATGATACCACATCCTCTGAAATGTATACTTCTGCAAGCGCTTGAACTTCTATGAAAAATATATTGTTCTACTAATCTACTTTCAGCGTTAACTTGCTTCAATTGTCCAGGAATTCGACATCCGAGGTTTTGCGAATATGTAAAAGACTGTTTAGATGGACAGGTAGGCAAATTGTAATCTTTCTGTTACTTATAATTTACGCTTTTGTTTAATGACTTGGAAGTAATATAACATTATTCGCCACATACTGCCGGTTATATGAGCGTTTGAACATTCATTTATAATTTTTTGCCCATATATTATTTTCCTTCTTTATTTTGGCACCATTCTAAATGCGATTTGAGAACTTGGAGTCTCGTAAGTTGGATCTTCATCATGATCTATTCTACTGACTTTGCTTGCAGTAGGATTAAATATAAATGTGTTAGCTTCAATTGTGTCGATTTCTTTTACTCGGATATATTTAGATTACTGAAAACCACCGCAAAGGGATTTCCAATAAGGGGAGGGAATGTTTCAAAAAGTCTTGAATTCACAAAGGATACCGTCTACGAATCAATACTGACACCAAAACGTCAGATAGTATTTATACAAGTCGGTTTATAAGCGTTTAGTTGCTAGTCTGCTGCTTCAGGTTGAAATTGTTAAAACAAATAAGATAATAAAAGTTTTTTTTTCTTTTCCACCGAGGCAACTGCCTCGGTTGCCTCTATGTAAGCTACGCCCTTGATGGCATGTATGGTCTGGAATATAGTTTGGAGATGAGTGAGGTTTTGGCAATTATAAGGTTATTAGGCTATACCTCATTTACAAAGTCAGGCTAAATCATTGTAAATTATATACATGTACATGTACATTTTAGACACATTTTGCCAATTTCCCTTTCTTTGTGTGTGATCATGGTAATGGTCAACTCCCACAAGGTTTTAAGAGGTACATGTATTACTTGTTTTGAGATGAAACATAGAAAATGGAGGGGTTAGGTAATGATTTACAATGTATAAAACATTTGTTTTAGTTCACTGTATGTAACAAAAAAGTTACATCATTATTATTAGATATTTTACTGGACTAAAATATCATTTTAAATTAAATTAAGTTAGTATTACTATTACTTATTATTACTCCATGATCTAGGGATCTTTCTGTTTTGGTCATGCCTGGATACTCCTGTTATTGCTCTCGGTAATTCATTGCTCTCCCTTTTCACAGTGGATAGAGTGTGTATACACTGTTTTCTCTGATTTATTCCGATAAACAGGACATACAGTCAAAAGAAAGTCAAGTGAAAAGCCACACATGGCCTAACGAAACACACAAAATGTCCTTAGAGGTTATCAAGTTATGTTATGCTTCATTGCTTGCTCATGCAGTCATGGACATTGATAATGATATTTTCTATGTAATCTTGGTACTTCTATACAATGTATGAGTTGCAGTCTTATTGTCCGACTAGCTGGTCTTCGTTGGAATGTCTTTGATTATGATACAGTCCTGACAAATTGAAAACTACAACAACAGGAATTCTCGAGCTTCGTCACTGGCATCGAACTCGGTGGCATGGTAGACACATGACATGCCACTGGCACTGGAAAAGTTGTGAAAGGACTCGCCTTTGTCTAAAAAAGTTCTAAAATATTTCCACATCATGCACAGTATCTTCTTAAAGGAGATATGGATTCCCGTTACAGTTAAAACGGAATAAAACTGTGTTATGTCAAATGAAACACAGCAGATGCAAAATCTTTGCAAACAGGAAATGAGTAACTGTAAACATTGCAGTTCAGGGGTGAATTCAGAAAATATAGTCTTTATACTATTTATTCCTTTTTATTAAATATGAACCACTCTGTATTTTCATAAAAAGAAAGAAAATGATACAGGAATGTTTTAATTCTATTAACATATGAACTTTGGATGTTTTTCAGTCACATAACAACTGTTGTTATGTAAGAGAAAGTAATGTTTCTTAGAATGAGTTATCTCCCTTAGACCATTTTGAATAAAAAAGAAATCAAATTTACTTAAAATCAGTACTAGGCTACATATTTTATTTTTTGATATTTTTTAAAGAAAATTATTCTTTTTAGTTTACATATAAACATTTTCCTTAAAACATCCGGTCTTAGGAGAAAATAGTGAAATTCTTATACTGGAATAAGTGGGGAAAGTTCATATTTTCCCAATATTCAATATAGCACCAAAAAAATATACTGTGTTTAATGGTTTAATATTACAAATTTAGTTCTTACTTTACAAGACCTTTCAACACAAAAAGTATTGTTGATTTCTGTGATACAGTGTGTATCACTATTTCATCATTTTGCATGATTCTTAGCCAGACTGCTAAAGTAATCAATATGACCTAATCATTAGTACTCATCTATTCCTAACCACGATTTATTGGCTTTACTGTATAAAAGAGGGACGAAAGATACCAAAAGGACAGTCAAACTCATAAATCTAAACAAACTGACAACGCCATGGCTAAAAATGAATAAGACAAACAGAAAAACAATAGTACACATGACACAACATAGAATTGTGGTTGCAAATGACGAGTAATGCAAGTAAAACAGGAGATGGTTACTCTTCAAACGCACTTGTAGAGTGATATGCGAAATGCTTTTCTAAACATTCCTAGATATTTGAACCCAATATGGTGCACACTCTCGAAGCCTAGTCCAATTAGTAGTATATCTATCTGCAGTAATGACACTAATATTTTGACGACTTAACATAAAAAAAAATCAAAATTAAAAGTTTTAACTGTAGTTGTTTATGTTATTTGAATGCATAAATTATTTTACTGTGAACAATGAATATGTCAAATAACTTTCAAAGTCAACTTTATATTTCTTATTAGGTTTGTGGACTTGAACGTCAAGTGGAAAGCAATGGAGCAGTGATTTTCAGCCTTGGATGTTTATCTCAAAACGTATGTGTAAAGTAATTATTTATTATATTTTTGATTTACAGATTATGTATGATAAAGGAAGCTGATTAATCTATTAGCCGATGTTGATAAATGCATAATATACCGGTATTGCACTATTATAATGGTTTTTTTTTCGTGCAATCAAACCTTTAACTTGTTTTTACTAATGTGCTTCCTTTTGATTTCAAGTTTTAAGAAATGAATTTCTAAAGAGTGAATACGACCTTTTATTATTTTTTGATTAATTTCCGAATGTTTTACATCGGTTTTAAATGTCGTATGGAGTCGCATGATACCAAAGGGACATTCAAACGCATAGGTCGAAAATAAACTGATTAAGCTCTCGCAAAAACAAAAAGACCAAAAGACAAAGAACAGTAAATAAAAAACAAAATTAGAAACTAAAGACTGAACAATATGACTCCCATAAAATCTAACCAACACTTGGGTGATCTCAGTTTTAGTTTTAGTTTTGTTTCACTTTTATTTAAATTAGTTGATCAGATGTTGTGATGAAAAAACATACATTCCAAACATTTATAGATTTAATCCTGTTATTCATTTCATAACTTATTATTGAAACAAAATGTAAACTGTTGGTATGTAATGCAACACAAATTCATATTAAAGTCATTTGAAACGAGTGACTGGTGCAAAAAAAAGTTTATCCAATACTTGAACCAATGCATGTATAGATCTTAAGTAAAGGCAACAGTAGTATACCCTGTTCAAAATTCATAAATCGATAGAGAAGAAACAAATCCGGGTTACAAACTAAAACTGAGGAAAACGTATCAAATATAAGAGAACTACGACACAACAAAGACACAACGCCGAAATATAAAACACACAGAAACGAACTATAATGTAACAATGGCCATTTTCCTGACTTGGTACAGGGCATTTTATGAAAAAATGGTGGACTGAACCTGGTTTTGTGGCATGTCAAACCTCCTGCTTTAATTGCAGTGTTTATAACATTAAAATGACAACATTACACGACAGGGCTACAATAAATAAATGGGAGAAAATATTGGACCGAGAAACAAACGAATAAAAGCCGTCAAAAGGTAACAAGTTAAAAAAATATTTTATACGTCAGACGGGCGCTACGTCCACACAAAACTATGCTCAGATGAAAAAAGTTCGAAAGCCATAGCAACTACAAATTTGAAGATCACCGAGGACCAAAAGTTCCAAAAAGTTGTGAGGCCAGGGTTATCCGCCTGGGACAAAAACATCATTATTATCAAGAATAATACATCGTTTTGCAAACAGAAAACTTAGTCTTCTGTGCACGATTTTATCATTTTTTACGCAAATATATCGTATAATCGTCAGTTTTTTTCCTCTCTGTCTGTTATGAATTAACAAATATGGCAGCTCATTAAATGCCGTGTTTTGACTCTGAAGTTTACCGATTGTCACCTTAAAGTAAGCAATAAAAAACATGGATATTGAGCACGTGTTTAAAATGTACAATTAGATAATAGTTTATTTCAGTGGCATTTTCACTGGATTTTTACGAGAAGGGTCACGTTAAGGTCATTTTGCACTCGAAAAATATGTCGGCGAATTGCTTCCTGGAAGCAAACAATTACAAAAATGTAAACTTCTTCTTAATGTGGACAAATTAAAATAAAATTGAGAATGGAAATGGGGAATGTGTCAAAGAGACAACAACCCGACCAAATAAAAAACAACAGCAGAGGGTCACCAACAGGTCTTCAATGTAGCGAGAAATTCCCGCACCCGGAGGCGTCCTTCAGCTGGCCCCTAAACAAATATATACTAGTCCAGTGATAATGAACGCCATACTAATTTCCAAATTGTACACAAGAAACTAAAATTAAAATAATACAAGACTAACAAAGGCCAGAGGCTCCTGACTTGGGACAGGCGCAAAAATGCGGCGGGGTTAAACATGTTTGTGAGATCTCAACCCTCCCCCTATACCTCTAACCAATGTAGAAAAGTAAAGAATGTTCTTCAGTAAAAGGTATATGTACATAAGTTTAATAATGGAAACTATCCATTTTGTTCTAAAAAAACATATGCATAATTTTTTTTAATTTGAGGTTTCATATGACTTTAAGATTTTAGAGTAAACAAATAAACGCTATGAAAAGCTCAACTTATCTGTCCATAGAATGTGTCAAGTTTTAAATCGTAATAAATCGTGAACAATGCGCAAAAGTATTAAACAATTACAAGATCTGCAATCGATAACTTTTCCTTTGAAAACCTTCAAGCATTTCTATATGACATATTATATCTGTAGAACAATAATATAAGTAGATTCATAAGCAGTTTCAATTTTTCATCTTTAATCAATCTCTTAACAGACCTGCAACACCAACCCTTCAACAATTGATGGGAGACAGAAATGTTTTCACTGTTGCTCTACAGACTTATGCAATATCGATGGATGTGGAGAACCTGGTATTTAAATGAATTAGTACAATTTATATAAAAAAAGATACATTTATATCAGTATCTATGGTGAGCTATAGGCGATAGCTGTGACAAGACAATGATAAATGACATTCAGTAACGTACATATTAAGAATAATTGCAACTGCTTTCAAAAATAAAAAAAATAGCGCAATTCAAATGTTTCACATAAGAACATAGGAACAATTTAAGGTGAATAAGACCTTGGAAGTAGTTGGTTCAAATCGCAATGCCGACTGTCAATTGAGAGGAAAACAAACATTTTTCGTGATACAATATGAAAAAAACCAACATCCAATAAAATTATGTGTTCACATATTGTAGGTTAAAGAGATATTTTGTCATACCTAGAGCATGTTGATATAGGATTGTCACTGTTATAGTATACGTTTTCTGTTTTCTGTTGTAGGTTTAAGCATGGTCAATGACAAAGTGTGTTACAGTTGTCTTGGTTTACTTGATCCGAATGCTTGCCGGTCGGTTTCCTTTTGTGCAGAATCCGAGGTATCTTATTGAAATTATGTGCTGATTTTAAAACTTTAGGAAAGACTTATTTCCAAGGACTGAACATTATCTTTTAATAATTATTTAAAGAATAGTTTTGTTGAGGAGTTAATCGGATTATTTAATAAGCTAATATATAAGAAGACGTACACGACATAAACAGATGTATGATGCAATAAATGTAAATTCATAAAAAAGTTAGGCTGGCAACCTGTTAATTTCATTTAGTCAGGAATCGCTATGCTTTCTTATTATTTTTTTCTAATAAAAATCTCCGATGTAAAAATGGCTAGCAGGTTTATCAACACAAGTTAATCTTTCATCATTCTATTTTATTTTTTTGTCACAGCTGTGTTACCTTGAAGAAAAAACACACTTTGGTGAAAAGTTCTACCAAAGTGGATGCAGGGAAAAGCACGTAAGACTTAGTTCTATTTCTAGTTATAGTTGAATACCTCTCTCAAATCAAAGATCAAATAAAACATGTTAACCTTTTGAAGGATATAAACCCAACTGTAGGTTTTTTTCAAAGTTGAAATGTGTGTGTGTGTGTGATTTACTCTGGTTTCCACAATGTAATCTGATTCAGGCTCAAAGTATCGTATACATATTTAAGCTAGGCTTGAATACCCCAAATCAGGGAAACTATGAAATGAAAAGAAAGTTCAATTCAATTTGGCTTAAGTACTATTTCCCACAGCTTTTCCGTATTCACAGTTTTTTTACTTTACACTTTAACTTAATAATTTAAGGTAACCAAACACAGTGCTGTAGTTAATGTTATTAAGAATCATTTAATTTGCCGTATGATTATAAAAGTCATCGACATATATTCATTCAGACTATACATGTCTGTTTAGTTATACTAATATCTTAACGAACTATATTTCTGTTTGTAATAAGAACCCCCTGTGCTCTTAAGTCACTATGCAAATCAGGGTTGACTGCATACTATGCATATAGTAATTAGACCATATATTAAAGTTCGAATATTCTCTCAAGTTCTGATATTAAACAGATAAAAACAAGGGAAAATTCGTAGAAATCAGATGAACCTTGAATTGAAACCAGGGGTGTCGACAAGGTAAGCATCGCTTGCTATGAACTCATCATTCGCTAAACAATTCAAAGATCAAAACCAATAGTGCATTTCAATGAAAGGAAACCAAAATATAATTGTGTGGTATCGGTAGTAATGATATCACATGTGAAATAAACGTGGTTATTTCACTTCTCTAACGTCATACATCAATAGGCGTTGTCAAGACGTCGATAACGTCGGATCAAAACAAATTGTGAATTCTTAGAAATAGATATAGATCGTTACATTTTTCTAATTTAATTTCATTACAAATAGCCATTTTCCAATGTAATAATAAAAAAAGAACTAATCAAAGAATTCAAATAACGAAAAAATTTCAACTCATGACCGAACAACACTGCTAATATACTCATGCGCTATGCGCATTCTTGAATTAATGTGTTGTTCTGTCACTCGTTAAATATTGTTCTCTATTTGAAATCCTCAGTTAGTTATTCTATAATTATAAACGATGTTTGTATATAATTGAATATTATGCCCAGTGACACTATCAATATAGATACAATATAGCAGGGTCAAGAAAATGCGAAAATAGTATATTTATTCCATCCTCCTATAAATGATGGTTGTATGTTTGATTATGTTATTTTATGTTAATGTTGGTAATTTATTTTAGGAGTTAATTTCAGACTTTTCTTTCAATCTGACTTTAAGTTTGAGGAAAACATTGTCAAAGCGTATTAAAGGTTGCTATATCAGTTTAGTGTATGAAGAGTGACATAAAAGCATATTAACAAATCTGCATTTTTTAAACAGCATTTAGCGGAAGAAATATATTTCTAAAGATATGTCTAGGGTTAGGCGGCTTTAACATTCATGCACTGTATGAGCTTATAACAAAATTGAACTACAACCGTTGTAAAAGTTTGCCTTACAATCCATTTCTAATCTTTCAATTTTTACACGTTCTACAGAATCTTTTTTTTTATATAGATGCCCGAATGGCTATTATGCAACAGAAATACTGGGTGTGATGAAATAGAATTAAACGCTATTTAAAAAAAATAATACTTGCTTTATAGGATAATGTTTTCATATATACTATTACTCGTTTTTAATTGTAACAGATTTGTGAATCTCAGTTGATATCGTTTCCAATAATTGGGCGACGTGACCTTGTACTTAAGAGGTCTACTACACACATGACATGCTGCGGTCAGAGTTTGTGTAACAATGACGGTTTTGGTTTTAAAAAGACAACGACTCCATTAAGCAAGTTATCAACCTCCAATGGCTTATCCACATTAGATACAACGACTAATTTACCAGGTAATTAAATGAAAGAATATTTGTCACTTCCTTCTACTATCAAAATGAGAACTCTAAATATTTTATGAGAGGATGTGTTCATTGTTTGTTTATATTAGTACATATTCGTATTATTCAATTATATCAAATCTAAGCTTTGCTTAAATAAAAATAAGTTTTACCTTTGTACAGATGTTTGTGTAATAAATCGTCCGTGTTACAACGGTGGAACATGCCAGTCTTTAAATGATAGTTTCAGATGTAACTGTGCCGCTGGATACCTCGGTAAACAGTGTGAATATTCAGGTAAGATATACATAAACTAGTTTATTGAAACGTGTTATTATAGGATTAAGGTGGTACCTAACACTACAGGAAGATAACTCTGTAATTTCGGCAAAACGATTAATTACATTTTGTTGTTGAGGGAATATTAAAAGAGGGACGAAAGATACCAGAGGGAGAGTCAAACTCATAAATCTAAAATAAACTGACAACGCCATGGGTAAAAATGGAAAAGACAAACCGACAAACAATCTTCTCAATGATCAAAATTAGTTTTTGTCAAACTGCTATATAACCAGTGTAATTTTTCTGACAAAATTCTTTGTCAAAATTTTATGAAAATTAAACGAGCCAAATTAATTTTAGTGAATATGTTAAGTACCATCTTAAACGCCTTTTTAAAGGAATTCATTGTTGTATAAACTCGAACAATTCACTCACAAACAAATAAAGGTCTGAAGGACTTTTATGATATGTTTGTTGGTGACTTGTTTCATTTTAAACACAAAAGAATTTCTTTAAAAAGGCGTTAAGTCCTGTTATTTTTTTTAGAATTGGAGATAAGGAATACATTTTCCATAATCGTAACATATATCACACGTAAATTGTATATTTGTGTCATTGAATAGACCTGGCGCCTGAATATATATCATGGTTAGGATTGGGTTATTATCGCCAACATCTTCTTTACTTTAGTTACGAAAAAAGTTAGGTCAACGTCGTCTATCAAAAAATATTTAACGTCACCAACAGTTACCGGAATTCCTCTCGAAAAATCATATCAACATTTTCCCTAATATGCAAGTCATATAAAAATTATGAAAATTTAATTGGTATCACCTTTCAAAATGTCATTACAGAACACACTATTTTGTCAGTTTCAAGTAGTTCAAGTTCTTGTGACATTGATTGTCTACATTTTCATGTAGAAATATTTCAGTAGCACCTACATATGTTTCTCGATTTAAAAAGTCTAAACGACATATTTTCATAAGAGATTTTACTGCTCACATTATATTAGAACTATTTCATCAGGGAATATTCATGGGAAAGCCGAAGTCCTCTTGTCGTCAGTTGGGGTTGACAACTCTTTGAAATATAAACTGATTCATGATATCTTTTGTGTTAGAACTTGCAAAACCTATCTGAAACATGTTTCATAGAATCCCACCCAAACTAGTGCTACAGTCGTCTTAAAATATTCTGCTAGTGGATATTACATAAGTTAGTTCGATTAATTAATTGACAACATTGGCAAGGAAGGGAAAATTATGGTGGGCATCATTAGTTGCATCCAATTTGTTGTCAGTAAAAGGTACAGAAATAATATATGTGTCAATATAAAGGAAAATATCAAGATATCACGCAAACCTTGCAGTTTCTGTAATAACCAAGTTCACTGAAATGTATGACTCATTGATTGTTTGTTGCCTCTCGTTCATGCATGATACAGGATATAAAAGATGCAAACAATCAATTATATATATGTACTGGAGTGACAGACCATCATCAATTAATTTGAAAGAGAAACAAAAACACTTTTTCGCTTTGTCTTTTTGAAGCTTCTGTATTAATAGTGATTCAAATGAAAAACAAACATCCAATAGGAGTGCATACCTTTTACCTATTACTATATCAACTTTCTGTTGAGATGAAACTCAACAGAATGCATACGATAAAAAAAGTCCAGCATTTTGATGACCTAATTTTCTATGTATTCCTTGTAGGAATCAGTGTTTTTCACAAAGTAAGATTTTTCAAAGACTTAAGCAAGGAACTTGTATCTACATTTTTAATTTCTGTACAAAAGCACTGTTTAAAGAACATAAATAGTCGATTGTTCATATGAGCTTAGAGAATAGTAGTGCAGAGCGTAAACAATTATTAGGTTTTGATTTGTCAGCACAATTGTAAAGATTGTTATTTAAGATTTTTGAGTAGTTTTGAAGATATTTGTAATAAAATCCATATTCGAATAACACCACTAGTTGAATATATCTAATTACAATATTTGTGACGGCTATCTTTTAGGATAGAAAGGAATGACGATAAGGACTCGAGAAAGCTTCTTTGTCGAATATCTAGGCTATATATCGTTCTTTAAAAGGATTTATGTGAAGTTTAGGAAACCTATATACAAACGGGAGAGCTTGATCGTCCATTTCATGTTAATAGCGCAGGACAGAACCTCGGATTTGAGATTTTCTATAAGCCCATATTTGGTGAAAGATATATAGGGGTATTTGTTGGAGTCCCAAATTTGATGAGAATTCCAAGATCTTTAGTTATAGCAGAGAGAGTAAATAATTAACATCCTTGAACTTTTTGAAAAGGTGCGAAACCCGTGTTCTCATTCAAACTCATAGATAAAAAAAAAATGACGACGCCATGGCTACAAAAGAACAAAAAGCACCAAACAGACTAACAATAGTACACAAAGAAGATAGAAAAATAAAGTCTAAGAAACACGAACCCAACCAAAAATTAGGGATGATCTTAGGATAAGTATTGGAACAATGAACAACAGAATTTTGGGAATTTGAAATTGACGTTCTGTAGGGTTAAGGTTTATACTCTTGGGGTTTAGGAATCTTGGATGTAATTAGTGTGATTAATTTTCACGAAATGACAAGAGTTTTAAATATGAAATTTTCAGGGATTTGTTCAGTACAAATTTTCGATAAAAAATATTTCTAAAATTGATAGCATCATACACATTCTACTTAAAAAGAGGTTTCATAAGTTTTGTTTAAAGCAAAAATAACAAACCAAAAAAACCTCCAAAAAAACCCAAACCCGAACTCCTCGGAAAATGGAAAACGGAAGTACCTATTTAAATAACAAAATCAAAAGCTCAAATACATCACACAAATGAATAACAACTCAATAACGACTGTGTTTTTGCTTCTTGAAATAGCAAAATGAATTTTAATAATTGCATGGAAAATAATATAAATACGTTGAAATCTTAAGGTTTTAGAACTACATGTTTTGTATGTTTTCGATTACTGTGACTTGAACATACAAAGCACATCAATTCTGTCGTTGCTTCCGTCGGAAATAGCTGTCTTTAATTTTCGTATCCAGAAACCTGTACAATGAGTTATTCTTCATTATTCAAGAAAGAAAATACTTCATACGAATTAGTCGTTGTGGTATGAGGTGCTGTCATACCTTCTTTATTTAGCTATTTCAGTATACATAATGGAATACATGATAATTACAAAGTTTTTTGATATTTGGTATACTTGCAGTTCAGTTGCTATTTAAAACCATGCTTCATACCAAAATTTATAATAAAAGAGATGATTTTTCATTTCCTATTATTAATTATTCATTTTTGATGGTCACATTCCTTTGTCAGCATCATATGGTGTTTTCATATCTCAACTTGTTTGATTTGCTTGTGTATGTACCAACGTATTTAATTACAAGGACATCATTCGTAAATATAAATCAACACAAAAATCTGATACTTCAGGTTTTTCACATCCAATATTTTATGATAATATGCTTTACAAAGCACAAGCATGTCGGCATTCACCTCAAAAGCTAACATAAACCTTTAAACATACTTATTCGGAAAGGATAAAGTTACGATACTCTAGTTAAGTTATTAAGGAGATCATATTTTGGCATTATTATTGATTCACTCACAGGGTTTTTGCATCTGAAATCTTAATTCTGAAACCAGTTGTTGGCATGATACGGGTTATGTTCTTCTCATATATTTTAGGATGTATGATACTAAACCCCGAACGGAAAATCTCACAAAACATATTTAACCCCGCCGCGTTTTTTCGCCTGTCCCAGGTCAGGGGCCTCTGGCCTTTGTTAGTTTTGTATTTTTGTATCTTGTTTTAGTTCATTTATATGTTTTGGAGTTTAGTGTGACATACATTTTTACTGAACATGGCTGCGTTGAAGACCCATTTGTGGCCTTCGGCTGTTGTCTACTCTTTGGTTGGATTGTTGTCGCTTTGACATATTCCCCATTTCTATTCTAAATTTTATTTTGTTATTCTGTAAGTAAAACACAGTCAATCTGATAAACAATTTTGGTTCTTGGCTGAGGGTAACTCGCATGCTAGCTGGTGTATTAATCGCATTGTATTACTTAGATTGTTTCTTTAGGTTTTCAATTTGTGCTTTATCTCATTAGTATGGTTTTGTTTGTTTAATTGACCCCTTTGTATCTTTTTCTTTTTTCTAATTTCCAGATAAGACAAAAGTTTTATAAAAATCACATGAGTTATAAAAGCCATGTCGCTTCAATTTCGATGCATAACTAATATATGTTTGATTTCAGTTTATTACGAAAAATGTCCCTCTGTAAAAGACTTCGTATTTTCAAAAATTATTAGAAATGGCCGAACAAAATCGTGTTATATGAAACTATCTTGTCTGCACTTTCACAACGTTTATCTCTCCCAAATGGTATTGACATGAGCATTCTCCCTATATACTACGGTAGTATATTTAAAATATTTTCGTCCACGGGACGATATGCGACCACCACTCAACCTTTCATGCGTAGGAAGTGTCCAGTTTTTCATTGTGTTTACTTTCATAGTAGAAATTATGCACTAATAGTTATCAAAGGTACCAGGATTATAATTTGATACGACAAACATGGGTTTCGTCTTCATGAAGTTGAAGAGCACTCATGACCTAAAATTCCAAAAAGTGGTGCAAAAAACATTTTAAAACACTTCAAGATTAGGTTTTATATTTGTCTCTATATGTGTCTGTTCCAGTTCCAGAATGCCATTATGTTTGTGCTTCTGTAAAAGAGGGACGACAGATACCAGAGGGACAGTCAAACTTATACATTGAAAACAAACAGACAACGACATGGCTAAAAAATAAAAGACAAACAGACAAAGAATAGCACATAAGACACAACAAAGAAAACCAAAGACTAAGCAACACGAACCCCACCAAAAACTTGGGGTTATCCCAGGTGCTTCGGAAGGGTATGCAGATCCTGCTCAAGATCTGTGAAACGGTTATTTCATAACGGTTAACCAACTCGGGGTGGCGTCCGTAAAATTGTCTAAGGGATGATTTCATGTTCACCTTTTGGAACTCTAGGTTTACTAGCTTCCTTAATTTGTGAGCAGCAACCCTCTATCAAGGAAATCATGATATGAACTACAAGCACGGGAATATCGTATCAATTGAAAGATACATATTCCGTATGCAGGTGCTGCTGCAATGTTGCAACATAGAAAAGGAAAAAATATCAATTGGGAAGCTGAAATCAACTCTTTTGTCGTAACGTTTTGTTTCAATCGACCTTCACTGTCAATTTCTAGATTTAAGTCAAAATACATGAGGCAGACTTAACTTTTGGAATTTTGGGTCCTCAATGCTCTTCAACTTTGTGTTTGTTTGGCTTTTTAACTGTTTTGATCTGAGCGTCACTGATGAGTCTTATGTATACGAAACGCGCGTCTGGCCTATTAAAGGGAAAATTCGCGATTTTTACTTATGGTTTAAATATGTTCATTATGACATAATATATATATTCAGAGTTTTATTGCTATATGTGCAGTAATAAAGGAGAAATTCAATAATTAATATAATGAAAAAATATTAACTACTTCCTGTAGGTCGTGACGTTTTCTCCTGGTTTTTGCATGCCGGGATTTAAAATACAATAATTAAGAGTCTTGGTTTTTAATCATATTTTACCGTTATCGTAAGCGTGCCGATGACTAATGCTATATCTAATAACCATCCGATAATAAGAAAATGAAACGCACAGTCGTGCAGTTGTACACATTCATTAGAACAAATTCTATATTTACCGTATATATTTCGATTTATTTTTGTAGACAGCACAAGAAATTATTATAATTATTTTCTTTTGCTTAAATTTATACTTTTTGAGACTGATAAAGTGAATAAATTAAAGTATATAACTTTTACAGTTAAGACAATATATAGGTTTACGCTTATTCAGTCCGATATGCGGTTTAAATAGAACAAAAGAATTCGACCTCTTGTGTTTAGAAGGTAGAAAAGTGTAATGAACATTGTATACAGTTGTCAAGATGTCACAAAAGTTACTTTCCGTAAAGTCATTAAAAATATTTGCATTCACGTTGATTAGTTTTCATATTGTACACTTGTTCCCAATGTAACTTGCAAACAATCGTTTTTAAAACGACCATAAATCGAGCTGTTACGTCATTTAGGGGGTCTCCTTATAAACTGCTACTTTTTTTTGCTGGACATAGAAAAAATCTAGGAAAAATTCCAAAAATTGAGAAATGAATTGTCAATCGTTTAAGACCATTCCCAATGTGGCACACCTAAATTTGACATTAAGACGCAACTTCAAAGTTGGATGTTATATGACGGTGTTTTGTTAATTAATTTACGCATCGAACACACCCGTCCTATATATGTAACATCACATGACTTTTAAGTGATTAAAACTAGTTTCTTTTAAATAATATTTGCATGCTTGACATGTTTTTTCTTAAACAATTACAATTACACCGATAGTCATAATTTCTGTAATATTTAAAAAAGTTTTGTTACACATTTTGTTACACCTTAGTTATACAGTAACCCGGATTGGTTGATCATTGTGAAGTTTAGTTTTTGGGGTAGCAACCCATTGTTGTTCGGAATTATTTTTTATGCATCATTTATTGATCTTGCAATTACTTGTTATTTAGTTTGGGTCTTATTTCTCGAGTGTCATATTTTGGCTATGTTTGTGTTCGATCATACAGTATATAATAAGTTGGTAGTTGCCCGCGAATGGATTTTTTTTCATTTCTTGTGACTCTTTGCGTCTTATTTGTTGATTGCAGTTGGTTTTTGTTTTGTGTCATGTGGAGCGATATGGTGTGATTTTGTTTTTCTTTTCGTGTGTTTGCATCTAAAATTGGGATTGCACCGAGTTATTTCATGATTTCTTTTGTGCTATATTTTTCGATACATTTTCAGTCTATCTTATAGCATCTTAAAATCGTCAGACGACATAATGTGATACTTTTTTTGTTCGCCAATATTATTCATACGATTCATAAGATTTGAATTTACTATTTATATCTTTTTCTTTTCTTAATAGTTTACCTTCAATAACCAGCACAAAGACTTTCATTAATTTGTTTTTATATACATTTGAAGACTTCCATCACACTGTTCAAACCAATATTCAGTGGCGGATCCAGAATTTTACAGGGAAAAGGGGGGGGGGCACTGACGGAGCTACGGAGAGCTCGCTCCAGATATGCTTCAGTGATTCACTATGTTTAATCTAACAATCCCCCCCCCCCCCCGCTCGAATCCGCCTATCTTCTTGAAAACGTTGTTCTTATACATACTTACCTTCATGCTATTGTCTCAAGTATTTTGTCTCTGCACCAAACACTTACAATCAACCAAGCCGTTGCTAAGACGGTGCTTTAAGAGCAGGGGCTTAGGTTAAAATTGTACTTACTAGACAGTCTTTGATAATCTGTTACAGTTTTGTACAAGAGTTACTCCTTTGTTTTTTTAATAATTAAACGGAACTATTATGATGTTATGGAAAATATCGAGTTTGCTTGTTATTGATAATCAAAAACTCAAGTCACTTGGTAATGGTTGGGATGCTTAAACCTTTGACATATTCTGTAAGTTGACAAATGAATATACTAAAGACCTTTTTGGGGTGTTAATATTTACGGTTGACTGGCATATTTTATGTAGAATATACAGACCGTTTCATTTAAAAAAAATGATGATTCTAAAAAATAACGAAAATTAAGCATATGCTCTTTTAACTCTTCTTGAACAGGGCTCCAATTTAAAAAAAAAAAGAGTTCAGATGATCAATATAAAAAGGAAGATGTGGTATGATTGCCAATGAGACAACTATCTACAAAAGACCAAAATGACACAAACATTAACAACTATAGGTCACCGTACGGTCGTCAACAATGAGCAAAACACATACCGCATAGTCAGCTATAAAAGGCCCCGATAAGACAATGTGTAAAACAATTCAAACGAGAAAACTAACGGCTTTATTTATGTAAAAAAATGAACGAAAAACAAATATGTAACACATAAACAAACGACAACCACTGAATCACAGGCTCCTGACTTGGGACAGGCACATTCATAAATAATGTGGCGGGGTTAAACATGTTAGCGGGATCCCAACCCTCCCCTTAACCTGGGACAGTGGTATAACAGTACAACATAAGAACGAAGTTCTTTGAAGAAGGAGAAAGGGGAAACCAATGGCACTGCTATATCATCTCAGAAATTATATAAATTATTACCATCAGTATTACAAGGCTATGAAGGATGCATTCACATCTCTTCTGTTATGGATACGTTTGACAAATTCTGTATATAAAAAAAATAAGTTCCTTTTTGTGGCCTAACTTTATTCATATAGATTATTTCTCCAACATATCTTTATATATTGCTTTCTTTAGTTCAAATTGAAATCTCAGATAAGCATCTGTGATGGTACCCTCTCCATGCCTCTGGTCGACATGTGTATACTTCAGAATAATTCCTGACTGTCAGATGTATAGCAGAACTTTCACATAACTTCTTGATAAAACTGCCGTCTTTCTCCCTTTTCGACACTGCAAACAAAAAATCGAACAGGCAGTTAAAGAGGGGGTTGCAACCACATGTTCCCCGTACAAACGGATCGGAACTAAGAGCTCTTTCCCGGATCTGGCAATGGATTTATACATCAGATACGTCACAAAATATAAACATGTTATTAAATATACTAGAATATGAATCGAAAATATTGAATTATCATTTATGTCTACGAAGATCTTACTTAATTGGCCATGTTTTCACATCATATCAAATGTTTTCATTGGTCTTCGCTTGTTAGAAAATGTACTGAATTTATTGTTAGCTAAATTATCAATGTTAGGTTATTGCATATTCTTCAGAGCTGTATCTTGAACTAGTGAATTGAAAAAGAGGGGATGGGTATACGTACTAAACATTTGTCTGTATTTTCAACATATATCCAACAAACACGTGAGAAAAATTAGTTTTAGAATACGAAATATCCATCTCATCCTGTAAACAGATATTGTAGGTATTTCGGTGTTTTTAAAAGACCCCCCCCCCTTTTTTTTTTGTAATATACACCACAAAAAAACATTTTGTTAGGATAAAGAACTAATAAACGATAGTACAATAATGTAAGGCTTCGGAGCTTCATATCATTTACATTCAACATGTTTATCGGATTTTTTTTACTATCAATGTTGAACCATTAATTTTTATCGGATTTTTTTTTTAACTACCAATGTTGAACCGTTGAACCGTTCATTATTGAAAGTAAACAAAAATTCGATAAAAAATGTTGAATGTAAATGATATGAACCTCCGGTCTAATATATTAAAGGACAGTATATAAGACTTCTGAGGTTCATGTCATTTACATTCAACGATTTTATTGGATTTTTTTTTACTATAATGAACCGTTCAATAACAATAGTAAAAAAAAACTCGATATAAAAACGTTGAATATTAGTGATATGAACCTCCGAAGTCTTATATAATAGCACTACGGTAAATAGAATAATTGAAATTCAGTTAATAGAGTGTGAGAGGCTATTTTGATCCACTTTATGATTGTGTATTATATGATGTTACAATGTAACAAACCTATCAAACACACCGTGAAAAGTAACATTATCTCCCCTGGAAATGCTTAACAACACGACACAAAAAACTGCTACCTTTTTTTGCTCTATATCACATAATTATAAAAACACATTACATAGATAGGGAATACTGTGCTTGTGCACACGTTTGAATGTGTAGGTGGCACACTCAGAACGATCGTCTCTAGATTTTTTTTTGAAATTCGTCCCGGCCTTTCCGGGTACCCGTAGCAACACGTTTCTCCCCTTCCCAACTATTTCTGATTATGAATTAATCCAAAACATGCACTTATTCCAATGCAACAACTATTAAACAACTCACCTATACCAATGGTGATCGTCTAATTCCTAGATGATTCCTATAATTGTACCTTTCTTGAAGACACCCATCGTTGTAGCGTCTACCTTTGGAAGTAGCGAAATTACACGAATTGACAGGAGAGCGAAATAAACAAGGGGAGCAATTTTATCGAACCGCATTCCGGACTGTATTGACCTTTTACTATCTACGCTCTGACTTTATGTATGCGATGTGTGTATTAATCTCAGACAATACTCGTGAAAGACCTGTATAAAGGTGAAATGTTATTTGCAGATCGGTAATTAGCTTGGCCTCTAGGGCACACCGTGCCAGGTGTGACTGTCTATTCGGATCAGGGGGTTATACGCCAGGAGGTCAAGTTTAATACACAAATTTAAAATACATTTTCAAGGTGTTGACAAATACAAGTGAATCGCCGTGGAATTATTCAATTATATTTGGTGCTATTATTTTATTTGAATTCAAAGAAGTTACTTAACTAAGAAATGAACCGGTAAAAGTCTGGAAATTAAATATAGTTGTCGGAATGAAATGATATACACTCTTATCATTTATTTATATTTTTTAAAAGGGAAAATAAAACTAGTTTTACACAAGCATTTTAAATGTACTAATTAGGCAAAAAATGTACGGGAACACTTAAATTTAGACATTTGACAGCCATGACCAAATGAAAGGTGTACCTGTATTAAATTTTTACTTCTAGCGTTATAATTGGCATTAGATTTTAGCTGATACCACTATAACACATAGTCTCATATTCTAGTGACATCGGAAGGGTTAATCTTATGAAATACTATAGATTATCTGATATCATTTGGATAATGGAAGAAGCTATACTATAAAAACAAATAAATTTATTAACAATACACTCGAGATCAAAGATTGTTAATTTTTCTGATCCAGTTTATTTTTACTCACATATTTTTTTTTATTTTGATTTGAGCGTGCTTGTTTTTACGACAGTTTTTTTTCTCATTTCTCTTATCTCGTTAGACGAAAGCAAACCGGCACAGTATATTCTGCATTTGTATAGTCCGAAGTTTCCTAATTGATATTCTTTTTTCACACTGAGACTACTATAACTAAATATGTGGCGACTCACATTACACGATAAATCGGTAGTGACCAATCTCTGTGTTATAGTAGTCTCAGTTTCACATGTAAAATGAATGAACAATTATAAAAAACGGCATTCATTTTGAAATATAGCACTGTTTTCTAGAGTGAAAATGAAGTCACATATGTGAGGGTACAAACGGGAAGAACTGATTAAAAATAACGGGACCAACAATTATATATAAAACGGAAGAATAGGTGCTGAAATATAAATAAAAGTAAAATTTAATTTAGATAACATAGAAATTTGGTCTATACCTATTCTTATAACCACTATTAAATTTTGTAAGATTTTGTACATAAGGCTGTATATCACGGACAGTTTTATATTGGTATGGTATATTTTACCTGAGCACACCTGGTTCACTTGCAATCACGCACGTGATTCATTGACCTTGTCCATTGTGTATTAAATTAAACAAGCCTGTCAGATGTCACTGTTACAATACCTCGGTAATAACCGGTATTAAGCCATGCTGATTACAAGAAGACAAGTTTTTGAACTTGGTCAAGTTAGATCAAAACCAAAATAATTTAATTATACGTTAGAAAAAAGCATTTACAAAAAAATTTTACAACAAAGATAAATCTCAGTTTATAATTCCTCCACAATAAGTACCTCCGGACTTTTTTTTTCACTTTATTGTGACTACTTTTACATTATTATAGCATAAATCCTATATAATACTTGAAACTGCATCTCGGTGCCAACAATGTAAATTTAGTGACGAGCTAAAACCAATAAAACTAAGAATGGAAATGGGGAATGTACGATCTTTTGTCATTTACAGCTTTTCAACCTGACTTCACCATTGTACGCTGAATATTTAACCCTCTAAAAAAATTAAAATTATTTTTTTGAAATATTCTTATCAATCTTAGTGAACCATTACTTGATTTGATGATTTTGGAAACTATGTAGACTTCTTCCATTACTTGGTCGGGTAGAACATCCATCAGCTTGACAAGTCATTTGAACACTGATTTACGGACATGTCATGCTGGATACTAGGACTTTGTGGTAATTAGATATCCTTGGTCATTAGTTTTCAAGATGGCGTCTTCCCGAGAATTGAGAGTCGATTTTAAAAATCTAATAACTCACTTATCTAGACGAATAAACCTTTAATATTTTGGGAATATGCTTATTTATTTAGGATAAACATAATATCAAATTTTATTTTTTTTGCGAATTTTCCCTTTAACTGTATCTATAGTATCCTTTATCTCTAGTTCGATGGTATAGATTAACACAGTCACCAAAGATTGTATTATTTAGTGAGAGAACATCATCTATATAGCGGAACGTAAAGTTAAATGATATTGCTAACTTCTTATCTTTCTCCGTAAGAAGTTCCTGTATGAAGTCAGCCTTATAATAATAAAGAAAAATGTCGGCAAGAAGAGAGGCACTATTGGTTCCCATTTAAATTCCGACAGTCTGTTGCAAAAACACGTATATGTTGTCAATCAAGAAATCAAGCATCTTGATAGAGTCAGTTTCAGAGAATTGTTTGTTTGAAGCAGAGTGATTCTTTACAAAGTAGGATTTATCCCTTCCTAAGACAAGATACTTGTATCTACGTTTGCCATTCTGTTTTATGAAACAAAGCAATACCAACTCTTTCAATTTTTTTTTTACTTTGGAATTGGGAATAATTGTGTAAAATGTAGAAAAGTCAAATGTTTTAATACTATTGCAAGATGAAAGAGTCATTGATTGTATGTACTCTAAAAGATCTTTGGAATTTTTTAGTATCCACATCTGATTCACGCAACCTCTAGAAAAAAGTAAAATCACAAAAATACTGAACTCAGGGGGAAATCAAATCGGAAAGTCCCTAATCACATGGCAAAACTAAATGACAGTTACCCAATATCTTTGAAGCCCGGCTTTGATTGCTGATAAAATAAATATTAATAATTTAGAAAGAGGTTTCGTGTAGCACTTGTAAGACCCAGCAATATACTGTTGTTTGTAAGGACACTTAAGTAGTTTAGGTATCCAATACAGTGATGGAGTTCCAGTTTTTCATCTTTGGTTGAAATTCCAAAGGAACATAGAACAGACCTATGAGTATCAAGGATTTAAAGTGCGTGATGGTATTTGTTAAGTTTCCAAGTGAATTGTCAATACCTAATTCATCTATCAAGCAGTTTATGTAATGAGATTTACACACAAAAATGTATTTTTTTTGGGGCTTTATATGCGGGGACAACAACATATTTGTCATGGAGGTAGAAAAAGTGTTTTGCAACATTTGGGTCTTCAAAGATCGACGCACCCTGGGTTTGTATCAACGACCACACAGGCTAAATCCATTCGGAAAGAGTATCTACGTCAATAAATTCACACTGATAGTACTATCAAATACATTGTTTAACATGTGGTACTCATGGACTAAAATATTATATGAGTTTTGCTCATTGTTAACTGTTTTAGTTCACATAATTTTCGTTGATGGACGATTGTCTAATTGTCAAGATACTTGTAAACAAAACGTTACACCATAAAAAACAAATGCTGAAATCTAGAGTTTGTCACAATTAAAACCCCAGTTCACTTGAAGTATATTAGAATTTTATTATTATGAAATCCAAAAGATACTTTTAAGACACTTGTATGACTTATGTATTACCAAAATTCTTTGTTTTCTGTTGAATCATTTCATCCAAATATTTGTTATTATCTAATATATTCAATACAGATGGAAAAGACACAAGTTTCATGGTAATTTTTCAAGAAGGAAATTCTGGTTTACCGGCAATGCCGAAAATGTTGGTAGCATCAGAAAATACAACACGTCTTTCAATTCGTTATTTCAACGAGAACAAAATTCAGACTATCACTATGGACAAAAGTAATACAGAATATAATCTGAGTAAAAGTGTTTTACCGTCGGATGGGATACATATGGCTGGAGTAGAACTTCACTCAGATAAAGGAATAAATGTTTACGGATTTTCCCTCGGAACCGACTTTTCAGAGGGATATTCATCAATGCCTACGAGATTTGCCTCTATCAAATACATTATACCAACTCTACCTGCATTTTATAGTTATAAAAATATGATAGCACTTACACCATGTTATCAAAATACAGTTGTCAGTATAAATTTGAAATTGAAAAGTGGATCTGTAGCATATGACAACAAGCAGTATAGTAACAACGAAACGATTAGAATAATGGTAAACAAGTATGACACATTTCAGTTATCAACTTCATCAGACCTATCAGGAACATTGGTAACATCATCAAAACCAGTAATTGTTGTTAGCGGTAATCAGTGTAATTCTGCAATACCTATCAATATTCGAGCGGGTGACTGTAATCCATTTATAGAATCAGTTTTACCCACTAATCAACTAGATAGTATGTTCATAACTCCGTATATATCTACTCGTTTAAATAACACTGTACGCATACAGGCGGTAAACAGTACTAATCTAACTATAAAAACTGGTAACAAGACAATATCAAAAACACTAAACACAAGAGATTTCTTTGATTTTTATTACAACACGATCTCTTTTATTTCATCATCTGAAGACATACTTGTCACGTCATATCCACACGGGTTAAGTGAACTCAAAGGAGATCCTTTTATGATGACGATTCCGGGTGTAAATCAATACCTTTATGAATATGACTTCGTAGTACCAACAGGGTTTGACAGCTTCATAAGCATAACGGTGCAGAGCGATGCTACTGATGGGCTTTTCCTGGATGGAAATTCTTCAAGAAGTCAAAGTAGTGTTTTTAGCATTTCTGAAGGAATGAACAATTTTAGCACTTTCAGTCTGCCTATATCGGCAGGGCTTCATCGAATAGAACATAAAAAGAAAGTACGGTTTGGTTTATGGATTTACGGCAATGGAGTTCCTTTTGATGGTTACGGTTACCTCGCTGGAATGGCTTATAAAGCTTACAATTAAGTAAACTGATATTTTGCATAAACGAAATTGTGTTGTTGAGTTATAATTAAACTTTACATAATGATTACCTTATTTCTCTACCTTGTCGCCGCGATATAGCCTTGTACTAATGCGGCGTACAGCAACCAACATTCAATCAAATTATTTCTCTACCTTTTTATTGTCACTATTTGAAATGTTTTGTTAATGATTTAACACCTTTTTTCTCAATTATAAAATTTTCAGCACAGAACTGTAAAAATACACAACGGACCCATAGTGCACTATCATCAAAAATTATGTTATTCATTACAGCGCCATTATTTATATCAAAATCATTTTTTTTCAATAATCGTATCTTGCAAAATACGTTTTAATATATATATTTTAAAACATTTAGTAATTCATAAGAATCATTAAACAAAAAACGAAATGTCATATCCATTAACTTCAAATCTCCAAAATTTGTTTAGGATTTTTTTTTATACCTCAGACCATTGCCAAGCTTCAAGCAAGTGAACATAAAAAAAAAGAAAAACCTAACAATTTTGCCTTATTTAATGTATAAACGTAAATGAAGCAAAGAACAACTATAAAACTAAACACCAATCTGAAATAATGATAAAACCAAATGTTTTTATTTGTGCATAGTACTCAATGGTCGATTAAATGTTAACCGACTAAAAACGAAAGAAGCAGAAGAAAAAACCCTTTAAAACTAAGTTTAATTGAATCTATCAAGAAACACTTGTCATGAGTATTTTTGTTTGGTAACAACATAGGTTCTTGGTTTTGTGAACCAACCAAGCTTATTTTATCGTCGAAGTCCCGTCTGAAGATCAAGGAATTTAGGCTCCTTGGATGAATATTTATGGAATTTGAAATTCCATGAGCAATATTTTTGTGCTACGGTCTTAATAAAATTAGTGACAGAAATTTACCTGTAGATCACTTGAAAGACTGTTTGTGCCGATTTAGAACATGCAATACTGCTCAGGAAGAGACTTTCATTTGCTTAAGACGAAATGGACTATCAAGAGCTGGAAATATTGTAAGTCGACATGTTATAAAGATATAACCTGTCTATCGGTGAAGATTGTTCGGGAATATTAAGTGCTTGGAGATATTGAGAAGACAGAGACATATGTCTATGGTAAACATTTCTATGAAGTATGATGAAGGGTTAAGGGAAAGAAGAATACGCTTATGTGTCGTATAGCGTTTAGTTTCGTGCAAAAGTTTACCATGTCATTAAGATTCATCGAAAGAAACAAAAAATTCTGATAACGTTGTTTTATTACTTATAACGTGAATGGAGTCTTTATATCTTTAAAGAAATAGAATCTGAATCTATTTTTAAACATCAATAATTTTTAACAATACGTTAACACTCGAACTTCAACTAGTGTGGCCGGGTTTTTTGTTAGCAATGAGTGTTTTCAATGGTTATGATTTTTTGAAAATATACACTACGACCAAAGATGAAAACTTACGGTAGCCTTATTAGAGATCAATATTGATATTTTACTTATTTTTTCGGTCAGATGAAAGCTGATACTTCTTTAAGATCTACCATAATTCGCTGTTTTGTGAATATTTTGTCTTTAGTTTTAAGAGTTTGTAAATATGTTTTACCCTATACTATATTTGTAACATTATCCTGTATATAAAATATAGAAACTTTAAATGTTATCTCCATGCGTTTACAAATCCTTTCTTATAAAAATGACTTTACTATCGCAGCTCATATCTTTCATCTGCACATATCTGCTAGTTTAAGTTAGTCCAAGAATACAGGGACGAAAGATACCAAAAGGAAAGTCAAACTCATAAATCGAAAAAAAAACTGACAACGTCAAGGCTTAAAATGAAAAAGACAAACAGACAAACAGCAATACACATGACACAACTTAGAAAACTAAAAAATAAACAACATGAACCCCACCAAAAACTAGGGGTGATCTCATGTGCTCCGGAAGGGTAAGCAGATCCTGCTCCACATGTGGCACCCGTCGTGTTGCTTATGTGATAATAAATCCGGTAAATAGTCTAATTCGGTAGGTCACCTTCATGGCTTGATAAATATTTTGATATGAGCGTCACTGATGAGTCTTATGTAGACGAAACACGCGTTTGGCGTACTAAATTATAATCCTGGTACCCTTGATAACTATTAACACCACTGGATCGATGCCACTGCTGGTGAACGTTTCGCCCCGAGGGTATCACCAGCCCAGTAGTCAGCACTTCGGTATTTACATGAATATCAATTAAGTGGTCATTTTTTATAAACTTCCCGTTTAACAAACTTTGAATTTAACATTCAAACTAAGGATTTTCTTATCCCAGGAATAGATTACCTAAGCCGTATTTGATACATCTTTTTGGAATTTTGGGTCCTCAATTCTCTTCAACTTCATTCTTATTTGGCCTGATAAATATTTTGATATGAGCGTTACTGATGAGTCTTATGTAAACGAAAAGCGCGTCTGCCGTACTAAATTATAATCCTGGTACCCTTGATAACTATTAACACCACTGGATCGATGCCACTGCTGGTGAACGTTTCGTCCCGAGGGTATCACCAGCCCAGTAGTCAGCACTTCGGTATTTACATGAATATCAATTAAGTGGTCATTTTTTATAAACTTCCCGTTTAACAAACTTTGAATTTAACATTCAAACTAAGGATTTTCTTATCCCAGGAATAGATTACCTAAGCCGTATTTGATACATCTTTTTGGAATTTTGGGTCCTCAATTCTCTTCAACTTCATTCTTATTTGGCCTGATAAATATTTTAATATGAGCGTCACTGATGAGTCTTATGTAGACGAAATGCGCGTCTGGCGTACTAAATTATAATCCTGGTACCTTTAATAACTATGTACATCACTGGGTCGATGCCACTGCTGGTGGACGTTTCGTTTCGTCCCCGAGGGTATCACCAGGCCAGTAGTCAGCACTTCGGTGTTGACATGAATATCAATTAAGTGGTCATTTTTTATAAACTTCCCGTTTAACAAACTTTGAATTTAACATTCAAACTAAGGATTTTCTTATCCCAGGAATAGATTACCTAAGCCGTATTTGATACATCTTTTTGGAATTTTGGGTCCTCAATTCTCTTCAACTTCATTCTTATTTGGCCTGATAAATATTTTAATATGAGCGTCACTGATGAGTCTTATGTAGACGAAATGCGCGTCTGGCGTACTAAATTATAATCCTGGTACCTTTAATAACTATTTACATCACTGGGTCGATGCCACTGCTGGTGGTCGTTTCGTTTCGTCCCCGAGGGTATCACCAGGCCAGTAGTCAGCACTTCGGTGTTGACATGAATATCAATTATGTGGTCATTTTTTTTTATAAATTTCCCGTTTACCAAACTTTGAATTTAACAAAAAACTAAGGATTTTCTTATCCCAGGAATAGATTACCTTAGCCGTATTTCATACAACTTTTTGGAATTTTGGATCCTCAATGCTCTTCAACTTCGTACTTATTTGGCTTGATATATATTTTGATATGAGCGTTACTGATGAGTCTAATGTAGACGAAAGGCACGTCTGGCGTACTAAATTATAATCCTGGTATCTTTGATTACTATTTACAGCACTGGGTCGATACCACTGCTGGTGAACGTTTCGTTCCCGAGGGTATCACCAGCCCAGTAGTCAGCACTTTGGTGTTGACATGAATATTAATTATGTGGTCATTTCTTTTTATAAATTTCCCGTTTACCAAACAACTTTGAATTTACCATTAAAACTAAGGATTTTCTTATCCCAGGAATAGATTAGCTAAGCCGTATTTGATACATCTTTTTGGAATTTTGGGTCCTCAATTCTCTTCAACTTCGTTCTTATTTGGCCTGATAAATATTTTGATATGAGCGTTACTGATGAGTCTGATGTAGACGAAAAGCGCGTCTGGCGTACTAAATTATAATCCTGGTACCTTTAATAACTATTTACATCACTGGGTCGATGCCACTGCTGGTGGACGTTTCGTCCCCGAGGGTATCACCAGCCTAGTAGTCAGCACTTCAGTCTTGACATGAATATCAATTATGTGGTCATCTTTTTTTTATAAATTTCCCGTTTACCAAACTTTGAATTTAACATTAAAACTAAGGATTTTCTTATCCCAGGAATAGATTACCTTAGCCGTATTTGATACAACATTTTGGAATTTTGGATCCTCAATTCTCTTCAACTTCGTACTCATTTGGCTTGACAAATATTTTAATATGAGCGTCACTGATGAGTCTTATGTAGACGAAATGCGCATCTCGCGTACTCAATTATAATCCTGGTACCTTTAATAACTATTTACATCACTGGGTCGATGCCACTGCTGGTGGACGTTTCGTCCCCGAGGGTATCACCAGTTCAGTAGTCAGCACTTCGGTGTTGACATGAATATCAATTATGTGGTCATTTTTTATAAATTTCCCGTTGACCAAACTTTGAATTTAATATTAAAACTAATGATTTTCTTATCTCAGGAATAAATTACCTTAGCCGAATTTAATACAACTTTTTGGAATTTTGGATCCTCAATTCTCTTCAACTTCGTACTCATTTGGCTTGATAAATATTTTAGTATGAGCGTCACTGATGAGTCTTATGTAGACGAAACGCGGGTCTGACATACTTAATTATAATCCTGGTACCTTTGATAACTATCATGAAAGGGAAAGAGATTGTAGTAACGACGTAAGGAACATATCCGATATTATTTGTGAAACAGTTATTCCTTAACGGTCAACCAACTCGTGATGGCGTCCGTAAAATGTACGAAGGGATGATTTCAACTTCACCATTTGGAAATCTTGGATTAATAGCTTCCTTGTGAGCAGCCTCTATCAAGAAAATCATAATACCCCGTATGCAGGTGCTGCTGGAATGTTGCTACTTAGAAATGGAAAGTTCACAATTGGAAAGCTGAAATCATCTCTTTTGTCGTAAAGTTTTGTTTCAACCGACCCTCATTGTTAATTTCTAGATGTAAGTCAAGATATGAGGCCGACTTAACTGTATCTGTAGTATCCTTTATATCTAGTTCGATTGGATAGATGCGTTCCAAAAGTCACCAAATTTTGAATTATTTAGTGAAAGGACATCATCGATATAGCGGAAAGTAGAGTTAAAGAATATCGCTAACTTCTTATTTTTCTTTCAGCATGAAGTCAGTCTCATAATAACAAAGAAACTCTTTCGTTTATTGATGTTGACTTAGGACAAGTGATTTGGAATGATTCGCAATCTCTTTGAATAAAAAAGGGGGAAGATTTTAACTATTTTTAATACTCTATCAAATGGGATGTTTCCTCACAATATTTGATTTATACTAGAGATACACATATCTTTATCCACTACTATCGTAGTTAACAGAATAATATTGATAAAATATAAAGTAGTCTAATTTATACTTAAACAAATTCAAAAGAAAATGAATACTGCATACAGCTATCAACGAAAACAACTGAATTACAGGCACTTGAGAACATGGTGGTGTCAAACATTTTATAAAGCATATAACATTATCATGATATGTATCAGATGTTTTACATCTATAAAAAGAAAACAATAAAAAAAAATAATTTAAAAACAGACAGGACTCATTTGATTATCGCAAAGAGCAACTTACAAAAAGACAAATGACAAAAAACACTGATCTAGAATAATACAATATATATTTATATACACTTCAAAAACTTACTACAATACACAAATACATCGGATTTAATTAGACTTAGATATGTAACAGAACTCATTCAATGGTAGAAAGGGTAAATATTAAAAACCACTTAAGGTGGTAACCAACACTTTCACTAAAATTAATTTGGCTCGTTAAATTTTCATAAAATTTTGACAAAGTATTTACTTTGACCCTTTGACAAAAATATAAAAAAATCTGTTTTGTCAGAAACATTAAACTGGTTATATAACAATTTGACAAACACTGATTTTGATCATTGAGAAGCTTATTCCCTTAACAACACAGCGTTATTAAAACGTTTAGCTTGTTTTACAGAGTTATCTCACTGTAGTGTTAGGAACCACCTTAAATGAAGCATGATTGCACCAAATCCTAAAATTCAAACATAAGAATGATAAAGGTGAATTAGTGTTCATACCCTTATATTATCACATATTTATTTATCTTTGACTTGTTAGACAAAGGAACACCATTTATCAGTTTGAATGAGATGACTGTTGCTTCTTATATAACACAGACGCAACATATTGGTTCTGGTTTCATTATTGAAAATTATAGTCAGGCAGATCTCAAAATAGGGTACGGTTATACAGAAAACATAGATTATGCACTATTTTTTAAATAGGTGTTATCAATTTACTATGGCCGCCGCTAACGATCTTAAAATTCATTCAAATGTTTTTAATACAAAAACATATATAAGACCTTGACATTTGGACGATGATCAATAATCTCTTGAAAATAATTTAATTCGTTTGTAAAATGCCTTCTCATTTAATTTTTTAGAATGCAAAATCACCTAATAGAACTTAGTTCAATAATCAAAGAGTGGAATAAACACTAATCAAAGTACCAGTGTGAAAATAATCAGTAAAAAGTTAAATATGGAATCATTTGATCCTTTAAAACAAACTTTTCTAATTTTGTAACTTCATTTGAATTTTCGTTGTCCTCGTTACATAAGTAAAAATCAAACTAACTTTAATAAAATTTTGCACAGTAGTTTCAGAGGAGATTTTGAAAAATACGCTAACGACAGACGACGACGGACGACGAGCGATATCAAAAATTTACATACCACTTCGGGTACGATACACTTCTTATTGAGGTGATCTACATACATGCCAAATAGAACTGAATCCCAGTTCAAATGTGTCTCATTAGACTTGATTAAAAGTAAAGTTCTATTAGGTGCAAGATATAGTTTATAACTTTTATATCAAGCTTGATTTAATTCAGTGTTCATTGGTGGCCTTCAGCTATTGTCTGCTCTTTGGTCGGGTTGTTGTATCTTTGACATATTTCCCATCTTAACACAATTTTATCATTCTCAAAATGAAGAGGAGTATGTTTACTATAGGGTTGCAATACAAACGTTGCCTTTACAAACGGCAATTTTGAATTTCTGATAAGCTCAATACGTAGCAACACTTGTTAGTGACATTGATATGTACATAATATACTAAGTTTAAACTCAATACCTTCATGAGGAGAAGGTTCTTGAAAATCTAAAAGAGGGACGAAAGATACCAAAGGGACAGTCAAACTCATAAATCCAAAACAAACTGACAACGCCATGGCTAAAAATGAAAAAGACAAGCAGACAAACAATAGTACACATGACACAACATAGAAAACCAAAGAATAAACAACACGAACCTCACCAAAAACTTAGGGTGATCCGGAAGGGTAAGCAGATCAACCAACTCGTGATGGCGTCCGTAAAATTTACGAAGGGATGATTTCAACTTCACCATTTTAATAGCTTCCTTGTGTCTTCAAAGTCCATTGGTGGTCATGTGTTTTTTACAAATGGCAACCAAGTAACAATACTTATTTAGGACCTTATAGTGAACTTTATCAAGTTTGATTTGATTATGACCAGTAGTTCTCGAAATCACGGATGATAATTGATCGTGAAAGAATATCGAACAATGGTCAAGTAAAAGCTCTGGTACCGGATCGTGAAAGACATTTAATGTAAATTCTAGTTCAGATTCTGTGAAAAAATCGCCCAATTTTCAAAACGCGGAACAATTCCGAAAAAAAAATACTTGTCTGTCAAAATAGTTTAACTTCCTCCACATTACTGTGCATAAGATAAAATATTGAAAACAACACGTTTAATAATGTCTTGCGGCCTAAGCGCTTTTCTGGATTCTCCTTCACCAGGAACGCTCAAAGCCAAACATTTGAAATTCAAAGATGTATAAATACCGAAAATCGTTGAAGAGCTATGTGTCAAAAATACCTAAAATAAATAGCCAAATTAATCTAAAGCCAACAAGAATATATGCAATACTCTATGAAAAAACCACAAGGCGTGACTATTGGATTAATTTTACAAAGCACGTACCTAAAATGCTCATATTTCAATATATCATGATATGTTTGAAATTAAATCTTTTGTGTATCTGATTGTACAGTAAAATAAAAGTATGCTCTTCCCTTAAAAGCAGTAATTTGTTTGTGAAAACCTTGAATTTTGTTGAATTTCCATCAAACTTGATCGTGAAAGATAATGCGTGACCAGACTTTATAGGTTGCAGTCTTGTAATTGACTGCTCCATACGCTTACTTACTAGCAAAACAGCTGATCTTTGAAAATAAAAAAAAATTAAAAATGCTACATAGAAAAAAAATTCAAGTTCATATCATGTAAGTACTAATGTGAAATTGTGATTTAATTGAAAAAAAGTGGGTCATGCCACGAAGAATGAAAAGCTACGTAATACTGAAGTGAAAACCTTTTTTTTTACTTTCTGTTTGCTGTTTTTACTATGCCGCACCACTTCCAGTAAACATGATATCCTTCCACTTTCCTGGATTGATACCCTCCAAAAGATGCAAGATTTTTATAAAGTCTATATATATGTTTCAATTCAGCATGAACCTATAATCAAACAGAAAAAATTGAGTTCAGAAAAAAAATTCAGAAACAAATGCACTATTTTGTTTCCCTCCATGTTTTGACATGCACCAGAAACTGGAATTGTAATACAAGACTGGTACCTATACTAGTTATCCAAAATCAATATTTCTTTTACCTGTTGATATATCTGCTACTGGTTAAAGCCTGTAACTATTAAATAAGAATGATTATTAAAGCTATCATTTTTTTCTTTTAACTACACAATAGTTTTATTCATCAAATATTGCTTGTTACATAAATCATCAAGATTCCAAGCTTCTCTTGACGTACTCTGTTACAAAAATCACAAAAATACTAAACTTAGAGGAAAATCAATTCTGAAAGTCAAAATAACATGGACAAATTAAAATACAAAACGCATCAAAAACGAATGGACAAGAATTGTCATATTACTGACTTGGTACAGGCATTTTCAAATGTAGAAAAGGGTTGATTAAACCTGGTTCTATAGCGCTAAACCTCTCACTTTGATGACAGTCTCATCAAAGTCCACTGACTACCCTGGGAATAATCAGCTGATTAAAATAATTGACATACATTTTGTTTACAAAACTCTATATTAACATTATAAACAGTTATTCATGGATTATGTTTCTTTAAATTGAAAGTAACATTGGACTTATTGTCTTATATCCATTAATATTGGTATCTACTGTTTTGGTGTATTCATTTGCAAAATTTCTGTAGACGTCTATATGTTTTGTTTTCTGCTCAGATACATTGTACGACTTATATATTGAAAAACTAATAATTGTAATAAAAAAAATTATTGGATAATACTTGCTGTCTGTATTTTTGTATCCAACTATCATGTGTTGTAATTTTATTGAAAAATCTAAATTACTTTTTTTTTTTAAATAAGAGCAATTGAAAACAATAATGTGCATGGTTTTCTTCTATGTTACAAAAATTACACACACCGTTATTAGTCTTTTCCCATTGTAATAAATGCTTTTTGGTTGGTACAATAAACTGTAGTATTTTCCATCTGTATATTCTTAATTTATTTTCAGTTAAGTATTTGAAAATAAAGTTATATAATGAATTCATATTTCAAGCTTCTTGTAATGTTAGAATTTTGAGCCACCTGTTTAACCCTACTGACGTTTCTTTTTTACTTTTCACTAGAGAGTCATATAACATTTTATTTGAAAAAAATGTAGTCTCAAAATAACGATCATTCCATGTGATCTTATTTCTCTGGATGTTTAGTTTACTTTGGACAGAATTTTCTTGTTTAACTATGTCAATCCAATTTTGTGGAAAGGATTGTTTCAGTTTACTTACACTTTAATTTGTTAAAAATATAATTTTCTGATAGTGACAAAGTGTCATCTAGAATGTCATTTAAGTATATTAAATCACTTTTAATCCAGTTTTCAAAGATAAATGTTTTTTTATGAAGTGCAATAAATTTATTCCCCTAAATTGTTTGTTTTCTTATATCACCATATGTCACTGCCTGTTTTGTTTGCCCACCCCCAGTCAAAATCCAGGACTTTATTACTTCTCTATTAAATTCTGAAACATATTTAAAATATTCTAAATGTTTTATATCATTTAAATTCATATTAAATATAACTAAAATATTATTAGACACTTTTAGATATTTAAAAGGTATAAGCTTCCAGTTGGCAAATTTACCATTAACTAGTCGATATACCCATATGCTTTAAGCGATATAAAATAACTTTTAAAATCGACCATTTGTAGGCCTCCTTTTTCAAAAGGAAGTGTTATTAAGTTTCTTTTTACTTTGTCTGGCTTCCTATCCCAAATATATTCAAAGCTTCTTGTTTCTATTTCTTTAAGATAATTTTCAGGAGTTGAGCAAACACTTCCCAAGAACGTAAATAACGGCAAAATTAATGATTTAATAATTAGTATTTTCCCTAAAACTGAAAAATTCCTTTTTTCCCATGTCTTGAACAATTTCATCATTTTCTCTATTTTACAATTCCAATTTAATTTTTTGCATTCATCTTTATCAAGTCAAAAAAACACCTAAAATGCTTAAATAGGTGTATCCCTCCAATTAATTCCCGCAATTTTATCTTAACATTATTTCAATTTCCCGATCCATAATCCTTCTGTTTTATTTCTATTTACTAATAGTTTTGAAAATGAGCCAAAAATTTCTATTATATTCATTGCAGATATTACATCGTTTTTATCTTTACAAAATATTGTTGTGTTATCTGCTAGTTGTGAAATTGTTTTACTGTGACTTTTCACATCTAACTTAATAGTGATTTCTTTTACTTCGTTGCTATTCCTCAACTTAAAAGCTATAATTTCAACAGCCAAAAGAAAGAATGATAAAGGACAGCCTTGCCAGATTTCCCGTGATTTTTTAGAAATTTTCTGATACCCACCCATTGTTCATCACACATGTTTGAACATCTGTATACATAGTTTTAACCCACTTAATGAATGATTTATTAAACCAAAAATGTTTCAAAGATACAAGCATAACATACCATTCTAAAGAATCAAATGCTTTTGTCAAATCCACGAAAAACAATTGCTCCCTCTATTTTGTATGTTTCTGAGTAGTCTATTACAAATTGGATTTGTCTCAGATTAAACCTAATGAATCTATTTTTAACATAACCGGTTTGATCCTCATTTACAATTTTTGAAAGTACCCCTTTTAAACGTTGCGCAAGAACATATGACGAAATTTTAAAATCTATATTAAGAAGTGATATTGGACGATAGTTTTCCTAAAGTAATAGATCCCCCTTTCTAAATATCAAAGTTAATATACTTGTACGTTGTGAATATGAAAGACTGTTTCTATCGTATCCTGTATTTAAGACATTTACCAGTAGTGATTTAAGTTTATTCCAAAAAAATCTATAAAATTCTACCGTAAGTCCATCAAGACCTGGAGATTTATTTAATTTCATTTTAAAGATACCATATGTGCATCAGTTCCTCCACTGTGATTTTCCCATTGCATATTAGTTTGTCATTTTCATCAACGGTATTTTCTAATTTTGTATCGCTGATATATATTCCTCTGTTAAATATTTGTTTTAACTTTTTTTGTTATACAAGTTTTCATAATAATCTTTTATTTTGTTTAAAAGTTTCTCTTGATCCCAAATTATTTCCCCATTATCTCCCATTAACTTACTTATAGATTTTTTAACTTGTCTCTTTTTTCTTACCCAAGGAAGTAAGAATTATTTTGTTCACCAAACTCTACATATTTTTCTCTAGATCTCACTTGAGCTCCTTTCGCTTTTTCTTCATATATCTTATCTAGCTCTTCTTCAATACCATTAGTTCCTTCTTCTATTTCACCGTCATCTATATTTGTCTCGTTTCTTAATTTTATTTTTACTTTCAATTCTTTTTTCCAGAGTATATCTCCGTCCCTTGGTTAACTTTGCTTTATTTTTACAATAATTTGTGGTTACTTCCCTCACCGCGATTTAAAACCCATCCCATAATAATCTACAATCTAATGTTTCCTTTTCGAAATTATATTTATCTATCAAAGTATTATTCAGTTCTTGGTAATCTTTATCTTGCAAATCTGAATTGTCAATTTTCCAATACCCATTCCCCCTTTCTGGCTTAAATTTTTAGAAATACGCTTTGGTGGTCAGTATGTAACAGGTGAATATACATTAATAAATGTAAAAAATTGAGTCATTCATCTGCACATTGATAAGCACTAATCTTCCGTCCCTATCAATAAATTTATTAATTAGTTCGTAGCTTAATGATTTGTTAATTAAGATAGCTACACCCCTTCTAGCCGTAGTACCATGACTACAAAATGCATATTCTGTTTTACTATTTATATCCATTTCGATAATTTTATCAAAATGTGTTTCTTGCGAAACACTTATGACACTTTTTTGAGCGGTGACCCATTCTATAACTGCGCGGTAACTGCTCTTGAATTTACGTTGAGACTACATACATTAATTGTATTTGTAAATGTCATAGTTAATAATATATAAATTATGATTATACTTTAGTTTCAACACACTATACAAAGTTACAATTTTATAACACTCAGAGCTATTTAATACAATTACATCAATTGGTACACAATTAAAATACAGATTCATTATTTTAGGTAATGCATAGTTGTTACACATATCTATACAACCTACATAATGATTACCTTTTACCTGGTGTGACCTTAAACCAATTGTTCCGCTATTAAACCTCGTGAAAAGTAATGTGTTTTTTTAAAATGCATTGTAAATAAATTTGGATAGTTTGAAAGTGTAGGAATTAACGCATGGTAATTGATAATTTAGAATTATATGTCCGTGTTTGAAAGGAAAATACTATCATGTAAATATATATTAAATTGACAGCATGAACTCGACACGATTGAACAGGTTGGGCACAACCCACCAAATAGGGAACTGTTCCTCAAATGAGTAACAATCCCTCATTTGAGTAATCATTTGGTAGTGCTAAAAAACTAAATTTTCTAAACTGAGTCTTTTTTCGTTAAATGGCACATATTCATGAAAAATGCAGCACTTTTTCTACATGATGATTATCCCTATCTTGATTTATTAAAAAGATACAATCCTATGAAAACTTAAGAAAAGACTATTTTCAATGCTTTTAACTTTTTTAAAATCTATATTAAAAATATAGTTCTTTGGAAGAAGTTGCTCCATTTTCTATAAATTGGTGCCATTTTAACTAAAAAGACTCATTTTTAGAAAATATTGTTTTTATCACTATGAAATGATTTACTCAAATGAGAGGTTGTTACTCATTTGGGGATCAGTCCCCCATTTTGTGGGTTGTATCCAACCTGTTAAAAGGTGGATAATTTAATGCCATTCATGTTTTTACGGTTAAGTGTAGAACCAGAAACACAGCATAAAACAATGTGTTTCGATATATTCTGAATCGTGGAGAATTTCTTCTGATCTACGCTACTTGCATGGTTTTTCAATTCAATACAATGGAAATAATGCAGTGCTTTATTGTATACATGTGTACTTGATATATACTTGTGCATTTTTTGTTTTTGTTTGAAAAGTAAATTGTTGTGGACAAATATATGTGCATACTGCCGGACTATTTACGCACTCTACAGGTAAGTATTTATTTTTTTCTATCATACTACTTGTCTTGTTTTTTTTTCTATTTGTAGGTATCTAATCAGTGATGTAATGTTCAGAAAGAAAAGTTTCTTGTTCTGTTTAACGTTAACTTATACACTGTGTCTAAACCACACCGGCAATATTTGTTCGGACTCGATGGTATCTAACATCCGGAACAATGACGGAACATTAATAGACAGAAGAAAGGTAGGTTTCTCCTTATTTTCTTATTTTTTTTATGATATGTAAGAATATATATACATATACAACTATTTTCTATTGTGATATGCAATATTTTCTACAACCGTTCTATATTAACGGAGAAATAAGTAAAAATGGACGCCAAAATGACGAATTGAGTGAACCTTGCCTCGAAATTGTTTAATTTCTCGTTAAATTGTTCACATTGTACGGAAAGAAAGGTACGGGGAGATAGATACTGACACGGTGATTGCAAAACTTGTTTTATGAACATCTCAATACTTGTATTTCTGCGTATGGAACGAAAGAAATGGGTCATGTCAAAATGGAACTGGCCGGTTTCGTCAATGTTTACCACCCGGTTTGGTCATAGATTTCACAATGCATAACCCGGTTTTGTCAAATAAAAAAAAAATCATAATCGCATTGCATTATAATTGATAATCCTTAACTTCAGTGTTAAAAAGGGGTTTTGTGACCGGGTCGTTGGAAAACAAGTTCTTTCACAGGACAACGGCTTATTATTTATATGATTAGTCTCAAATTCAAATAAATAATAAGCAAACACTAGAATTCCTACTCTTATAGAACACAAATAATTTTAATTTTACTTTGCATTCAAAATTTAGTTAAAACTAGAAATTAGAGTTAAACTTTACGGTCTTAAAAAAATCGAAACACACAATTGCAATGTGATTTTCTCGTACAATAGGATGGACACCTTTATAAGTAATATAATCATTCTATGTATGTAATCTTTTCTATGATCGTTAAAAATAAATCTTCTTGGGATAAACGTTGATGATAAGACAAATGTATATATGTATATATGCATGCATAATCGACATCGAAAATGAATGTTTATAGGAAAAAAAGATACAACTACCATGCATCAAAGGTGGGGTCGGGTGGGGGGCGGTGGGTGGGGGTTTGGGGGTGTTGCAATCTATACGTCTTCTAGATTAGCTACTTATCTTATAAAGTGTATACCGAATTAAAATATTGTAAGAAATAAGAGAACAGGGACAACCACGAAATCGGATTATGTGAGTTTGATTATGTTTATTATAAACATCTCATTACATTGATATTCTTAAACAAGCGACACTAGGTGATTCGAATTCATAGCGTTTTGAAGTATTTGTATAAAGCTGCATATGTCAAAAGTTAGAAGGTTTGACTGTAACATATACAAGTATGGAACACAGATCTAACGATTTTTTCCCCCTATTTGCCATATTTCCATTGCCCTTGACCTCATTTCTATATTATTTTCTCTCGGCCACAGACCTTTATCATAAATTGAGTTGCGACCATTTAAGCATCTGTGATATGTCAGTGCGTACACTTAAATATAAAAAATATGTCTTATTTTTTTTATTAAAAAAAAACGCCAGTGAAGTTGTTTGCTATGTCCGATCCGGTTCGTGAAATTTGAAATTTTCAGTTGTTACACATTTTATTTTAAATTCAAGAACGGTGTAATTTTGTTTGGAATTCTTGATTGTTTTTAGCTCACTTGACCCAACAGGAAAAGGTTTTTTTATCATCACTTGGCACCGGTCGACCGTCGTTCATTATCTTTCAATACAATTTTTTACATAAATGTTCCCATCTAAAATTACTAGGCTGCTTTAAACCTTATTTAAAATCATATGTCTTTTTTAATTATGATTAGGGTATAGTTTTAAAAAGTTTACTGTGACCCCGCTTGTCAACCAATATAGCCTTCATGGCTAAGAAATAAATAAAGGAGGGCATGCAAGTGCATGATGTCAATTATTTAAAAACAGCCGTAGACATAGACAATTCGAAAGGGCCAGATGATTATCTTCAAAATGTTGAGCTCTACCATTTGTCCATTTACTATAAAATTCTCACATAAGTTCTTAAAGGAGTTATTGCATTGCCCTTAAATGACGAATTTGAAGTTCTTTTTATCAATTTGTATCTATTATTTTCAAACATATATATAAAAGTCATATAGCAAAAATGACTTAGGAAGTCAAGAAGATATACAAATAAATAGACTTGGCCGATATCCTAATAAAACTTATTGACCTTTAATTAAGAGGTTTTTTTTTCAATTTTATTGCGTTTTTACACGCCCATCACAATTTTGACAGGACGTATTATTGTATACATCCTTCCGTCCGTCCGTCTGTCCTTCCTTCCATCCGTCCGTTCCTCCATCTATCAGTCATTCTGTCCGTCCGTCTATCCGTCCGTCTATCCTTCTGTCCAGCGTAAACATGTCGCACTATTACTTGAGAACAGCTTATCTAGTTTTCATGAAACTTAACAAAGTAATTTCTTGAAATGGTCAAACGATCTGTAAACATTTTAGTGAAAATCAAATTACATCTTTTGAGTTACAGAACTTTGTAAGTAAAACAGGAGTGTGTTTTTTAACATGTCGCGCCATATCTCAAAACGATTTATCATTATTGCATCAAACTTTACACACTTCTTAGTACTATAAATATTATATTAAAACTTCTGCATACTTTTTGGTGATGTTTTAATTTTTTTTTATTAAGCGTTATTTAGGATTTTTTGTTAAAAAAAAAGGGGGGTCACATATTGCGATGCATCTCAAAACCTATATAAAAATATATCATAATGTTAATGTTAAAAAAATAATATATTGCTATTGAGTATTTATATTCCATTTAAAATTAGTTTGAAGATCAGTGAAATAACGGATACGCCGTTCCTTAGGAAAATGTGTACATATAGTACTATAATTACATTTGTACCTATGTAAATAAATGTAAATACGCCAAGTTTACTTTATAATAAATATATATTTAAATTCTTTCGAAAGACAATGTTCAGATCCGTGTTAACGTTGCTTTTCATAAATTGTTGGTTTTAAAAAAATATAAAAAACCGGGTGATATATATAGACGAAACCGGATGATTGTGTAGAAACAACAATGACGAAACCGGTGTATTTCAATTTGGCATGACCCATTTCTGTCGTTCCATACACAGAAATACAAGTACTTAGATGCTCATAATGACTAGTTTTGCAATCTCCGTGTCAATATCTATCTTCCCGTACCTTTCTTTCCGTACAATGTGAACAATTTAACGAAAAATTAAACAATTTCGAGGCAAGGTTCACTCAATTCGTCATGTTGGCGTGCATTTTTACCTATTTCTCCGTTAATATAGAACGGTTGTAGAAAATATTGCATATCACAATAGAAAATAGTTGTATATGTATATATATTCTTCGATATCATAAAAAAAATAAGAAAATAAGGAGAAACCTAGCTTTCTTCTGTCTATTAATGTTCCGTCATTGTTCCGGATGTTAGATACCATCGAGTCCGAACAAATTTTGCCGGTGTGGTTTAGACAGTGTATCAGTTAACGTTAAACAGAACAAGAAACTTTTCTTTCTGAACATTACATCACTGATTAGATACCTACAAATAGAAAAAAACAAGACAATGTGAACAATTTAACGAGAAATTAAACAATTTCGAGGCAAGGTTCACTCAATTCGTCATTTTGGCGTGCATTTTTACTTATTTCTCCGTTAATATAGAACGGTTGTAGAAAATATTGTTAGATACAATCGAGTCCGATCAAATTTTGCCGGTGTGGTTTAGACACAGTGTGATAGTGTGAATCGTGTTACAATATATAGCATAGGTAAAACCTAATTCCTATGTTTATAATGTAAACATTGAACAGCTGATGTATTATTACATGTATCATGATAGGTAAACAACATCGACACATTTGACATTTTCACAGTTTCGTTACATATTTCACATTTTAGTACAACTTCACTTTTAAAAACTACTTCTTCATAGCAACTTTTAACTCTTTTAAAGAGCTGTAAACTTTTACATTTTTTTTTTAAATGATATCAAATTAAGATAAAATTTCAGCAAAACAAAAACAATACTGAAACAGATAAGGCAAAGTTACAATTTATGTTTTGTCTATTTGATTGGAAAACTCTTGAAATGAGCTGTAATTTATTTGTCCTGTTTTTTTTTTATTACTTTGTATGATAAAACTATTGTACAATCATTGTCATGGTTTTGTGATTTCTATACATTTGAATTATTCTTTACCTTTTTTAGTTCCAATATTTCCACTAGTTTTGTCATGTAAAGCTTCAGTAGGTGTTGGAGGTGAGCTGTCATTTGCATTCACTATTCTCCTATGTGGTTTTCTAACAAATCTATCTATTGGGGGTTTGTACTTTGTCTACATTATCACTATTTCCATCTTTATTTCTTTTTGGTGCTTCTGTCTTGCTAGTAGATGCTTTGCTGTTATTGTTCTTTTTTCAGATTGCTTTTTAGCAGGTGGTATTGTCGGAACTTCTAATTCAGTATGATCTACATTGTCATCCTGATCTGTGTTGTCAACAGATGCAAATTAAATTAATGTTGTCATGCTTATGTTGCTGTCTAGCTTCATCATGATCATGTTCATCAACAGTCTGAAAATGTTTTGGGCTATCAATTTTTTTTAATTCAACACTTTACCTCGAAAGTTAAAAACATCAATTTAAAACGTGTCTAAATCAGTTTGAAAAATTCAGCGCTGAGAATCTGTCGAGTACAATTTAGACAGACCGCCACTATTTACTCAATAATATGGGTATACAACGTTTAAACTAAAATGTTAACCATTAACCAAAAACTTATAGCAAAAACAGCATCTTTCATGAGCAATTTGAGATTAAACGATAAGCAACATTTTGTGCAACAGTACTTTCTTAAGTGCTATGTATCTTTAAACCCAACGTAGCAGATGAATTGATTTCCAATGAGATAACTTCAGACTAAAGAATACCAGAGCGCAAATGCTGAAATGTCTCGTCTGCTTTCCTTAAGTATATTTGTTGAACGTCTGTAGTACTAAGGGTTTTATTAGAAGTGTCAAATACGCTTACAATTGTCAATGGTTCATAAAAAGAGGTCAGGGTAAGATAAACTATGCCATACTGATCTCTACAAACATCCCGTACACCAAATATAGGTGTTCCGATCCTTACAGTACCTTAGATACTGACAAATGTAAAAGTTATGTTTGGCCAATTAATTAACCTAATGCTCTCATTTCCAACATAACTTGGCAAATATATCTTTTGTGAATCTTATAGTAAACAGGAGTATACTGGCATTTAACTTCTAGGACAAATGTGATATTTTCTGAAGTTATCAAATGTTTCTGTGATGCTCGTATACTTCTGTCGAAGGACACATCAATGATATCACGACTGTCATTTTTCCATACCTTGTTCGTAGTAACTTTAATTTGGAAAATATGCTGGTTAAACTTGGGAACGAAGGGTAGCTAGCTCATTTATTTCATTTTCAGTTCTATGTTTTATTGCTTGTTTCTGTATATCATTTGGTTCGGGTTGTCTTTGCCCGACCTATTGCCTCCTGAAAAAGCCTTATTGTTTTTTTTTTAATCCATCAAGACCAAGTGCTTGGTGCGGTTTACTTCCTGTCACCTTAAATGAGCCTCTGATTTCTTCCCATTTCTTTGTTTTTTGTTTTATAAGGTGTGTAATGGTCTCTTCGTCTTCAATTAAAATGTGATCTTTGAAAGCGAAAAACAATGGTGATGCAGACAAATCAACTTTATTGCAAATGTTCATTATATATTCGTTAGATTCATTAAACTGTGAAATTGAATTAAGGATACAATTGTGTGCTTTAAGTGTATCTGCAATTACAGCCTTTGTCATTAATATATTTGTTTTTATCGCATCAATAAAAGAGGAACAATAGATACCAGAGGGATCGTCAAACTCATTAATCGAAAATAAACTGACAACGCCTGGGTAGAAATGAAAAAGACGTACAGGCAAACAATAGAACACATGACACAACATAGAAAACTAAAGAATAAGCCAACACGAACCCCTCCAAAAATAAGGAGTAGTCTCGTGTGCTCCGGAAGGATAAGCATATCCTGCTCCACATGTGGCACCCGTCGTGTTGCTTATGTTATAACAAATCTGGTTAATAGTATAATTCTCTAGGTCACATTCATGAAAGGGACGATGATTGTAGTTACGACGTAAGGAACATATCCGATATCATATGTGAAACGGTTATTTTATAACGGTCAATCCACTCGTGATGGCGTCCGTAAAATTAACGAAGGGATGATTTTAACTTCACCATTTTAGCCGCTTGGTTTAATAGTTCCCTTGTGAGCAGCAACCCTCTTTCAGGAAAATCATGAAATGCAAGCACGGGAATATCGCAGGAGTAGTTTTTGATAGTTTCCTTTTGAACTTTCAAAATAAATTTATCGAGTTCGTAAGTTTGTTTGCAAATAAATGGTGCATGTCTTTAATCGCAAGACTGATATTGAAAGATACATTTCTTAAGCTTGTAATACATTCATTCTTTTCTAGTTGGCTTAGAACTGAGTCGTCGAAATGTTTTTATACGATCATATTAATCCATTATCTGTTTGAACATGGTTTGAAATTGTTCCTTACATTTTCTGAAAATATTATTACTTTGAAATGCTTAAATTTATTGAGGATCTTAACCAATATAGTTTTTTGTCAATACCAATAACAAATGTTAACTATCATATAATTAAAGAATAATTTAAACTTCTTCGTAGCATCAAATCTTTCACGATCCGTGATCTTTAACCATCAGAAAAATCAATTTTGTGTAAATATTTCTTTTTTTACCAAGTTCCAGATTATGTTTATACAAAATAACTGTGAGCACCATTTGATTCATTCAAATGGAATGCCCTCATTCGGATAAAAGTAGTTTATGTTATTCGAACTTGTGAAAAAATTGTGTTTGTTTGACATTTTTTATGTCATTGAAATGTCGAGAAGCAATCTGCCTTTTGTTCTTTTGTAAAAACTATGTACTTTTGAAACTGGATTTTCTCAGATACTAATCATAATGTTGAACCATTTTGACAGACAGTTTTTTTGGTAAATTTGTCTGTGTAATTAATTAAATAAGATTATTTATTGACCTTTCATGTGTCTTCTCGATTACATGTCTTTCACGATCCGGTACCAGAGCATTCACGATCGTCTCGCAATACTTGTCCACCGTTAGATATTCTTTCACGAGCATTTCTCTCGTTAAACCGAATGACACCCGGGAAAATGAAGATACAAATATTGTTTCCCATAGTGTTTCAATACAATCTTTTAACTAATATATCGAACATTTTGAATTTCCGATCGGATCAAAAAGAAACAACGCTAAGATTGTCGTAATTTTGACATAACGAGGTCGTAATAACGACATAACGATGACGTTATAACGACATACGGATGTTGTTTTCACGACATAATGATATCGTTATTACGACATACTATGTCATAATTCGCTGTTTCAGATTATTATGCATTCTGGGTAATATTTAAGTGGCTAACAAAACGTTGCAATGGGTTAAAAATGTCATATAAAATGGAAATACAACCAATGACGTGACGTTTTTCATTTTGGGATACGAAAATTGAAATAACGCATAGTCCTTTAGAATCTTAAACGGTCAATTGCGACATACATTTTTTATTCGAATAACCCTCATCGGCTTCCGTTACAGACAACGTATCATTGAAACTTAAAAAAACTTTACTCATAAAATGTCTTGGTATCTTTGGTAAGTAGTTTCTGCACATTTGCTCATATTCTACTGTTGCAATTCAGTTCAACATTAATCTGTAAAATCCGAATAGAACAGAATGTACATGTCCTTATGATTACACCAAGTCATCGTTATTCAAAATAAAACAAATACAAAACAAGTTTAATTATTCTAAGGTTAACTTGATAAAAATAGAATTAGTTTCCAGCTGAGCGTAAGGACTGAGAGCTATCTTCCTTATCATTTGAAGTCAAGTGTGTCCCACTTTTAATCTATAACTTTCCGTCTCTATTGAATAGAAACAAAGAGGATGAGTTCCTAATATTTATTCATACCTCCTTCAAGCAGGATGTTTTTCACGCAATTTTATATGTATACTTAAGATACGTAGATATATCTAATAAACAAGTCTAAAAGGGTACACCGACATCAAAATAGAAAAAGTAAAATCATGAAAAATATTTAATATTTCGGATGACTAATATCCTTCATCAATTAGATATCAAATGATACTTATCAACTAAAATACTGATCTTTAACATCTAACAAATTATCACGAATCAATAAGCTGGTATATTGTTCAATATTAATGTTTGGGAGGAGGAAAACATTTCTTAAAACTGAGAGAGTCCTGCACTGAAGCCTGAGAAACAAGTGATAGAAGGGATTCATTATGTTTTTTTTAATGCCTTCTGGGGAAACTGTCCTTAACTTTTTTTTTTATCCCGAGCAAGTCTGTCGACCCTTAACCAACCCTCGTTTTGGTTTATACGACTTATGGGGAGGTAGGTTTGCAGTTGTAGTCTCTTCGATGACCATATATGCGTTTGGTGGATAACTGTTCTATCTCACTAAAGTCCTGCATGCCACATCGACACTGAAGAGGGTGTACAACATTCTGGGTTTTGCATTGCAAAATGTACTGTACAAGTAAATGTTTGAGTATTCAGTATGTGTTGGCTAATCAGACATCGTCTGTTACCACTCAACTTGCACCATCATGCAGTTGAGGTGTTTTTATTAAAGGAAATATCAACAATCTTCGGTAGGAAGACTGACAATCCTCAGTCAGTAAAAATTAAGTAGAAATATTAAGCAATTTTTGTATCAGCATTAAATCGTAGGGAATAAAAAAAGCATTTTAGTTATTTTTGTATATTTTTTTTTTAATCTATTCACAATAGAGGATGAATTAGTAAGTAAGGCATACCAAAAACATTTTCAACTCATTTAAGCCTATTGAAAAAAAAGCTGAGTCTTTGCAAAGGTCTATTGTCCTTGCTACGGCCAGACTAAATTGATTGGCTGTGGACCACCAACGAGGCCTTCTGCTCCCTGTTCAATTTGCAAAACACCCTTTTAGCATCCTTCTCCGTGTCTTTACAGTCTTTAATTGATATGTTTGTAACACCAAGAGCACTGTCCAAAATTGAAATTTTGTTCCAGACTGCAGAGCTAGAATTGGTTACTCCATCCCTAAATTTGTCATTCAAGATTTTGTATTCGTTTTCAACTTGGTCTTGTTTAACATTCACTTCTTGTTGAGCAAAGTTAGATTTTCGGTCCCTTTGTTTTTAGTAGAAGACATGTCAGCCATGTTGGAATGAAAATTAACAAATACAGGCATTATAGGTAACAAAGATAGCCTCTAAACTTTAGTTAAATATTTATAGAGCGGATAAAATATTTAACGTCGAACAACACCATTTTAACAACCATGCGTTAAGTAACGACACGTGAGAGTGTTTAGCGAGGTCATAACAAGTTAAACAACCGGCCCAAGTCAGATATTTAAAGGCTTCATCCGGTTTATCGAAAACCCAGGCTGTTGATCTATATTTGCTTGTAGACATGGTAGAAGTGAAGTTCGTTGATCAAGCAAGCAGGCTAATTGAGAGTTATTTGTAAAAACGTGATTACAATTATGAATTTTACCTTGTTCATACTGTTATGAGTATTAAGTTTATTTGTTTATTTGAGTTTTCGATGTCCTTGCAACTGTCAGATTAACATTGAAATATTGAAAAACCTTGCTAATAAGAATGACTTTGTTTATTTAACGTATAGTTTCTGTGAATGCATTTGCTAATATCCCACTCTTATTACTAAGTATAGTTCACATCCAATGTAATTAGTGCAAAAATGTTATAATCAGTCTAGTAAAAGATGATTTTGAACAATTCTTTAATTTACGCATCGTCATCATGAAAATTTATGTGTTTATTACAATATAACAGTACGTTTTAAAATATATTGAAAACAGTACCAATATTATAAGTGAGTATAACTCTTGCTTCCTATATAACATAGAATGATCTTTTTTTATCAAAAGATACTTGCAAGGGTCACGCATCGATGTGTCAAAATTATTCGTTGGTACTGAATACAGTATGCAAACCAAAATACTTGTCATAGAGCTTACATTCTATCAAAACATATATAAATTGTTAATTGCGAACATATTTTGAAATAATTAAAGATGTCAATCAATAAACTTTGACAACGTATGAACATTTGCTTTGTTTGCATCAGTCTCTTTGTCTCTCATAAAAATAAGTTTATAATGGAAAAATCATAGGTGTCCCTTGTCAAATCAACATAAAAATATGTCAGTGCAGTATGGAACCCGTACTAATAAATGACATAGATAGATTGGAAATAATTGGAAATAATTCAAAGAATGGCAGCAAGGTATGTTACTAACAGATATCACACTTCAACTGTTAGTAAATAGTTATCAAAGGTACCAGGATTATAATTTAGTACGCCAGACGCGCGTTTCGTCTACATAAGACTCCTCAGTGACGCTCAAATCAAAAATATTTATAAACCCAAACAAGTACAAAGATGAAGAGCATTGGGGATCCAAAATTCCAAAAAGTTGTGCCAAATACGGCTAAGGTAATCTATGCCTGGGATAAGAAAATCCTTAGTTTTTCAAAAAGTAAGTTTTGTATACAGGAAATTTATAAAAATGACCACATTATTGATATTCATGTCAATACCGAAGTGTTGATTACTGGGCTGGTGATACCCTCGGGGACGAAACGTCCACCAGCAGTGGCATCGACCCAGTGGTGTAACATGTTTGAACATCTAGAATGGACTGCCCTACAAGTAAGAAAGAAAACAGAGCCGACTGTTAATGATGTATAAGCTTAAAAAACTATTCTAAGTTCGATACATCAAATAAGCTGATAACAAAATGAACTTCCTTCAAGAAATAGCAACGCAAAATCATTCAGAATACCATCATGCAAGACAGCAGTTTGGAAGGAGTCGTTTTATCCTATCCTAGAATAATCACCTTGCCCAACAATAAGGTATCTGCCCCAAGTCCTGCATCTTTCAAGGCCCAGCTTCGTCAGTAAATTAAATGACAAGTTTTTATTTGTACCTGTATATAAATGTTACCCAGTTTTTGTTTTTTGTTATTAAATTTAAAATTATTTTCATGCGCGCAATCTAAAACATGTGGCAGGAAAGTCTTACTGGAAGACGAAGAACTGACAAATCTTGACACAGACAGTAACCATGACAATTAAACGAATTCAGTATGTTTACATCCAAATTGACGAATGATTGTCACGTGTTCATTTTCTTTCGTATAATACTTCCTTATATGTATTATAAATTAATAGGACCATCACAAGTAGAAGTCATTAACTAGTTTAATGTCAAGTGTAGTATAAAATTCGTAAATAAATAAAAATGGCTGAAATACAAATGCAGGTTTACGAAGAAATCAAAAGAGAAGATGATGACCATAGATACGACGACTTGAAGATGGAGGAGAAGACAATAAAAAATGACCATGTGGTAGTTCTGTTGTGGAAAAAATGGATAAAAACTAATTGCCTTGCACTAACCATAAATATGTTGACAACTGGAATTATACTGACAGTTATCTATTTTATTGTAATAGGTAGGACAGACATAAATAGGATTTTGTTTCTCGTGCACGTTTCTCTATGATTTTGCAGCATGGACAATAGCTTAAACACTGAATCGCTAATTTCAATCGAAATTTGTAGTCTGAACTCAAACAACATCTTCTCAAACATGACTTAAATATGTGTGTCATCTTATAACAAATAATCGAGAAAGAAACAATATTTTTTTTATGATATCTTAATTAATTTTAATGTATCACCATTAATTTTACCTTTGAAAGAAAATCTAAGTTATAGTTGTCGCGGCTTGAAATTTAAAGTTTTTATTTTCTAATTTAGCTCCACTACGACAGAAATTAGCGGATATTGATATGAGATTGACAGCAATTGAAAAGCAAAATGGGACGAAACTGCGGGAGAGTGAAAACGGAGAGAGTACTAACCTAGGTAAATATGAATCAACACAATGAACAATTACATATAATGTCTTTGTTTCTTACGTCTATCTTATCGAACTCTGTTTTCATATTTAGGAGGAAAGATCGGCAAACCTCTCAAATTGATTATTCCTATTCCCACATAAAGGTGAAGTAAGAATTAAAACGTATGATTGTTCATTTGTGAGTTTTTGAGTGTCGGAATAGGTAAAAGTGTATTTTATACATACCTCCACTTATTGATTGATTGATTGTTGGTTGCTTTACCTCCACTTATCTTGTCCTTTTCTTCCCCGTAAATACATTTACACCATACACACTGCGTTTGTCTTTATCTCCCATGTGTGTGGGGGTCATTTCATCAATTGATCTAAAAGAATTAAAAAGATTGAATTTAGAAAAATAAAATGCTTTGCTGAGCGCAGCCTGATACGATCGCAGAGGTCAAACTCTGAACATTCGGAAATTCTAGATTTATTTAAATTTCGTAAAACATAAAACTTTTACAAATCTATATATGCAAGGCTGTAAACCAAACTGAATATGCAATATCCCCATCATTGTTTTATTTATTTCTTTAATTGTTTGTGATTGTATTTTGTAATTAACCTCTAGTTTCACATGTCAATGTGACGGAGTGTTTTTGAAATAAAACATATTGTGTTGTATTGTATTGTATGAGTGTAAGGGTTCATTGGTATCCTTTGGTGGTGAATGTTTATTGGTCTATTTATATAATTAATTAATGTATATGTGTTTTTCCCGGTTATGTCTTGTTGGTTAGATGACTTAGTCATGTATTTGAGACAGTCTTATACGTTCATAGTTTATATGCTCCAACTGGTTTTAATACAGTCTTGTATCTTGTTTAATACAGAGGGTATCACCAGCCCAGTAGTCAGCACTTCGGTGTTGACATGAATATCAATTATATGGTCATTTTTATAAATTTTCTGTTTACAAAACTTTGAATTTTTCGAAAAACTAAGGATTTTCTTACCCCAGGAGTAGATTACCTTAGCCATATTTGGCACAACTTTTAGGAATTTTTGATCCTCAATGCTCTTCAACTTTGTATTTATTTGGCTTTTTAACTATTTTGATCTGAGCGTCACTGATGAGTCTTATGTAGACGAAACGCGCGTCTGGCGTATAAAATTATAATTCTGGTACTTTTGATAACTATTTACACCACTGGGTCGATGCCACTGCTGGTGGACGTTTCGTCCCCGAGGGTATCACCAGCTTAGTAGTCAGCACTTCGGTGTTGACATGAATATCAATTATATGGTCATTTTTATAAATTTTCTGTTTACAAAACGTTGAATTTTTCGAAAAACTAAGGATTTTCTTACCCCAGGAGTAGATTACCTTAGCCATATTTGGCACAACTTTTAGGAATTTTTGATCCTCAATGCTCTTCAACTTTGTATTTATTTGGCTTTTTAACTATTTTGATCTGAGCGTCACTGATGAGTCTTATGTAGACGAAACGCGCGTCTGGCGTATAAAATTATAATTCTGGTACTTTTGATAACTATTGTACAAGGAAATGAAATTTCTGAAAAACAATAGATAAAGTATTACCTTACGTCGAAAACTGGTTTAACAAGTGTATGAAGATAAATGACTAGGCTCATTCCTTCACAAGTTCTACTTGAAGAAGACATGTTATGATCAAAGATTGATTGATTAGTTACTGAACGTCAAGTATCTTCAATAGGAGAAGAAATCAGCAATAAAAACAAAAGTATGTCCAACCATTTCTTTTGTAATTTATCTAAATGAAAATAAGTTTTTTATTCCCCTTGTTTAGAGAAAAGTAATTTATCTTTAATACGTGTTCATATCAACTTTATATCATATTTACACGTACATTCATGATATTTACACATTTGTATTTGTGCATTTTAGTTCAATACTTTAAAAAAGATGATTTAATTTATTCCAGATACTCATACAACGTGTTACAATGGTGGAATCTCTAAAAAAACTAATAATGAATGCATATGCGTCTGTACAAAGGGATTCCTCGGTAAACAATGTGAATATTCAGGAAGATATTAAATTTATAAACAAAATTAATTCGGTGGGCCCAAAGCTCAAGTCTGGGTTTACTTTTTGTGTACTAATTCTACTAGATCAGGAACGTTCAGACCACAAAAAGGATTATTGTATCCCTATATCTATATATACTCTAGTTGTCAGAATTATTTTCAACGCAGGACACATTAACACATATGAAGTCTTCAAGTACTTGAGTTTGAATACGTCGGAAGAAAAATTATTATTTAACAAGTTATGAATACGCATTTTTAACGTGGTTGTAAGACTTAAAATTGTATTGTTAAATTATTAAGAGAATTACATAAATAACTAGCGGCTTTTCGACAGGTTTAGGTATCAATTGTTGTGTTATAATAATTACCGTTAAGTAAGGAGTTATGTCGTTTATGAATAGTTTGGTTCTCTGAATTGTTAGTCCTTGTCCGTTATTCTGTCTTTCTGTCATTCCGTCACTCCGTGATTCCACAACAAACCATAATACGGAGTTTTTCTAAACGCCTACAGATCAAGTTTAAGTTTCGTTCCGCTCCGCTATTTCTTGCCGAAATTACGGGTTTTAGACTTTGATAAAATGTTGAAAATCACAGTTATACGGACTTTTTTTTTGAATGCTTTCAGATATTGTGATGATTTTTGGCATGTGAGTTAACAAGAATGAGTTACAGATCAGGTTTAAGTTTCGCTCTGTTCGGCTAATTTATGCTGTAATTTAGGGCTTTGGACTTAATTTTTTTTTTGAAAATCACAGTTATACGAACCTTTTTTCTAAATGCTTTCAGATATTGGGTTGATTTTTTTATATTTGGTATGTATGCTAACCATGATGAGTTACAGATCAAGTTAAAGTTTCGTTCCGCTACGCTAATTTTTACCAATATTAAAGGTTTCCAACTTTGAAAATTGTTTAAAATCTTAGTTATACGGACTTTTTTTACGCCTCCAGATTTTGAGCTGATTTTTTTAAATGTGAGACTACATGTACCTTCATGTTTGTGTCCACATGTGTAATTGAAATTGCAGATTTTTCAACTTTTTGAGACGGGGTCATATATGTCGCTTTGACACATCTATTCTTAATGTATAGTACTGTCGTTTATACACCGTGGTTAGGAGTTTAATTTGCTAGATTTAAAAACGGTTTGTTTAAATACAACATGATAATGAAGGCATTAGTTGTAACATTGTAGAATAGATAATTCGGTTATCCAGGGAGTTTATATGTTGTAAACATGGCTGAAGTTATCATATATAAATTAGTAGGTTTACAAATGGATTTTTCGATCATTGAGATTAAATAAAACAAATCCAAAAAGTGTAGATAATTTGCAGTCATATAGAAGGAGGGCTACACTATTTAGGGATATAAGTTGGAGTCCCAAATTTTATTGTGAATTTCAAGATTTTTAGGTAAGTTCAAAGTATGTTATTTACATTTAAAACACTTATGTGTGATTCTTTATTAGCCAAAAAGATAATATATTCATTATGCAGAGATATATAAAAAACAGAACATAACTAGAAAAACTATATAAAAGAGGGATGAAAGATACCAGAGGGACATTCAAACTGTAAGATCAAAGAAGAAGTGATAACGCCATTGCTACAAAAGAAAAAAAACCAAACAGACAAACAAACAAACATTAGTAAACAAAAAGAATCGAAGAAGGAATAAGACTGAGCAACACGAACCCCAACAACAATGAGGGGTGATCTCAGGATAAAAATCGGAACAATGAACAACAGCATTTTGGAAGATTGAAAACGACGTTCTGTAATGTAACGGTTTAGGTTGTTATGGGTTCGTGTTGTTTATTCTTTAGTTTTTTATATTGTGTCATGTGTACTATTGTTTGTCTGTTTGTCCTTTTTATTTTTAGCCATGGTGTTGTCAGTTTATTTTTGATTTATGAGATTGACTGTCCCTCTGGTATCTTTCGTCCCTCTTTTATACCCTCTTGAGGTTTAGAACTAGGATGCAATTAGTTTGATGACGGTTCACAAAACGACAAGAGATTTGGTTTTAATTTAAAAGGTCATGTATTTCTTCTGCACAAATTGTTTACAGATAAAGGTAACAGTAGTATACAGATGTTCAAAACTCAAAAATCGATAGAAACAAAGAAATCCGGGTCACAAACCAGAACCGAGGGAAACGCATTAAATATAAAAGGAAAATGACGATACAACATTAAAATGTAACACACACAGAAACGAACCAAGCATTAAACAGAATCTGATTAGAATACCAAATATAACTTCGAAACTGGATATAATGAATTGGGGATAGAAAAGTACCATGACACGTCTTATAATAATTTGAATTCACACTCAAATATAAGAGGAAACAAACGACACAAAGTAAACACAACGTTAAAATGTAACACACACAGAAACGAACTATAATGTAACACTTGCCATATGCCTGACGTGGTACAGGACATTTTTTAAAGGAAAACAATGGTGAGTTGAACCTGGTTTTGTAGCATGTCAAACCTCCCGCTTTAATGTCCATGTTAATACAACATTTAAATGACAACACAACATTACAGGACTACAATACAAATAAATAGGAGAACATATTTGACAAAGAAACACACGAATATGAGCTAACAAAAGGCACCAAGTTTAAATTTTAATACGTCAGAAGTGCGTTTTATTGCAAAAATAGGGTAAAGATGTCACATATTTTCCCAGAAATTTGGCCAAAAATAAAATTTCAATCCCCTAGAGGATATCTTTTCTGAAATTGTTTACATATATCTATCACTAATTAAAATTAAAAGCATTTGTCTCTCGTCCATTTTTGTTTTATAAAACTGCGTCAAAAAGCGTATGAAAAAAAAGTGTTTTTAAATATTCGACCATACGGTGACATATAATTGTTAATTTCTATGTCATTTGGTGTCCTGTTGAGAGTTGTCTCATTGGCAATTATACCACATCTTCTTATTTTTATACTACAATTTCTGGACAGGCGGAAAATACGGACAGTCAAACAAAAATAGCCCATTAAACAAGTAAAAGATGATATTGATGTTCTTAAAAACTAACTCTGAAGGTTAAAGTATTCATCAGCTGTCTTCGAATGAATTTTGATCCTTACTTACTTTCCTATTTGACAAATCCTTTGGACCAAAATGCAGGATCTACTTTCCTTCCGAAACACCGGAGATCATCCCAGGTTTTATTGGGTTTCGTGTTGCTAAGTTTTTCGTTTTGTATGTTGTGCTATGTGTACTGCTGTTTGTCTTCTCGTCCGCTCCGTTTTTCGTTTTGGCTGTGTCGGTTTGTTTTTTACCTTTGAGTTCGATTGTTCTTTTTATATCTTTTGTTTCTCTTTTAAAACTTTATCCCTCCTTGCAAAAGTACCAACACGTACTATTCATGGAAGGGTTTAAGTACAGTTAAAAATAAATAGTGACAATAAATTTTTGAAGAAGCAAAGTTATGAGAGTTCATCAGATCTAGAGCTGCACACATTTTTATAGAATCCTGTAGCAGTCATGAATACTCGTATATGGCCGAGTAGAGATTGAAAAGTGGTCGAATGTGGTCGCATATAGATTGTGTATGGTCGAGTTGGTCTGGGACGAAAAAAATAAGAGAAGTCGCTGTGATCATGAAGCGATCTTTTAAAGATCGAAATGATCGAGTAATGATCGATAAACTATTTGTATTCCGACCAAACTCGATCTCTGCACGATCCTTTCCCGATCAAATCGACCGCTACTCGACAAATTCTTGAGTGACAGGCTTCTCGATCCTTACTCGAATGTTTTTGACATGTCAAAAACTCTCGGGTAGAAAGTCAGATCGATGAAAACCAAGGTAGATCACCCCGAATATTCTTGTCTATTGAGTCAGACCAGTCTCCCGATCGCTTAATTTGTCTTGATCGAGATTGATCGAGTTGGTCTGATCGGCAATGTGAACCTAGCTTTAAAGTTTTTGAACATGTTTTGTATGTTTTCGTTTTCTCGAAAATAAAAAGCACATCAATTTCGTAGGAATGAGCTGTCTTTAATTCTTGACGCCAGAAAATTGTGCAATGAGTTATTCTTCATTATTCAAGAAATAAAATACTTCATACGAACTAGTCATTGGTCACCTTATCTATGTAGCTATTTCAGAATACATAACGTAATACATGGTAATTATTATTTTTTTTGGATATTTGGTTATACACGCAACTTATTTGCTATTTGAAACCATGCTTTTGTTATTTTGTTAGTAAAACAAAGTCAATTTGATAAACAAAGTATGGTTTTTGGCTGAGAGTCACTTGCCTGCTAGCTAGTGTATTTATACTGTCATTGTTAAACTTTGATGATTTCATTATATTATGGATTTGTGCCTACTCTCTAATTCTAATGGGTAATCGATCCCTTTGTGTCCTTTCCTTTTTTCTAATCACTATACAATGACAAATGTTTAATGAAAATCATATGAATTATAAAAGTCGTGTCGCCCCAATTTCGTTGAATAAAGAATACATGTTTGATTTCCATTTATTACAAATTTACTTCTGTTAATGTCCCCATGCCAAAGACAAATCGTGTAATATAAAACTGTCCTGTCTGCACTTTCACAATGTTTAACTTTCCCAAATGGTATTGAAATGTATAATCACACGAGATAATATGCAATCATCAATCAATCATATGAAGTGTCTAGTTTTACATTGTATATAATTTCCTTTTAGAAAATCATGCACTAAACAACACATCAAAATAAGGTAATATGTTTATCCAGGCACGATTTATATGTGCCTGTTCGGGTTGCAGTCTCCGATAATATTTGTATCTGATGTTCTTTTGTAATATTCACGGTGATAGCTATCAAATTGAGAATGGAAATGAGGACTGTAAAAGGGATACAACAACTCGACCATAGAGCAGACAACAGCCTATATGTAGTATTATCCAATAAATGTCATATGAGTTTTACTCATTGTCACCAGTTCTTGTTCAAATCCTTTTCGTTGTTGGATGGTAGACAATGTACTTTAAACCCCAGTTATTGGAAGTATATTTGATTTATTTTATTATTACATTCAAAAGATACTTTTAAGACTCGAGTATGAATTATGTATAACCAAAATGCTTAGTTTTCTCTGGAAGCTTTTTTTGCAAATATTTGTTACATAGTGTATTAACTTATATATTTTATACAGGTGGAAAAGATACAAGTTTCATGGTTATTTTTCAAGAAGGACTTTCTTGTTGTCGGGCAACGCCGAAAATGTTGGTAGCATCAGAAAATACAACACGTCTTTCAATTCGTTATTTCAACGAGAACAAAATTCATACTATCACTATGGACAAAAGTAATACAGAATATAATCTGAGTAAAAGTGTTTTACCGTCTGATGGAATACATGCGGCTGGAGTAGAACTTCACTCAGATAAAGGAATAAATGTTAACGGATTTTCCCTCGGAACCGTAGTCTCAGGGGGTTATTCATCAATGCCTACGAGATTTGCCTCTACCAAATACATTATACCAACTCTACCTGTATTTTATATGTATAAAAATATGCTAGCACTTACACCAGTTTATCATAATACAGTTGTCAGTATATATTTGAACTTGAAAAGTGGTTCTATAACATATGACAACAAGCAGTATAGTAACAACGATACGATAAGAATAATGGTAAACAAGTATGACACATTTCAGTTATCAACTATATCTGACTTATCAGGAACCATGGTAACATCATCAAAACCAGTAATTGTTGTCAGTGGTAACCAGTGTAATTTTGCAGTACCAGACAATATTAATCTTGGTGACTGTAATCCATTTATAGAATCAGTATTACCCACTGATCAACTAGATGATATGTTTATAACTCCGTATATATCTACACGTTTAAATAACACTGTACGCATACAGGCGGTAAATAGTACTAATCTAACTATTGAAACTGGTAACAAGACAATATTAAAAAAACTAAACGCAAGAGATTTCTTTGATTTTTATTACAACACGATCACTTTTATTTCATCATCTGAAGACATTCTTGTCATGTCATATCCACACGGGTTAAGTGAAGGCAAAGGTGATCCTTTTATGATGACGATTCCGGGTGTAAATCAATACCTTTATGAATATGACTTCGTAGTACCAACAGGGTTTGACAGCTTCATAAGCATAACGGTGCAGAACGATGCTACTGATGGGCTTTTCCTGGATGGAAATGCTTCAAAAGGTCATAGTAGTGTTTTTAGCATTTTTGAAGGAATGAACAATTTTAGCACTTTCAGTCTGCCTATATCGACAGGGCTTCATCGCATAGAACATAAAAAGAAAGTACGGTTTGGTTTATGGATTTACGGCAATGGAGATCCTTGGGATAGTTACGGTTACCCCGCTGGAATGGCTTATAAAGCTTACAATTAAGTAAACTGATATTTTGCATAAACGAAATTGTGTTGTTGAGTTATAATTAAACTTTACATAATGATTACCTTATTTCTCTACCTTGTCGCCGCGATATAGCCTTGTACTAATGCGGCGTACAGCAACCAACAATCAATCAAATTATTTCTCTACCTTTTTATTGTCACTATTTGATATGTTTTGTTAATGATTTAACACCTTTTTTCTCAATTATAAAATTTTCAGCACAGAACTGTAAAAATACACAACGGACCCATAGTGCACTATCATCAAAAATTATGTTATTCATTACAGCGCCATTATTTATATCAAAATCAGTTTTTTTCAATAATTGTAACTGGCAAAATACGTTTTAATATATATATTTTAAAACATTTAATAATTCATAAGAATCATAAAACAAAAAACGAAATGTCATATCCATTAACTTCCCATCTCCAAAATTTGTTTAGGATTTTTTTTATACCTTAGACCATTGCCAAGCTTCAAGCAAGTGAACATAAAAAAGAAAAACCTAACAAGTTTGCCTAATTTAATGTATAAACGTAAATGAAGCAAAGAACAACTATAAAACTACACATCAATCTGAAATATTGATAAAACCAAATGTTTGTGTTTGTGCATGGTACTCAATTATCGATTAAATGTTAACCGACAAAAAACGAAAGAAGCAGAAAAAAACCCTCTAAAACTAAGTTTAATTGAATCTATCAAGAAACAATTGAGTATTATTGTTTGGTAACAGCATAGGTTTTTACTTTTGTGAACCAACCAAGTTTATTTTATCGTCGAAGTCCCGTCTCAAGATCAAGGAATTTAGGCTCCTTGGATGAATATTTATGGACTTTGAAATTCCTTGAGCAATATTTTTGTGCTACGGTCTTAATAAATTAGTGACAGAAATTTACCTGTAGATCACTTGAAAGACTGTTTGTGCCGATTTAGAACATGCAATACTGCTCAGGAAGAGACTTTCATTTGCTTAAGACGAAATGGACTATCAAGAGCTGGAAATATTGTAAGTCGACATGTTATAAAGATATAACCTGTCTATCGGTGAAGATTGTTCGGGAATATTAAGTGCTTGGAGATATTGAGAAGACAGAGACATATGTCTATGGTAAACATTTCTATGAAGTATGATGAAGGGTTAAGGGAAAGAAGAATACGCTTATGTGTCGTACAGCGTTTAGTTTCGTGCAAAAGTTTACCATGTCATAAAGATTCATCGAAAGAAACAAAAAAAATTACTGATAACGTTGCTTTATTACTTATAACGTAAAGGGAGTCTTTATATCTTTAAAGAAATAGAATCTGAATCTATTTTTAAACATCAATCATTTTTAACAATACGTTAACACTCGAACTTCAACTAGTGTGGCCGGGTTTTTTGTTAGCAATGAGTGTTTTCAATGGTTATGATTTTTTGAAAATATACACTACGACCAAAGATGAAAACTTACGGTAGCCTTATTAGAGATCAATATTGATATTTTACTTATTTTTTCGGTCAGATGAAAGCTGATACTTCTTTAAGATCTACCATAATTCGCTGTTTTGTGAATATTTTGTCTTTAGTTTTAAGAGTTTGTAAATATGTTTTACCCTATACTATATTTGTAACATTATCCTGTATATAAAATATAGAAACTTTAAATGTTATCTCCATGCGTTTACAAATCCTTTCTTATAAAAATGACTTTACTATCGCAGCTCATATCTTTCATCTGCACATATCTGCTAGTTTAAGTTAGTCCAAGAATACAGGGACGAAAGATACCAAAAGGAAAGTCAAACTCATAAATCGAAAAAAAAAACTGACAACGCCAAGGCTTAAAATGAAAAAGACAAACAGACAAACAGCAGTACACATGACACAACTTAGATAACTAAAAAATAAACAACATGAACCCCACCAAAAACTAGGGGTGATCTCATGTGCTTCGGAAGGGTAAGCAGATCCTGCTCCACATGTGGCACCCGTCGTGTTGCTTATGTGATAATAAATCCGGTAAATAGTCTAATTCGGTAGGTCACATTCATGGCTTGATAAATATTTTGATATGAGCGTCACTGATGAGTCTTATGTAGACGAAACGCGCGTTTGGCGTACTAAATTATAATCCTGGTACCCTTGATAACTATTAACACCACTGGATCGATGCCAATGCTAGTGAACGTTTCGCCCCGAGGGTATCACCAGCCCAGTAGTCAGCACTTCGGTATTTACATGAATATCAATTAAGTGGTCATTTTTTATAAACTTCCCGTTTAACAAACTTTGAATTTAACATTCAAACTAAGGATTTTCTTATCCCAGGAATAGATTACCTAAGCCGTATTTGATACATCTTTTTGGAATTTTGGGTCCTCAATTCTCTTCAACTTCATTCTTATTTGGCCTGATAAATATTTTGATATGAGCGTTACTGATGAGTCTTATGTAGACGAAATGCGCGTCTGACGTACTAAATTATAATCCTGGTACCCTTGATAACTATTAACACCACTGGATCGATGCCACTGCTGGTGAACGTTTCGCCCCGAGGGTATCACCAGCCCAGTAGTCAGCACTTCGGTATTTACATGAATATCAATTAAGTGGTCATTTTTTATAAACTTCCCGTTTAACAAACTTTGAATTTAACATTCAAACTAAGGATTTTCTTATCCCAGGAATAGATTACCTAAGCCGTATTTGATACATCTTTTTGGAATTTTGGGTCCTCTATTCTCTTCAACTTCATTCTTATTTGGCCTGATAAATATTTTAATATGAGCGTCACTGATGAGTCTTATGTAGACGAAATGCGCGTCTGGCGTACTAAATTATAATCCTGGTACCTTTAATAACTATTTACATCACTGGGTCGATGCCACTGCTGGTGGACGTTTCGTTTCGTCCCCGAGGGTATCACCAGACCAGTAGTCAGCACTTCGGTATTTACATGAATATCAATTAAGTGGTCATTTTTTATAAACTTCCCGTTGAACAAACTTTAAATTTAACATTCAAACTAAGGATTTTCTTATCCCAGGAATAGATTACCTAAGCCGTATTTGATACATCTTTTTGGAATTTTGGGTCCTCAATTCTCTTCAACTTCATTCTTATTTGGCCTGATAAATATTTTGATATGAGCGTTACTGATGAGTCTTATGTAGACGAAATGCGCGTTTGGCGTACTAAATTATAATCCTGGTACCCTTGATAACTATTAACACCACTGGATCGATGCCACTGCTGGTGAACGTTTCGCCCCGAGGGTATCACCAGCCCAGTAGTCAGCACTTCGGTATTTACATGAATATCAATTAAGTGGTCATTTTTTATAAACTTCCCGTTTACCAAACTTTGAATTTAACAAAAAACTAAGGATTTTCTTATCCCAGGAATAGATTACCTTAGCCGTATTTCATACAACTTTTTGGAATTTTGAATCCTCAATGCTCTTCAACTTCGTACTTATTTGGCTTGATATATATTTTGATATGAGCGTTACTGATGAGTCTAATGTAGACGAAAGGCACGTCTGGCGTACTAAATTATAATCCTGGTATCTTTGATTACTATTTACAGCACTGGGTCGATACCACTGCTGGTGAACGTTTCGTCCCCGAGGGTATCACCAGCCCAGTAGTCAGAACTTTGGTGTTGACATGAATATTAATTATGTGGTCATTTTTTTATAAATTTCCCGTTTACCAAACAACTTTGAATTTACCATTAAAACTAAGGATTTTCTTATCCCAGGAATAGATTAGCTAAGCCGTATTTGATACATCTTTTTGGAATTTTGGATCCTCAATTCTCTTCAACTTCGTTCTTATTTGGCCTGATAAATATTTTGATATGAGCGTTACTGATGAGTCTGATGTAGACGAAATGCGCGTCTGACGTACTAAATTATAATCCTGGTACCTTTAACTACTATTTACATCACTGGGTCGATGCCACTGCTGGTGTACGTTTCGTCCCCGAGGGTATCACCAGCCTAGTAGTCAGCACTTCAGTGTTGACATGAATATCAATTATGTGGTCATTTTTTTTTATAAATTTCCCGTTTACCAAACTTTGAATTGAACATTAAAACTAAGGATTTTCTTATCCCAGGAATAGATTACCTTAGCCGTATTTGATACAACATTTTGGAATTTTGGATCCTCAATTCTCTTCAACTTCGTACTCATTTGGCTTGATAAATATTTTAATATGAGCGTCACTGATGAGTCTTATGTAGACGAAATGCGCGTCTGGCGTACTAAATTATAATCCTGGTACCTTTAATAACTATTTACATCACTGGGTCGATGCAACTGCTGGTGGACGTTTCTTCCCCGAGGGTATCACCAGTTCAGTAGTCAGTACTTCGGTGTTGACATGAATATCAATTATGTGGTCATTTTTTATAAATTTCCCGTTGACCAAACTTTGAATTTAATATTAAAACTAATGATTTTCTTATCCCAGGAATAGATTACCTTAGTCGTATTTGATACAACTTTTAGGAATTTTGGATCCTCAATTCTCTTCAACTTCGTACTCATTTGGCTTGATAAATATTTTAATATGAGTGTCACTGATGAGTCTTATGTAGACGAAACGCGGGTCTGACGTACTTAATTATAATCCTGGTACCTTTGATAACTATTTACATCACTGGGTCGATGCCACTGCTGGTGAACGTTTCGTCCCCGAGGGTATAACCAGCTCAGTAGTCAGCACTTCGGTGTTGACATGAATATCAATTATGTGGTCATTTTTTATAAATTTCCCGTTGACCAAACTTTGAATTTAATATTAAAACTAATGATTTTCTTATCCCAGGAATAGATTACCTTAGCCGTATTTGATACAACTTTTTGGAATTTTTAATCCTCAATTCTCTAGAACTTCATACTCATTTGGATTGATAAATATTTTGATATGAGCGTCACTGATGAGTCTTATGTAGACGAAACGCGGGTCTGGCGTAATAAATTATAATCCTGGTACCTTTGATAACTATTTACATCACTGGGTCGATGCCACTGCTGGTGGACGTTTCGTCCCCGAGGGTATCACCAGCCCAGTAGTCAACACTTCAGTGTTGACATGAATATCAATTATATGGTCATTTTTTTTTTATAAATTTCCCGTTTACCAAACTTTGAATTTAACATTAAAACTTAGGATTTTCTTATCCCAGGAATAGATTACCTTAGCCGTATTTGATACAACTCTTTGGAATTTTGGATCCTCAATTTTCTTCAACTTCGTACTCATTTGGCTTGATAAATATTTTAATATGAGCGTCACTGATGAGTCTTATGTAGACGAAACGCGGGTCTGGCGTACTAAATTATAATCCTGGTACCTTTGATAACTATTTACATCACTGGGTCGATGCCACTGCTGGTGGACGTTTCGTCCCCGAGGGTATCACCAGCCCAGTAGTCAGCACTTCAGTGTTGCCATGAATATCAATTATGTGGTCATTTTTTTTTTTATAAATTTCCCGTTTAACAAACTTTGAATTTAACATTAAAACTAAGGATTTTCTTATCCCAGGAATAGATTACCTTAGCCGTATTTGATACAACTTTTTGAAATTTTGGATCCTCAATTCTCTTCAACTTCGTACTTATTTGGCATGATAAATATTTTGATATGAGCGTCACTGATGAGTCTTATGTAGACGAAACGCGCGTCTGGCGTACTAAATTATAATCCTGGTACCTTTGATAACTATCATGAAAGGGAAAGAGATTGTAGTAACGACGTAAGGAACATATCCGATATTATTTGTGAAACAGTTATTCCTTAACGGTCAACCAACTCGTGATGGCGTCCGTAAAATGTACGAAGGGATGATTTCAACTTCACCATTTGGAAATCTTGGATTAATAGCTTCCTTGTGAGCAGCCTCTATCAAGAAAATCATAATACCCCGTATGCATGTGCTGCTGGAATGTTGCTACTTAGAAATGGAAAGTTCACAATTGGAAAGCTGAAATCATCTCTTTTGTCGTAAAGTTTTGTTTCAACCGACCCTCATTGTTAATTTCTAGATGTAAGTCAAGATATGAGGCCGACTTAACTGTATCTGTAGTATCCTTTATATCTAGTTCGATTGGATAGATGCGTTCCAAAAAGTCACCAAATTTTGAATTATTGAGTGAAAGGACATCATCGATATAGCGGAAAGTAGAGTTAAAGGATATCGCTAACTTCTTATTTTTCTTTCTGCATGAAGTCAGCCTCATAATAACAAAGAAACTCTTTCGTTTATTGATGTTGACTTAGGACAAGTGATTTGGAATGATTCGCAATCTCTTTGAATAAAAAAAGGGGGAAGATTTTAACTATTTTTAATACTCTATCAAATGGGATGTTTCCTCACAATGTTTGATTTATACTAGAGATACACATATTTTTATCCACTACTATCGTAGTTAACAGAATAATATTGATAAACTATAAAGTAGTCTAATTTATACTTAAACAAATTCAAAAGAAAATGAATACTGCATACAGCTATCAACGAAAACAACTGAATTACAGGCACTTGAGAACATGGTGGTGTCAAACATTTTATAAAGCATATAACATTATCATGATATGTATCAGATGTTTTACATCTATAAAAAGAAAACAATAAAAAAAAATAATTTAAAAACAGACAGGACTCATTTGATTATCGCAAAGAGCAACTTACAAAAAGACAAATGACAAAAAACACTGATCTAGAATAATACAATATATATTTATATACACTTCAAAAACTTACTACAATACACAAATACATCGGATTTTATTAGACTTAGATATGTAACAGAACTCATTCAATGGTAGAAAGGTTAAATATTAAAAACCACTTAAGGTGGTAACCAACACTTTCACTTAAATTAATTTGGCTCGTTAAATTTTCATAAAATTTTGACAAAGTATTTACTTTGACCCTTTGACAAAAATATAAAAAAATCTGTTTTGTCAGAAACATTACACTGGTTATATAACAATTTGACAAACACTGATTTTGATCATTGAGAAGCTTAATATTCCCTTAACAACACAGCGTTATTAAAACGTTTAGCTTGTTTTACAGAGTTATCTCACTGTAGTGTTAGGAACCACCTTAAATGAAGCATGATTGCACCAAATCCTAAAATTCAAACATAAGAATGATAAAGGTGAATTAGTGTTCATACCCTTATATTATCACATATTTATTTATCTTTGACTTGTTAGACAAAGGAACACCATTTATCAGTTTGAATGAGATGACTCTTGCTTCTTATATAACACAGACGCAACATATTGGTTCTGGTTTCATTATTGAAAATTATAGTCAGGCAGATCTCAAAATAGGGTACGGTTATACAGAAAACATAGATTATGCACTATTTTTTAAATAGGTGTTATCAATTTACTATGGCCGCCGCTAACGATCTTAAAATTCATTCAAATGTTTTTAATACAAAAACATATATAAGACCTTGACATTTGGACGATGATCAATAATCTCTTGAAAATAATTTAATTCGTTTGTAAAATGCCTTCTCATTTAATTTTTTAGAATACAAAATCACCTAATAGAACTTAGTTCAATAATCAAAGAGTGGAATAAACACTAATCAAAGTACCAGTGTGAAAATAATCAGTAAAAAGTTAAATATGGAAACATTTGATCCTTTTAAACAAACTTTTCTAATTTTGTAACTTCATTTGAATTTTCGTTGTCCTCGTTCCATAAGTAAAAATCAAACTAACTTTAATAAAATTTTGCACAGTAGTTTCAGAGGAGATTTTGAAAAATACGCTAACGACAGACGACGACGGACGACGAGCGATATCAAAAATTTACATACCACTTCGGGTACGATACACTTCTAATTGAGGTGATCTACATACATGCCAAATAGAACTGAATCCCAGTTCAAATGTGTCTCATTAGACTTGATTAAAAGTAAAGTTCTATTAGGTGCAAGATATAGTTTATAACTTTAATATCAAGCTTGATTTAATTCAGTGTTCATTGGTGGCCTTCAGCTATTGTCTGTTCTTTGGTCGGGTTGTTGTATCTTTGACATATTTCCCATCTTAACACAATTTTATCATTCTCAAAATGAAGAGGAGTATGTTTACTATAGGGTTGCAATACAAACGTTGCCTTTACAAACGGCAATTTTGAATTTCTGATAAGCTCAATACGTAGCAACACTTGTTAGTGACATTGATATGTACATAATATACTAAGTTTAAACTCAATACCTTCATGAGGAGAAGGTTCTTGAAAATCTAAAAGAGGGACGAAAGATACCAAAGGGACAGTCAAACTCATAAATCCAAAACAAACTGACAACGCCATGGCTAAAAATGAAAAAGACAAGCAGACAAACAATAGTACACATGACACAACATAGAAAACCAAAGAATAAACAACACGAACCTCACCAAAAACTGAGGGTGATCCGGAAGGGTAAGCAGATCAACCAACTCGTGATGGCGTCCGTAAAATTTACGAAGGGATGATTTCAACTTCACCATTTTAATAGCTTCCTTGTGTCTTCAAAGTCCATTGGCGGTCATGTGTTTTTTACAAATGGCAACAAAGTAACAATACTTATTTAGGACCTTATAGATGAACTTTATCAAGTTTGATTTGATTATGACCAGTAGTTCTCGAAATCACGGATGATAATTGATCGTGAAAGAATATCGAACAATGGTCAAGTAAAACTCTGGTACCGGATCGTGAAAGACATTTAATGTAAATTCTAGTTCAGATTCTGTGAAAAAATCGCCCAATTTTCAAAACGCGGAACAATTCCGAAAAAAAATACTTGTCTGTCAAAATAGTTTAACTTCCTCCACATTACTGTGCATAAGATAAAATATTGAAAACAACACGTTTAATGATGTCTTGCGGCCTAAGCGCTTTTCTGGATTCTCCTTCACCAGGAACGCTCAAAGCCAAACATTTGAAATTCAAAGATGTATAAATACCGAAAATCGTTGAAGAGCTATGTGTCAAAAATACCTAAAATAAATAGCCAAATTAATCTAAAGCCAACAAGAATATATGCAATACTCTATGAAAAAACCACAAGGCGTGTCTATTGGATTAATTTTACAAAGCACGTACCTAAAATGCTCATATTTCAATATATCATGATATGTTTGAAATTAAATATTTTGTGTATCTGATTGTACAGTAAAATAAAAGTATGCTCTTCCCTTATAAGCAGTAATTTGTTTGTGAAAACCTTGAATTTTGTTGAATTTCCATCAAACTTGATCGTGAAAGATAATGCGTGACCAGACTTTATAGGTTGCAGTCTTGTAATTGACTGCTCCATACGCTTACTTACTAGCAAAACAGCTGATCTTTGAAAATAAAAAAAAATTAAAAATGCTACATAGAAAAAAAATTCAAGTTCATATCATGTAAGTACTAATGTGAAATTGTGATTTAATTGAAAAAAAGTGGGTCATGCCACGAAGAATGAAAAGCTACGTAATACTGAAGTGAAAACCTTTTTTCTTACTTTCTGTTTGCTGTTTTTACTATGCCGCACCACTTCCAGTAAACATGATATCCTTCCACTTTCCTGGATTGATACCCTCCAAAAGATGCAAGATTTTTATAAAGTCTATATATATGTTTCAATTCAGCATAAACCTATAATCAAACAGAAAAAATTGAGTTCAGAAAAAAAATTCAGAAACAAATGCACTATTTTGTTTCCCTCCATGTTTTGACATGCACCAGAAACTGGAATTGTAATACAAGACTGGTACCTATACTAGTTATTCAAAATCAATATTTCTTTTACCTGTTGATATACCTGCTACTGGTTAAAGCCTGTAACTATTAAATAAGAATGATTATTAAAGCTATCATTTTTTTTCTTTTAACTACACAATAGTTTTATTCATCAAATATTGCTTGTTACATAAATCATCAAGATTCCAAGCTTCTCTTGACGTACTCTGTTACAAAAATCACAAAAATACTAAACTTAGAGGAAAATCAATTCTGAAAGTCAAAATAACATGGACAAATTAAAATACAAAACGCATCAAAAACGAATGGACAAGAATTGTCATATTACTGACTTGGTACAGGCATTTTCAAATGTAGAAAAGGGTTGATTACACCTGGTTCTATAGCGCTAACCCTCTCACTTTGATGACAGTCTCATCAAAGTCCACTGACTACCCTGGGAATAATCAGCTGATTAAAATAATTGACATACATTTTGTTTACAAAACTCTATATTAACATTATAAACAGTTATTCATGGATTATGTTTCTTTAAATTGAAAGTAACATTGGACTTATTGTCTTATGTCCATTAATATTGGTATCTACTCTTTTGGTGTATTCATTTGCAAAATTTCTGTAGACGTCTATATGTTTTGTTTTCTGCTCAGATACATTGTACGACTTATATATTGAAAAACTAATAATTGTAATAAAAAAAATCATTGGATAATACTTGCTGTCTGTATTTTTGTATCCAACTATCATGTGTTGTAATTTTATTGAAAAATCTAAATTACTTTTTTTTTAAGAGATTGTATATTTGTTCCCAAAATCTTGTTAAATAAGAGCAATTGAAAACAATAATGTGCATGGTTTTCTTCTATGTTACAAAAATTACACACACCGTTATTAGTTTTTTTCCATTGTAATAAATGCTTTTTGGTTGGTACAATAAACTGTAGTAGTTTCCATCTGTATATTCTTAATTTATTTTCAGTTAAGTATTTGAAAATAAAGTTATATAATGAATTCATATTTCAAGCTTCTTGTAATGTTAGAATTTTGAGCCACCTGTTTAACCCTACTGACGTTTCTTTTTTACTTTTCACTAGAGAGTCATATAACATTTTATTTGAAAAAAATGTAGTCTCAAAATAACGATCATTCCATGTGATCTTATTTCTCTGGATGTTTAGTTTACTTTGGACAGAATTTTCTTGTTTAACTATGTCAATCCAATTTTGTGGAATGGATTGTTTCAATTTATGAAATTCAGCAATCCAGTTTACTTACACTTTAATTTGTTAAAAATATAATTTTCTGATAGTGACAAAGTGTCATCTAGAATGTCATTTAAGTATATTATATCACTTTTAATCCAGTTTTCAAAGATAATTGTTTTTTTATGAAGTGCAATAAATTTATTCCCCTAAATTGTTTGTTTTCTTATATCACCATATGTCACTGCCTGATTTGTTTGTCCACCCCCAGTCAAAATCCAGGACTTTATTACTTCTCTATTAAATTCTGAAACATATTTAAAATATTCTAAATGTTTTATATCATTTAAATTCATATTAAATATAACTAAAATATTATTAGACACTTTTAGATATTTAAAAGGTATAAGCTTCCAGTTGGCAAATTTACCATTAACTAGTCGATATACCCATAATGCTTTAAGCGATATAAAATAACTTTTAAAATCGACCATTTGTAGGCCTCCTTTTTCAAAAGGAAGTGTTATTAAGTTTCTTTTTACTTTGTCTGGCTTCCTATCCCAAATATATTCAAAGCTTCTTGTTTCTATTTCTTTAAGATAATTTTCAGGAGTTGAGCAAACACTTCCCAAGAACGTAAATAACGGCAAAATTAATGATTTAATAATTAGTATTTTTCCCTAAAACTGAAAAATTCCTTTTTTCCCATGTCTTGAACAATTTCATCATTTTCTCTATTTTACAATTCCAATTTAATTTTTTGCATTCATCTTTATCAAGTCAAAAAAACACCTAAAATGCTTAAATAGGTGTATCCCTCCAATTAATTCCCTCAATTTTATCTTAACATTATTTCAATTTCCCGATCCATAATCCTTCTGTTTTATTTCTATTTACCAATAGTTGTGAAAATGAGCCAAAAATTTCTATTATATTCATTGCAGATATTACATCGTTTTTATCTTTACAAAATAATGTTGTGTCATCTGCTAGTTGTGAAATTGTTATACTGTGACTTTTCCCATCTAACTTAATAGTGATTTCTTTTACTTCGTTGCTATTCCTCAACTTAAGAGCTATAATTTCAACAGCTAAAACAAAGAATGATGCTGATAAAGGACAGCCTTGCCAGATTTCCCGTGAATTTTTGGAAATTTTCTGATACCCACCCATTGTTCATAACACATGTTTGAACATCTGTATACATAGTTTTAACCCACTTAATGAATGATTTATTGAACCAAAAATGTTTCAAAGATACAAGCATAACATACCATTCTAAAGAATCAAATGCGTTTGTCAAATCCACGAAAAACAATTGCTCCCTCTATTTTGTATGTTTCTGAGTAGTCTATTACAAATTGGATTTGTCTCAGATTAAACCCAATGAATCTATTTTTAACATAACCGGTTTGATCCTCATTTACAATTTTTGTAAGTACCCTTTTTAAACGTTGCGCAAGAACATATGACGAAATTTTAAAATCTATATTAAGAAGTGATATTGGACGATAGTTTTCCTAAAGTAATAGATCCCCCTTTCTAAATATCAAAGTTAATATACTTGTACGTTGTGAATATGAAAGACTGTTTCTATCGTATCCTGTATTTAAGACATTTACCAGTAGTGATTTAAGTTTATTCCAACAAAATCTATAAAATTCTACCGTAAGTCCATCAAGACCTGGAGATTTATTTAATTTCATTTTAAAGATACCATATGTGGATCAGTTCCTCCACTGTGATTTTCCCATTGCATATTAGTTTGTCATTTTCATCAACGGTATTTTCTAATTTTGTATCGCTGATATATATTCCTCTGTTAAATATTTGTTTTAACTTTTTTTGTTATACAAGTTTTCATAATAATCTTTTATTCTGTTTAAAAGTTTCTCTTGATCCCAAATTATTTCCCCATTATCTCCCATTAACTTACTTATAGATTTTTTAACTTGTCTCTTTTTTCTTACCCAAGGAAGTAAGAATTATTTTGTTCACCAAACTCTACATATTTTTCTCTAGATCTCACTTGAGCTCCCTTCGCTTTTTCTTCATATATCGTATCTAGCTCTTCTTCAATACCATTAATTCCTTCTTCTATTTCACCGTCATCTATATTTGTCTCGTTTCTTAATTTTATTTTTTCTTTCAATTCTTTTTCCAGAGTATATCTCCGTCTCTTGGTTAACTTTGCTTTATTTTTACAATAATTTGTGGTTACTTCCCTCACCGCGATTTAAAACCCATCCCATAATAATCTACAATCTAATGTTTCCTTTTCGAAATTATATTTATCTATCAAAGTATTAATCAGTTCTTGGTAATCGTTATCTTGCAAATCTGAATTGTTAATTTTCCAATACCCATTCCCCCTTTCTGGCTTAAATTTTTAGAAATACGCTTTGGTGGTCAGTATGTAACAGGTGAATATACATTAATAAATGTAAAAATTGAGTCATTCATCTGCACATTGATAAGCACTAATCTTCCGTCCCTATCAATACATTTATTAATTAGTTCGTAGCTCAATGATTTGTTCATTAAGATAGCTACACCCCTTCTAGCCGTAGTACCATGACTACAAAATGCATATTCTGTTTTACTATTTATATCCATTTCGATAATTTTATCAAAATGTGTTTCTTGCGAAACACTTATGACACTTTTTTGAGCGGTGACCCATTCTATAACTGCGCGGTAACCCATTCTATAACTGCGCGGTAACTGCCCTTGAATTTACGTTGAGACTACATAAATTAATTGTATTTGTAAATGTCATAGTTAATAATATATAAATTATGAGTATACTTTAGTTTCAACACACTACACAAAGTTACAATTTTATAACACTCAGAGATATTTAATACAATTACATCAATTGGTACACAATTAAAATACAGATTCATTATTTTAGGTAATGCATAGTTGTTACACATATCTATACAACCTACATAATGATTACCTTTTACCTGGTGTGACCTTAAACCAATTGTTCCGCTATTAAACCTCGTGAAAGTAATGTGTTTTTTTTTAAATGCATTGTAAATAAATTTGGATAGTTTGATAGTGTAGGAATTAACGCATGGTAATTGATAATTTAGAATTATATGTCCGTGTTTGAAAGGAAAATACTATCATGTAAATATATATTAAATTGACAGCATGAACTCGACACGATTGAACAGGTTGGGCACAACCCACCAAATAGGGAACTGTTCCTCAAATGAGTAACAATCCCTCATTTGAGTAATCATTTGGTAGTGCTAAAAAACTAAATTTTCTAAACTGAGTCTTTTTTCGTTAAATGGCACATATTCATGAAAAATGCAGCACTTTTTCTACATGATGATTATCCCATTCTTGATTTATTAAAAAGATACAATCCTATGAAAACTTAAGAAAAGACTATTTTCAATGCTTTTAACTTTTTTAAAATCTATATTAAAAATATAGTTCTTTGGAAGAAGTTGCTCCATTTTCTATAGATTGGTGCCATTTTAACTAAAAAGACTCATTTTTAGAAAATATTGTTTTTATCACTATAAAATGATTTACTCAAATGAGAGGTTGTTACTCATTTGGGGATCAGTCCCCCATTTTGTGGGTTGTATCCAACCTGTTAAAAGGTGGACAATTTAATGCCATTCACGTTTTTACGGTTAAGTGTAGAACCAGAAACACAGCATAAAACAATGTGTTTCGATATATTCTGAATCGTGGAGAATTTCTTCTGATTTACGCTACTTGCATGGTTTTTCAATTCAATACAATGGAAATAATGCAGTGCTTTATTGTATACATGTGTACTTGATATATACTTTGTGCATTTTTTGTTTTTGTTTGAAAAGTAAATTGTTGTGGACAAATATATGTGCATACTGCCGGACTATTTACGCACTCTACAGGTAAGTATTTATTTTTTTCTATCATACTACTTGTCTTGTTTTTTTTTCTATTTGTAGGTATCTAACCAGTGATGTTATGTTCAGAAAGAAAAGTTTCTTGTTCTGTTTAACGTTAACTTATACACTGTGTCTAAACCACACCGGCAAAATTTGTTCGGACTCGATGGTATCTAACATCCGGCACAATGACGGAACATTAATAGACAGAAGAAAGGTAGGTTTCTCCTTATTTTCTTATTTTTTTTTATGATATGTAAGAATATATATACATATACAACTATTTTCTATTGTGATATGCAATATTTTCTACAACCGTTCTATATTAACGGAGAAATAAGTAAAAATGGACGCCAAAATGACGAATTGAGTGAACCTTGCCTCGAAATTGTTTAATTTCTCGTTAAATTGTTCACATTGTACGGAAAGAAAGGTACGGGAAGATAGATACTGACACGGTGATTGCAAAACTTGTTTTATGAATATCTTTTAATCCAACGTAGCAGATGAATTGATTTCCAATGAGATAACTTCAGATAAAAGAATACCAGAGCGCACATGCTGAAATGTCTCGTCTGCTTTCCTTAAGTATATTTGTTGAACGTCTGTAGTACTAAGGGTTTTATTAGAAATGTCAAATACGCTTACAATTGTCAATGGTTCATAAAAAGAGGTCAGGGTAAGATAAACTATGCCATACTGATCTCTACAAACATCCCGTACACCAAATATATGTGTTCCGATCCTTACAGTACCTTAGAAACTGACAAATGTAAAAGTTATGTTTGGCCAATTAATTAACCTAATGCTCACATTTCCAACATAACTTGGCAAATATATCTTTTGTGAATCTTATAGTAAACAGGAGTATACTGGCATTTAACTTCTAGGACAAATGTGATATTTTCTGAAGTTATCAAATGTTTCTGTGATGCTCGTATACTTCTGTCGAAGGACACATCAATGATATCACGACTGTCATTTTTCCATACCTTGTTCGTAGTAACTTTAATTTGGAAAATATGCTGGTTAAACTTGGGAACGAAGGGTAGCTAGCTCATTTATTTCATTTTCAGTTCTATGTTTTATTGCTTGTTTCTGTATATCATTTGGTTCGGGTTGTCTTTGCCCGACCTATTGCCTCCTGAAAAAGCCTTATTGTTTTTTTTTAATCCATCAAGACCAAGTGCTTGGTGCGGTTTACTTCCTGTCACCTTAAATGAGCCTCTGATTTCTTCCCATTTCTTTGTTTTTTGTTTTATAAGGTGTGTAAGGGTCTCTTCGTCTTCAATTAAAATGTGATCTTTGAAAGCGAAAAACAATGGTGATGCAGACAAATCAACTTTATTGCAAATGTTCATTATATATTCGTTAGATTCATTAAACTGTGAAATTGAATTAAGGATACAATTGTGTGCTTTAAGTGTATCTGCAATTACAGCCTTTGTCATTAATATATTTGTTTTTATCGCATCAATAAAAGAGGAACAATAGATACCAGAGGGATCGTCAAACTCATTAATCGAAAATAAACTGACAACGCCTGGGTAGAAATGAAAAAGACGTACAGGCAAACAATAGAACACATGACACAACATAGAAAACTAAAGAATAAGCCAACACGAACCCCTCCAAAAATAAGGGGTAGTCTCGTGTGCTCCGGAAGGATAAGCATATCCTGCTCCACATGTGGCACCCGTCGTGTTGCTTATGTTATAACAAATCTGGTTAATAGTATAATTTTCTAGGTCACATTCATGAAAGGGACGATGATTGTAGTTACGACGTAAGGAACATATCCGATATCATATGTGAAACGGTTATTTTATAACTGTCAATCCACTCGTGATGGCGTCCGTAAAATTAACGAAGGGATGATTTTAACTTCACCATTTTAGACGCTTGGTTTAATAGCTCCCTTGTGAGCAGCAACCCTCTATCAGGAAAATCATGAAATGCAAGCACGGGAATATCGCAGGAGTAGTTTTTGATAGTTTCCTTTTGAACTTTCAAAATAAATTTATCGAGTTCGTAAGTTTGTTTGCAAATAAATGGTGCATGTCTTTAATCGCAAGACTGATATTGAAAGATACATTTCTTAAGCTTGTAATACATTCATTCTCTTCTAGTTGGCTTAGAACTGAGTCGTCGAAATGTTTTTATACGATCATATTAATCCATTATCTGTTTGAACATGGTTTGAAATTGTTCCTTACATTTTCTGAAAATATTATTACTTTGAAATGCTTAAATTTATTGAGGATCTTAGCCAATATAGTTTTTTGTCAATACCAATAACAAATGTTAATTATCATATAATTAAAGAATAATTTAAACTTCTTCGTAGCATCAAATCTTTCACGATCCTTTTTCACGATCTTCAAAAAGCGGTACGTGATCTTTAACCATCAGAAAAATCAATTTTGTGTAAATATTTCTTTTTTTACCAAGTTCCAGATTATGTTTATACAAAATAACTGTGAGCACCATTTGATTCATTCAAATGGAATGCCCTCATTCGGATAAAAGTAGTTTATGTTATTCGAACTTGTGAAAAAATTGTGTTTGTTTGACATTTTTTATGTCATTGAAATGTCGAGAAGCAATCTGCCTTTTGTTCTTTTGTAAAAACTATGTTCTTTTGAAACTGGATTTTCTCAGATACTAATCATAATGTTGAACCATTTTGACAGACAGTTTTTTTGGTAAATTTGTCTGTGTAATTAATTAAATAAGATTATTTATTGACCTTTCATGTGTCTTCTCGATTACACGTCTTTCACGATCCGGTACCAGAGCATTCACGATCGTCTCGCAATACTTGTCCACCGTTAGATATTCTTTCACGAGCATTTCTCTCGTTAAACCGAATGACACCCGGAAAAATGAAGATACAAATATTGTTTCCCATAGTGTTTCAATACAATCTTTTACCTAATATATCGAACATTTTGAATTTCCGATCGGATCAAAAAGAAACAACGCTAAGATTGTCGTAATTTTGACATAACGAGGTCGTAATAACGACATAACGATGACGTTATAACGACATACGGATGTTGTTTTCACGACATAATGATATCGTAATTACAACATACTATGTCATAATTCGCTGTTTCAGATTATTATGCATTCTGTGTAATATTTAAGTGGCTAACAAAACGTTGCATTGGGTTAAAAATGTCATATAAAATGGAAATACAACCAATGACGTGACGTTTTTCATTTTGGGATACGAAAATTGAAATAACGCATAGTCCTTTAGAATCTTAAACGGTCAATTGCGACATACATTTTTTATTCGAATAACCCTCATCGGCTTCCGTTACAGACAACGTATCATTGAAACTTAAAAAAACTTTACTCATAAAATGTCTTGGTATCTTTGGTAAGTAGTTTCTGCACATTTGCTCATATTCTACTGTTGCAATTCAGTTCAACATTAATCTGTAAAATCCGAATAGAACAGAATGTACATGTCCTTATGATTACACCAAGTCATCGTTATTCAAAATAAAACAAATACAAAACAAGTTTAATTATTCTAAGGTTAACTTGATAAAAATAGAATTAGTTTCCAGCTGAGCGTAAGGACTGAGAGCTATCTTCCTTATCATTTGAAGTCAAGTGTGTCCCACTTTTAATCTATAACTTTCCGTCTCTATTGAATAGAAACAAAGAGGATGAGTTCCTAATATTTATTCATACCTCCTTCAAGCAGGATGTTTTTCACGCAATTTTATATGTATACTTAAGATACGTAGATATATCTAATCAACAAGTCTAAAAGGGTACACCGACATCAAAATAGAAAAGTAAAATCATGAAAAATATTTAATATTTCGGATGACTAAAATCCTTCATTAGTAAGATATCAAATGATAATTATCAACTAAAATACTGATCTTTAACATCTAACAAATTATCACGAATCAATAAGCTGGTAAATTGTTCAATATTAATGTTTTGGAGGAGGAAAACATTTCTTAAAACTGAGAGAGTCCTGCACTGAAGCCTGAGAAACAAGTGATGGAAGGAACTCATTATGTTTTTTCATTAATGCCTTCTGGGGAAACTGTCCTTAACTTTTTTTTATACCGAGCAAGTCTGTCGACCCTTAACCAACCCTCGTTGTGGTTTATACGACTTATGGGGAGTTCGGTTTGCAGTTGTAGTCTCTTCGATGACCATATATGCGTGTGTTGGATAACTGTTCTATCTCACTAAAGTCCTGCATGCCACATCGACACTGAAGAGGGTGTACAACATTCTGGGTTTTGCATTGCATTGCAAAATGTACTGTACAAGTAAATGTTTGAGTATTCAGTATGTGTTGGCTAATCAGACATCGTCTGTTACCACTCAACTTGCACCATTCTGCAGTTTAAGTGCTTTTATTAAAGGATATATCAACGATCTTCGGTAGGAAGACTGACAATCCTCAGTCAGTAAAAATTAAGTAGAAATATTAAGCAATTTTTGTATCAGCATTAAATCGTAGGGAATAAAAAAAGCATTTTAGTTATTTTTGTATATTTTTTTTTAATCTATTCACAATAGAGGATGAATTAGTAAGTAAGGCATACCAAAAACATTTTCAACTCATTTAAGCCTATTGAAAAAAAGCTGAGTCTTTGCAAAGGTCTATTGTCCTTGCTACGGCCAGACTAAATTGATTGGCTGTGGACCACCAACGAGGCCTTCTGCTCCCTGTTCAATTTGCAAAACACCCTTTTAGCATCCTTCTCCGTGTCTTTACAGTCTTTAATTGATATGTTTGTAACACCAAGAGCACTGTCCAAAATTGAAATTTTGTTCCAGACTGCAGAGCTAGAATTGGTTACTCCATCCCTAAATTTGTCATTGAAGATTTTGTATTCGTTTTCAACTTGGTCTTGTTTAACATTCACTTCTTGTTGAGCAAAGTTAGATTTTCGGTCCCTTTGTTTTTAGTAGAAGACATGTCAGCCATGTTGGAATGAAAATTAACAAATACAGGCATTATAGGTAACAAAGATAGCCTCTAAACTTTAGTTAAATATTTATAGAGCGGATAAAATATTTAACGTCGAACAACACCATTTTAACAACCATGCGTTAAGTAACGACACGTGAGAGTGTTTAGCGAGGTCATAACAAGTTAAACAACCGGCCCAAGTCAGATATTTAAAGGCTTCATCCGGTTTATCGAAAACCCAGGCTGTTGATCTATATTTGCTTGTAGACATGGTAGAAGTGAAGTTCGTTGATCAAGCAAGCAGGCTAATTGAGACTCAGAGTTATTTGTAAAAACGTGATTACAATTATGAATTTTACCTTGTTCATACTGTTATGAGTATTAAGTTTATTTGTTTATTTGAGTTTTCGATGTCCTTGCAACTGTCAGATTAACATTGAAATATTGAAAAACCTTGCTAATAAGAATGACTTTGTTTATTTAACGTATAGTTTCTGTGAATGCATTTGCTAATATCCCACTCTTATTACTAAGTATAGTACACATCCAATGTAATTAGTGCAAAAATGTTATAATCAGTCTAGTAAAAGATGATTTTGAACAATTCTTTAATTTACGCATCGTCATCATGAAAATTTATGTGTTTATTACAATATAACAGTACGTTTTAAAATATATTGAAAACAGTACCAATATTATAAGTGAGTATAACTCTTGCTTCCTATATAACATAGAATGATCTTTTTTATCAAAAGATACTTGCAAGGGTCACGCATCGATGTGTCAAAATTATTCGTTGGTACTGAATACAGTATGCAAACCAAAATACTTGTCATAGAGCTTACATTCTATCAAAACATATATAAATTGTTAATTGCGAACATATTTTGAAATAATTAAAGATGTCAATCAATAAACTTTGACAACGTATGAACATTTGCTTTGTTTGCATCAGTCTCTTTGTCTCTCATAAAAATAAGTTTATAATGGAAAAATCATAGGTGTCCCTTGTCAAATCAACATAAAAATATGTCAGTGCAGTATGGAACCCGTACTAATAAATGACATAGATAGATTGGAAATAATTGGAAATAATTCAAAGAATGGCAGCAAGGTATGTTACTAACAGATATCACACTTCAACTGTTAGTAAATAGTTATCAAAGGTACCAGGATTATAATTTAGTACGCCAGACGCGCGTTTCGTCTACATAAGACTCCTCAGTGACGCTCAAATCAAAAATATTTATAAACCCAAACAAGTACAAAGATGAAGAGCATTGGGGATCCAAAATTCCAAAAAGTTGTGCCAAATACGGCTAAGGTAATCTATGCCTGGGATAAGAAAATCCTTAGTTTTTCAAAAAGTAAGTTTTGTATACAGGAAATTTATAAAAATGACCACATTATTGATATTCATGTCAATACCGAAGTGTTGATTACTGGGCTGGTGATACCCTCGGGGACGAAACGTCCACCAGCAGTGGCATCGACCCAGCGGTGTAACATGTTTGAACATCTAGAATGGACTGCCCTACAAGTAAGAAAGAAAACAGAGCCGACTGTTAATGATGTATAAGCTTAAAAAAACTATTCTTAGTTCGATACATCAAATAAGCTGATAACAAAATGAACTTCCTTCAAGAAATAGCAACGCAAAATCATTCAGAATACCATCATGCAAGACAGCAGTTTGGAAGGAGTCGTTTTATCCTATCCTAGAATAATCACCTTGCCCAACAATAAGGTATCTGCCCCAAGTCCTGCATCTTTCAAGGCCCAGCTTCGTCAGTAAATTAAATGACAAGTTTTTATTTGTACCTGTATATAAATGTTACCCAGTTTTTGTTTTTTGTTATTAAATTTAAAATTCTTTTCATGCGCGCAATCTAAAACATGTGGCAGGAAAGTCTTACTGGAAGACGAAGAACTGACAAATCTTGACACAGACAGTAACCATGACAATTAAACGAATTCAGTATGTTTACATCCAAATTGACGAATGATTGTCACGTGTTCATTTTCTTTCGTATAATACTTCCTTATATGTATTATAAATTAATAGGACCATCACAAGTAGAAGTCATTAACTAGTTTAATGTCAAGTGTAGTATAAAATTCGTAAATAAATAAAAATGGCTGAAATACAAATGCAGGTTTACGAAGAAATCAAAAGAGAAGATGATGACCATAGATACGACGACTTGAAGATGGAGGAGAAGAAAATAAAAAATGACCATGTGGTAGTTCTGTTGTGGAAAAAATGGATAAAAACTAATTGCCTTGCACTAACAATAAATATGTTGACAACTGGAATTATACTGACAGTTATCTATTTTATTGTAATAGGTAGGACAGACATAAATAGGATTTTGTTTCTCGTGCACGTTTCTCTATGATTTTGCAGCATGGACAATAGCTTAAACACTGAATCGCTAATTTTAATCGAAATTTGTAGTCTGAACTCAAACAACATCTTCTCAAACATGACTTAAATATGTGTGTCATCTTATAACAAATAATCGAGAAAGAAACAATATTTTTTTTATGATATCTTAATTAATTTTAATGTATCACCATTAATTTTACCTTTGAAAGAAAATCTAAGTTATAGTTGTCGCGGCTTGAAATTTAAAGTTTTTATTTTCTAATTTAGCTCCGCTACGACAGAAATTAGCGGATATTGATATGAGATTGACAGCAATTGAAAAGCAAAATGGGACGAAACTGCGGGAGAGTGAAAACGTAGAGAGTACTAACCTAGGTATATATGAATCAACACAATGAACAATTACATATAATGTCTTTGTTTCTTACGTCTATCTTATCGAACTCTGTTTTCATATTTAGGAGGAAAGATCGGCAAACCTCTCAAATTGATTATTCCTATTCCCACATAAAGGTGAAGTTTGAATTAAAACGTAAGATTGTTCATTTGTGAGTTTTTGAGTGTCGGAATAGGTAAAAGTGTATTTTATACATACCTCCACTTATTGATTGATTGATTGTTGGTTGCTTTACCTCCACTTATCTTGTCCTTTTCTCCCCCGTAAATACATTTACACCATACACACTGCGTTTGTCTTTATATCCCATGTGTGTGGGGGTCATTTCATCATTTGATGTAAAAGAATTAAAAAGATTGAATTTAGAAAAATAAAATGCTTTGCTGAGCGCAGCCTGATACGATCGCAGAGGTCAAACTCTGAACATTCGGAAATTCTAGATTTATTTGAATTTCGTAAAACATAAAACTTTTACAAATCTATATATGCAAGGCTGTAAACCAAACTGAATATGCAATATCCCCATCATTGTTTTATTTATTTCTTTATTTGTATGTGATTGTATTTTGTAATTAACCTCTAGTTTCACATGTCAATGTGACGGAGTGTTTTTGAAATAAAACATATTGTGTTGTATTGTATTGTATGAGTGTAAGGGTTCATTGGTATCCTTTGGTGGTGAATGTTTATTGGTCTATTTATATAATTAATTAATGTATATGTGTTTTTCCCGGTTATGTCTTATTGGTTAGATGACTTAGTCATGTATTTGAGACAGTCTTATACGTTCATAGTTTATATGCTCCAACTGGTTTTAATACAGTCTTGTACAAGGAAATGAAATTTCTGAAAAACAATAGATAAAGTATTACCTTACGTCGAAAACTGGTTTAACCAGTGTATGAAGATAAATGACTAGGCTCATTCCTTCACAAGTTCTACTTGAAGAAGACATGTTATGATCAAAGATTGATTGATTAGTTACTGAACGTCAAGTATCTTCAATAGGAGAAGAAATCAGCAATAAAAACAAAAATATGTCCAACCATTTCTTTTGTAATTTATCTAAATGAAAATAAGTTTTTTATTCCCCTCGTTTAGAGAAAAGTAATTTATCTTTAATACGTGTTCATATCAACTTTATATCATATTTACACGTACATTCATGATATTAACACATTTGTATTTGTGCATTTTATTTCAATACTTTAAAAAAGATGATTTAATTTATTCCACATACTCATACAACGTGTTACAATGGTGGAATCTATAAAAAAAAAACTAATAATGAATGCATATGCGTCTGTACAAAGGGATTCTTCGGTAAACAATGTGAATATTCAGGTAAGATATTAAATTTATAAACAAAATTAATTCGGTGGGCCCAAAGCTCAAGTCTGGGTTTACTTTTTATTTGTGTACTAATTCTACTGGATCAGTAACGTTCAGACCACAAAAAGGATTATTGTATCCCTATATCTATATATACTCTAGTTGTCAGAATTATTTTCAACGCAGGACACATTAACACATATGAAGTCTTCAAGTACTTGAGTTTGAATACGTCGGAAGAAAAATTATTATTTAACAAGTTATGAATACGCATTTTTAACGTGGTTGTAAGACTTAAAATTGTATTGTTAAATTATTAAGAGAATTACATAAATAACTAGCGGCTTTTCGACAGGTTTAGGTATCAATTCTTGTGTTATAATAATTACCGTTAAGTAAGGAGTTATGTCGTTTATGAATAGTTTGGTTCTCTGAATTGTTAGTCCTTGTCCGTTATTCTGTCTTTCTGTCATTCCGTCACTCCGTGATTCCACAACAAACCATAATACGGAGTTTTTCTAAACGCCTACAGATCAAGTTTAAGTTTCGTTCCGCTCCGCTATTTCTTGCCGAAATTACGGGTTTTAGACTTTGATAAAATGTTGAAAATCACAGTTATACGGACTTTTTTTTTGAATGCTTTCAGATATTGTGATGATTTTTGGCATGTGAGTTAACCAAGATGAGTTACAGATCAGGTTTAAGTTTCGCTCTGCTCGGCTAATTTATGCTGTAATTTAGGGCTTTGGACTTAATTTTTTTTTGAAAATCACAGTTATACGAACCTTTTTTCTAAATGCTTTCAGATATTGGGTTGATTTTTTGATATTTGGTATGTATGCTAACCATGATGAGTTACAGATCAAGTTAAAGTTTCGTTCCCCTACGCTAATTTTTTACCAATATTAAAGGTTTCCAACTTTGAAAATTGTTTAAAATCTTAGTTATACGGACTTTTTTTACGCCTCCAGATTTTGAGCTGATTTTTTTTAAATGTGAGACTACCTTCATGTTTGTGTCCACATGTGTAATTGAAATTGCAGATTTTTCAACTTTTTGAGACGGGGTCATATATGTCGCTTTGACACATCTATTCTTAATGTATAGTACTGTCGTTTATACACCGTGGTTAGGAGTTTTAATTTGCTAGATTTAAAAACGGTTTGTTTAAATACAACATGATCATGAAGGCATTAGTTGTAACATTGTAGAATAGATAATTCGGTTATCCAGGGAGTTTATATGTTGTAAACATGGCTGAAGTTATCATATATAAATAAGTAGGTTTACAAATGGATTTTTCGATCATTGAGATTAAATAAAACAAATCCAAAAAGTGTAGTTAATTTGCAGTCATATAGAAGGAGGGCTACACTATTTAGGGATATAAGTTGGAGTCCCAAATTTTATTGTGAATTTCAAGATTTTTAGGTAGGTTCAAAGTATGTTATTTACATTTAAAACACTTATGTGTGATTCTTTATTAGCCAAAAAGATAATATATTCATTATGCAGAGATATATAAAAAACAGAACATAACTAGAAAAACTATATAAAAGAGGGATGAAAGATACCAGAGGGACATTCAAACTGTAAGATCAAAGACGAAGTGATAACGCCATTGCTACAAAAGAAAAAAAAAACAAACAGACAAACAAACAAACATTAGTAAACAAAAAGAATCGAAGAAGGAATAAGACTGAGCAACACGAACCCCAACAACAATGAGGGGTGATCTCAGGATAAAAATCGGAACAATGAACAACAGCATTTTGGAAGATTGAAAACGACGTTCTGTATTGTAACGGTTTAGGTTGTTATGGGTTCGTGTTGTTTATTCTTTAGTTTTTTATATTGTGTCATGTGTACTATTGTTTGTCTGTTTGTCCTTTTTATTTTTAGCAATGGTGTTGTCAGTTTATTTTTGATTTATGAGATTGACTGTCCCTCTGGTATCTTTCGTCCCTCTTTTATACCCTCTTGAGGTTTAGAACTAGGATGCAATTAGTTTGATGACGGTTCACAAAACGACAAGAGATTTCGTTTTAATTTAAAAGGTCATGTATTTCTTCTGCACAAATTGTTTACAGATAAAGGCAACAGTAGTATACAGATGTTCAAAACTCAAAAATCGATAGAAACAAAGAAATCCGGGTCACAAACCAGAAGCGAGAGAAACGCATTAAATATAAAAGGAAAATGACGATACAACATTAAAATGTAACACACACAGAAAAGAACCAAGCATTAAACAAAATCTGATTAGAATACCAAATATAACTTCGAAACTGGATATAATGAATTGGGGATAGAAAAGTACCATGACACGTCTTATAATAATTTGAATTCACACTCAAATATAAGAGGAAACAAACGACACAAAGTAAACACAACGTTAAAATGTAACACACACAGAAACGAACTATAATGTAACACTTGCCATATGCCTGACGTGGTACAGGACATTTTTTAAAAGAAAACAATGGTGAGTTGAACCTGGTTTTGTAGCATGTCAAACCTCCCGCTTTAATGTCCATGTTAATACAACATTTAAATGACAACACAACATTACAGGACTACAATACAAATAAATAGGAGAACATATTTGACAACGAAACACACGAATATGAGCTAGCAAAAGGCACCAAGTTTAAATTTTAATACGTCAGAAGTGCGTTTTATTGCAAAAATAGGGTAAAGATGTCACATATTTTCCCAGAAATTTGGCCAAAAATAAAATTTCAATCCCCTAGAGGATATCTTTTCTGAAATTGTTTACATATATCTATCACGAATTAAAATTAAAAGCATTTGTCTCTCGTCCATTTTTGTTTTATAAAACTGCGTCAAAAAGCGTATGAAAAAAAGTGTTTTTAAATATTCGACCATACAGTGACATATAATTGATAATTTCTATGTCATTTAATGTCCTGTTGAGAGTTGTCTCATTGGCAATTATACCACATCTTCTTATTTTTATACTACAATTTCTGGACAGGCGGAAAATACGGACAGTCAAACAAAAATAGCCCATTAAACAAGTAAAAGATGATATTGATGTTTTTAAAAACTAACTCTGAAGGTTAAAGTATTCATCAGCTGTCTTCGAATGAATTTTGATCCTTACTTACTTTCCTATTTGACAAATCCTTTGGACCGAAATGCAGGATCTACTTTTCTTCCGAAACACCGGAGATCATCCCAGGTTTTATTGGGTTTCGTGTTGCTAAGTTTTCCGTTTTGTATGTTGTGCTATGTGTACTGCTGTTTGTCTTCTCGTCCGCTCCGTTTTTCGTTTTGGCTGTGTCGGTTTGTTTTTTACCTTTGAGTTCGATTGTTCTTTTTATATCTTTTGTCTCTCTTTTAAAACTTTATCCCTCCTTGCAAAAGTACCAACACGTACTATTCATGGAAGGGTTTAAGTACAGTTAAAAATAAATAGTGACAATAAATTTTTGAAGAAGCAAAGTTATGAGAGTTCATCAGAGCTGCACACATTTTTATAGAATCCTGTAGCAGTCATGAATACTCGTATATGGCCGAGTAGAGATTGAAAAGTGGTCGAATGTGGTCGCATATAGATCGTGTATGGTCGAGTTGGTCTGGGACGAAAAAAATAAGAGAAGTCGCTGTGATCATGAAGCGATCTTTTAAAGATCGAAATGATCGAGTAATGATCGATAAACTATTTGTATTCCGACCAAACTCGATCTCTGCACGATCCTTTCCCGATCAAATCGACCGCTACTCGACAAATTCTTGAGTGACTGGCTTCTCGATCCTTACTCGAATGTTTTTGACATGTCAAAAACTCTCGGGTAGAAAGTCAGATCGATGAAAACCAAGGTAGATCACCCCGAATATTCTTGTCGATTGAGTCAGACCAGTCTCCCGATCGCTTAATTTGTCTTGATCGAGATTGATCGAGTTGGTCTGATCGGCAATGTGAACCTATCTTTAAAGTTTTTGAACATGTTTTGTATGTTTTCGTTTTCTCGAAAATAAAAAGCACATCAATTCCGTAGGAATGAGCTGTCTTTAATTCTTGACGCCAGAAAATTGTGCAATGAGTTATTCTTCATTATTCAAGAAATAAAATACTTCATACGAACTAGTCATTGGTCACCTTATCTATGTAGCTATTTCAGAATACATAACGTAATACATGGTAATTATTATTTTTTTTGGATATTTGGTTATACACGCAACTTATTTGCTATTTGAAACCATGCTTTTGTTATTTTGTTAGTAAAACAAAGTCAATTTGATAAACAAAGTATGGTTTTTGGCTGAGAGTCACTTGCCTGCTAGCTAGTGTATTTATACTGTCATTGTTAAACTTTGATTATTTCATTATATTATGGATTTGTGCCTACTCTCTAATTCTAATGGGTAATCGATAATCACTATACAATGACAAATGTTTAATGAAAATCATATGAATTATAAAAGTCGTGTCGCCCCAATTTCGTTGAATAAAGAATACATGTTTGATTTCCATTTATTACAAATTTACTTCTGTTAATGTCCCCATGCCAAAGACAAATCGTGTAATATAAAACTGTCCTGTCTGCACTTTCACAATGTTCCCAAATGGTATTGAAATGTGTATTCACACGAGATAATATGCAATCATCAATCAATCATATGAAGTGTCTAGTTTTACATTGTATATAATTTCCTTTTAGAAAATCATGCACTAAACAACACATCAAAATAAGGTAATATGTTTATCCAGGCACGATTTAAATGTGCCTGTTCGGGTTGCAGTCTCCGATAATATTTGTATCTGATGTGCTTTTGTAATATTCACGGTGATAGCTATCAAATTGAGAATGGAAATGAGGACTGTAAAAGGGATACAACAACTCGACCATAGAGCAGACAACAGCCTATATGTAGTATTATCCAATAAATGTCATATGAGTTTTACTCATTGTCAACAGTTCTTGTTCAAATCCTTTTCGTTGTTGGATGGTACACAATGTACTTTAAACCCCAGTTATTGGAAGTATATTTGATTTATTTTATTATTAAATTCAAAAGATACTTTTAAGACTCGAGTATGAATTATGTATAACCAAAATGCTTAGTTTTCTCTGGAAGCTTTTTTTGCAAATATTTGTTACTTGTGTATTAACTTATATATTTTATACAGGTGGAAAAGATACAAGTTTCATGGTAATTTTTCAAGAAGGAATTTTACCGACAACGCCGAAAATTTTGGTAGCATCAGAAAATACAACACGTCTTTCAATTCGTTATTTCAACCAGAACAAAATTCAGACTATCACTATGGACAAAAGTAATACAGAATATAATCTGAGTAAAAGTGTTCTACCGTCTGTTGGAATACATATGGCTGGAGTAGAACTTCACTCAGATGAAGGAATAAATGTTTACGGATTTTCCCTCGGAGCCGGAGTCTCAGGGGGCTATTCATCAATGCCTACGAGATTTGCCTCTATCAAATACATTATACCAACTCTACCTGCATTTTATAGTTATAAAAATATGATAGCACTTACACCATGTTATCAAAATACAGTTGTCAGTATAAATTTGAAATTGAAAAGTGGATCTGTTGCATATGACAACAAGCAGTATAGTAACAACGAAACGATTAGAATAATGGTAAACAAGTATGACACATTTCAGTTATCAACTTCATCAGACCTATCAGGAACATTGGTAACATCATCAAAACCAGTAATTGTTGTTAGCGGTAATCAGTGTAATTCTGCAATACCTATCAATATTCGAGCGGGTGACTGTAATCCATTTATAGAATCAGTTTTACCCACTAATCAACTAGATAGTATGTTCATAACTCCGTATATATCTACTCGTTTAAATAACACTGTACGCATACAGGCGGTAAACAGTACTAATCTAACTATTAAAACTGGTAAAAAGGCAATATCAAAAACACTAAACGCAAGAGAATTCTTAGATTTTTATTACAACACGATCTCTTTTATTTCATCATCTGAAGACATCCTTGTCACGTCATATCCACACGGGTTAAGTGAACGCAAAGGAGATCCTTTTATGATGACGATTCCTGGTGTAAATCAATACCTTTATGAATATGACTTCGTAGTACCAACAGGGTTTGACAGCTACATAAGCATAACGGTGCAGAGCGATGCTACTGATGGGCTTTTCCTGGATGGAAATTCTTTAAAAAGTCAAAGTAGTGTTTTTAGCATTTCTGAAGGAATGAACAATTTTAGCACTTTCAGTCTGCCTATATCGACAGGGCTTTATCGCATAGAACATAAAAAGAAAGTACGGTTTGGTTTATGGATTTACGGCAATGGAGATCCTTGGGATGGTTACGGTTACCCCGCTGGAATGGCTTATAAAGCTTACAATTAAGTAAACTGATATTTTGCATAAACGAAATTGTGTTGTTGAGTTATAATTAAACATTACATAATTATTACCTTATTTCTCTACTGTGTCGCCGCGATATAGCCTTGTTGTGCTAATGCGGCGTAAAGCAACCAACAATCAATCATATTATTTCTCTACCTTTTTATTGTCAGTATTTGATTTGCTTTGTTAATGATTTAAACACCTCGAAGTCCTCTTTTTTTCTGAATTATCAAATTTTCAGCACAGAACTGTATCTTAAAAATAACACAACGGACCCATAATTCACTATCATAAAAACATATGTTATTCATTACAGCGCCATTATTTATATCAAAATCAGTTTTTTGCAATAATCGTATCTGGCAAAATACGTTTTAATATATATATTTTAAAACATTTAGTAATTCATAAGAATCATTAAACAAAAAACGAAATGTCATATCCATTAACTTCAAATCTCCAAAATTTGTTTAGGATTTTTTTTTATACCTCAGACCATTGCCAAGCTTCAAGCAAGTGAACATAAAAAAAAAGAAAAACCTAACAATTTTGCCTTATTTAATGTATAAACGTAAATGAAGCAAAGAACAACTATAAAACTACACAACAATCTGAAATAATGATAAAAACCAAATGTTTGTGTTTGTGCATAGTACCTAACGGTCGATTAAATGTTAACCGACAAAAAACGAAAGAAGCAGAAGAAAAAACCCTATGAAACTAAGTTTAATTGAATCTATCAAGAAACACTTGAGTATTGTTATTTGGTAACAGCATAAGTTCTTAGTTTTGTGAACCAACCAAGCTTATTTCATCGTCGAAGTCCCGTCTCAAGATCAAGGAATTTAGGCTCCTTGGATGAATATTTATGGAATTTGAAATTCCTTGAGCAAAATTTTTGTGCTACGGTCTTAATAAATTAGTAACATAAATTTTCACATGTAGATCACTTGAAAGACTGTTTGTGCAGATTTAGAACATGCCATATTGCTCAGGAAGAGACTTACATTTGCTTAAGACGAAATGGACTATCAAGAGCTTGAAATATTGTAAGTCGACATGTTATAAAGAATCTGAATCTATTTTTAAACATCAAACATTTTTAACAATACGTTAAATAAAGGCAACAGTAGTATACCGCTGTTCAACACTCGAACTTGAACAAGTGTAGCCGATTTTTTTTTTTATAGCAATGAGTGTTTTCAATGGTCATGACTTTTTGAAAATATACACTACAGGTACGGATGAAAATCTATGCTAGCCTTATTTTTTTCGGTCAGATGGAAGCTGATAATTCTTAAAGATTTACCATAATTCGCTGTTTTGTGACATTTTTGTTTTTAGTTTTCAGAGTTTGTAAATAAGTTTTACCCTATACTGTATTTTGAACATTAGCCTGTATATAAGATATAGAAACTTTAAATGTTATCTCCGAAATCAGAGTAAACAATCGAAATTTATAACTTCCGCCATTTCTTTTAAAGATTTTTTTGTGTTACCGTCCTTGGAATAAGTTTACAACTCCTTTCCTTATACAAATAACTTTACAATAGTATATAGTAACTCATATTTTCTATGCATTTCATTTGTACACATTTGCTCGTTTAGGTTAGTTCATCTCTTTCGTTTATGGATGTTAACTTAAGACAAGTGATTTTAAATGATTCGCCATCTCTTTTGAATAGAAAAAAGGGGGAAAATTTAATTTTTTTTAAGACTCTATTAAATGGGAGGTTTTCATCACAATTTTTGTTTTATACTATAGATACACATATCTTAATCCGTTATTATCATAGTAAACATAATAGTATTTTTTTATCAGTATAATTTCCAAATGATGTGGGAGAATTTGAGGGTCGAAGCATTGTTTGAAATTTGCATTGCACTTTCTGTCCTCTGTCATTGTTATTCGAAAGCAGAGATTACTGTTATTCGAAAGCAGAGAGTACTTTATCTATAACGATAATTATTTCATTTCCCAGTAAAGTATCTTGTACATAGCAGGTGATTGTTTTGAAGAGATACATCGACAAATAAGACTGTTCGTTGACACAGCTGTGGTGGGTAATAAGACAACGCAGTCCGTTCGGTCTTCACCAATTAGAAACATCTGAAGGCCCCGGCAGGGAATATAGTAGTCTATTCATACTTAAGCGAGTACAAAATAAAATGAACAATACATAGAGCTATCAACGACAACAATTGAATTTCTGGCACTTGCGAACATGGTTGTGTCAAACATTTTTCAAAGCATATAACATTATCTTGCAATTCACAAAAAGCCACCAACAAAAAGCACCGATCAAAAGAATATTACATATATTTATATATAGTTCAAATCCTACTACAATACACACATACATCGTGTTAAATTAGACTTAACTATGAAACAGTACCCTTTCAATGGTAGTAAGGTTTAATATTATAAGCAACCTAAGAGAAGCATGATTGTTCGCTATCCTAAAATTCAAACATTAAAATCATAAAGTCCAATTAGTGTTCATACCTGTATAACATCACATATTTAGTCATCTTTAACTTGTTTAAAAATAGAACCAACATTAATCAGTTGGGATTGGGTGACTCTTGTGTCTTATATAAAACAGACTCAACATATTGGTTCTGGTTTCATTGTTGAATATTTTATTCAGGCAAATATCAAGATCAGGTACGGTTACGGAAAACAGATTATGCATGTTTGCAAAATAAGTATTACCAATTTACTATGGCCGCTGCTGACGATCTTAAAATTCATTCAAATGTCTTTGTTTAATACAAAAACAAATATAAGACTGTGACAATTGGACGATGATAAATAGTCTTGAAAAAGTTTTTACTCGTTTGGATAATGCAGTCTCATTTTATTTTTTGAAGTCATACCAACTTACAGAATCTTAGTTAATTAAAACAAAGAGTTGAATAAACACTATTCAAAATACCAGTGTGAAAATATTCAGTAAAAAGTTTGATATGAAAAAATCTGATTCTTGTATACAAACATCAAACTCTTCCCTATTTGAATTGAATCTTATTGTCAGGTTTGTCAACGACGTCATCCGGGTTATCGAAAACATAAGCTATTGGTGAATATTGTCGTGTAAAAGGGAAGTTCGTTGATCGATCTTGCTGCTTTTAAGTCATTTGTAAATATCATTGAAGTAAATATCTCTTGTTCAAATTGTTTTTAATAACATAATTTAGTATGTTTAGCTAAACAGTTAAGCAAGCATCAAATGTATGTAATCTCTCAGTCAAACTCAGTTACTTAATCTTCCTCACAATCATATTTGATGAAGTCCGTATTGTTGTACCTAAATGTACATTTAACTTTAAAAAGCCATAAAACAGGTGTAAAATATCCTAATAACCAACTTTGCAATTTTCACCTTTTCAAAATAATGGGTTCCAGTTTTTTCTATAGTTTTAATGTATATCAGCCCGATCAGTAATGCAACCCGAAAACACCCTGATCTGCACTCAACGTTTACTTCATGTTAATTTTCGGTGTCCTTGTAACAAACAACTGCACATCAAAGTATAAAAAAAGCTTACAAAATACAAGTACTTGGCTTAATTGACTTTTTTTGTGCATTGCAGTTGCTCATATTCTACTCTGGTCATTCAGCTCGTTTTTGATCAACATCAGAGTGCAAAATCCGAATCAAACAGATGCACATGTCTTTATCATTCAACAGTACAGAGAACTGTATCATCGACTTACTTTACGGCATATTCAAACAAGTTAAAATATTTTTCAATTATATCTAAGAAAATTTGATAAAAATAGAATACGTTTCTATCAGGACTGTAGATTTTCTTCCCTATTACTTAAAGTCAAGTGTTTAGTGAAGTCAAGTTGTTTGTGAGGTCAAGTGTTTTGTACTTTTTACCTGTAACTGTCCATCTCTTTTCAAAAGAAACAAAGAGGATGAGTTTCTATTTCTACTTCCTTTAAACGTGATGTTTCGACACTATTTTGATTTATACCGCAAAGTGGAAAGGGATTAATATAAGTTGCAAAACTTTTTTTTCCCAATCCACTATAATTAAATATGTTTAAACTAAAGATACATATATCTCTATCCATGACCGATTGAAAATAGCAAAAGCTAGAGTATATTTTTGTGTCAGTAAATTTATTTAATGATTCAAATTTTGAATTTATTTCTATCAATCAAAGAGCATATATTGATAAAACTATCAAAATTTAAAGATCATATCTTTTTGGAAATTTACAATACATAACAATTCCTCCTTTCACTGGGGTTTGTGTTGTTTATTCTTTAGTTTTCTGTGTTGTGTCACGTGTACTATTGTTTGTCTGTTTGTCTTTTTCATTTTTAGCCATGGCGTTGTAAGTTTATTTTAGATTTATGATTTTGACTGTCTCTTTGGTATCTTTCGTCCCTCTTTCATTTTATTCAAACGTAATAAGTGAGTAATCTATAACAATGCTAATGGTGAGTGCTAGTCAAGTCATTATTTTGCAAATAACAACAATACCTCCTATTTACATCCACATTCCAATCGTTCTAGTTCTCTCATCAATGAAGATTCAATAAAACTGATCAGTACTAAAAAAAACCCCAAGAAAACAGTTAGTTCAGTGAATAAAACTTCTGTTTTGTAAATCATTTACTATCAATTTAGTACATACACCACGGCCAACCCTAAAGGTCTGTTATTTCATTAATGTTCATTTAAATGTCTTTTTAAAAACCGAGACAAATGGACAGTCTAAATAGACCTATGCAAAATGAATTAATTTCTTTCTATAAGGTAGTTTTGTGTTGTTTTTTGTTTTTTGTTCTTTGACAAATCAATACAAAATAACTGAACATTTCTAAGCCAATAGCAAAATAGGGGTAGCAAGAAACACCATAATTTAATTTCTACCAATAAAAAAATAGTAGGACAAATATATAATATTCTGAACAGATATCTAATAACTTCAAATTTTATGCTATCTTAATTTAATATTACTTTCAAAATTGTTAAGGGCATTATTCGGTTTGTCCAGAATCCAGGTCATTGATCTACACGTGTTAATAGAAAGGAAGTTCGTTGATTAGGAATGCTACTTGTCCATTGAAAGTAATATGTAAAAATGTGATTGAAATTATAAATTTTCTCTTGTTCACATTGGTTTTGATATAAGTATTTAGTTCATCCATTTATGTGAGTTTGCGATATCCTTGTCACAGACAGATTAACGTTTGAATATTAAAAAACCTTGCTTATAAAAGTGACTTGACTTCTTAAACTTATCATTTTTATGAATTGCCTTTGGTTATATACAACTTTTTTGATTTAGTTTAACCTCTCGTATATTGCTCAACATCAAAATGCTTAATCCGAAAAGGATGTCGTCCGTATATATAAATCTATCTAAAAGAAGATTTTTATATATGAAAAAAAAAAGATGTGGTATAATTACCAATGAGACAACTCTTCATAAGAGACCAAATGACACATAATTAACAGCTATAGGTCACGATACAGCCTTCAACAATGCATCAAGCCCATACCGCATAGTCAGCTATAAAAAGCACCGAAATAACGAAAAACATATGCATGTATGATATACAGCAACCAACGACGACCACTGAATTACAGACTCCTATCTTTAAACAGGAACGTACATACAGAATTTGGCGCGGTTAACTATGCTAGCGGGATTCCAACCCTTCCCAAACCTGAGACAGTGTTATGATTGTCAATCACAGGCCAACTAACGTACAAAACACGATGCCGTTATGATTCACCAATACAGAAAATTGACCTATATATATTAACATCATCGTTTATGCTTAGTAAAATAAGTTTACATCATATTTCAATTGTTCTAAGTAAACTTGATACAAATACACATTAGTTTCAGGACTGTGAATTATCTTCCTTGTAAACTAAATAAACTTTTTATCAGTAACTGCACATCTCTATTTTCCCATGTTTATCAATTGTTCTTACTTCCTTGAAATGGGATTTTGTCCCCGTCACATTTGATTTTTACAAAACATACTCATGTCTATATCCACCACTTTCATAGTCTGCTACTAAAATAGATAGCCTTCAAATAAAATTGATACCTTTTAAATACTTTCAAGTTGAAAATATCTCTCTAGAGTTATTATCAAAAAGATTTAGGTTGTCTTAATCCTTAAAAATGATAGAGGAATGCTTTACTCGAGCGCATGAAAAAAACCAAGTAAAAGCAATACATTTTCTAATATTTGGAGACTATTCTGGACCTTGTCTTGAGTTACTCCTTACTGATACTCTTCAACACTTTGAAACTAAATCAAGTCAGGTCTAAGTACATAGTTTTATAATTTGAAACCGTTTATAACACAGCCTAATTGCTGCACGAAGACCCATTGGTAACCTGCGGCTGTAATCTGCTCTTATGTCGGTTTACTGTCTCTTTGACATATTTCATTTTCAATGTTTATCGAAATGCAGGGACGTGTCGGACTGTCTATCGGAGACACAACATAGACGATATTGCAGACAATGGATGTTGATGTATATGATCGATTTAATGAACTATTTTGAAAACAGCTTGGACCGTCTATTGGCACAAATCCGACGTCAATATCAACAACGCAGTCTTTTCCTGCCTTCAACAACAAGAAAAACCTCAATAATTTAAACAAATCAAGAGGATTTTTCATGCTGAAACCAAATTGCAGTAATCAATGACAACTACTGAACAATATGTGATTATTCATAGGGCGGAGTTATAATTTAACAGAAAGCATAGCCTTATCATGACATGTTACAGTGTTAAACAAACTTGACAAATCAGCTATAAATGGGTAGACGAATATGATCTATATAGAACACAAGAGCAATTAACGGAAAGACAAACATAAAAACACCGATCAAACAGAAAAGCAGTAACTGGATTAAACAGTTAAAAGCTTCGTAATGGCGTCCGTAATATTTACAAATTGATGATTACAACTTCACTATTTGGATTTAAAATGAAAAGCTAACAATTGGGAAGCTGAAACAATCTCTTTTTTTCTTAAACTTTTGTTTGCAACCGACCTCCATAGTCGATTTCTAGACATGAGTCCTAAATAACAGACAGGAGGTTAATGAAATGTTACACCGTTGTACATAATATGTAAATGTGAGTACAATTAGTGTTGAAGTTTTTGTTCATCAATTTGGAGTACAAATAGTTATTGTTACATTTTCTGTGTATGCATCAGTCACTTTGCTTTCAATAAAAACGTATAAATAAAGGCAACAGTAGTATACCGCTGTTTAACACTCACAAATACATGGACAAAAAACAAAAACTAAAACTGAGGGAAACGCATTAAATATAAGAGGAGAACAACGACAAAACATTAAAATGTAACACACACAGAAACGGACTAAGCATTAGACAAAATCCTATGAGAATAACAAATATAACATCAAAACCAAATACATGAATTTGGGATAGATAAGTACCGTGACAGGTCTTATAGTAATGTGAATGTGCATAAAATGGCCTTTGCTGACATGTTATTTTCGGTTTGAAAAAATTATAGCCGAGTTCTTTGGTGGTGTAATGGAAAACAATTATTATGCTCTTTTGCAAATCTAACCAGATGTTGTCAAACGCCATAGGTGACACCCACAGTTATAAAAGTATTTCAGCAAGTCAATTCAAATTAAAGTAAAATTAACACAGACTTTACATGGATATGAAAATTGTGTCATGCTCCTTTTTTCTATGTGGTTTACCGTTTTGTTGTTATATGTTAAATAATATTCCATTGTTATCAAAAATTTGTTTGAAAATTTTACGACTATTTTAAGTGTTCAGTTTCAGTACAATAATCAATGACATTCATTACAAATATATTAATTTAAAATACTTGAAAGTTAATTCTTTCCTTATAGAAATCGTAATAAAATGTGTGAATTTCACAATAAAATATTATACGGCGACATATGTCATTAATAAATAACATATGAAACCTTATTAATCGTTACTATCTATTACTCAAGAACATATTTATGCGAGAAATATACTTACCTTTATTTTGGCATTGCATGGTCATGTTTTTCTTTGATCTTTTCATTTAATCAATTGGATGTTGGATGTTTACTGATTGATCTTTCAATCTTTGAAACTTGTTTTCTTTTAAAAGGGCCTGGGTGGCCGAGTGGTCTAGTCTAAGTAGTTACGATCATCAGTCAGACAACACTGAGTTGTGAGTTCGAACCCCGCGTTTGCGGGTGCACTCGACTCCAATCTTAATTAACTAGGATCTTCAGTTTTCCTATCGAAGGTCGGTGGGTTTCACCGGGCACTCCGGCTTCCTCCAACAATAAAATCTGGCCATTACGAATAACCTAAAAGCGGAGCTTAAAAGTTGCGTTAAAACACCAAAATGAAATCTTTGAAAAGTTGTTATTGTCTTTGAACTCCGATGAGTTAAACCCTTTTCAACTGATTGTTATGGCTTTGTTTTATATAGTTCTGTACCACCACGTTCCCCGGTTAAGACATGGACTGAGTGCTCACGAACTTGTTAAACCCCGCCACATTATCTATGTGTCTGTCCAATGTTATTTGTCGTTGGTATGTGTCTGTCATACATATGTATTTTGTTTCGAAAAATGTTTTGTTTCAGATTATACCGTTGGTTTTCTAAATTCAATTGTTTCAAATGTTTCATGTTAAGGACTGTTATATACACGGTATGTTTCAAACATTCATTTTATTTTGACTTGGGTTGATAGTTTTCTCATTGGCAGTAAATATCACATCTCCCTTTTTTGTAAAGGTTTCTTTTATTCTAACGCCTGGTGTATTATAATCCTCGTAGAAATATAGAACTATCCATGTTACACTGCTGTAGTTTACGCAATCGTTGTCTGATTTTTTGTTTGTTATACTGTACAATTATTTTCTATAAGTTGTATCAAATACATCAACACCCTACTATCAACAAATAACAAATTTCTCACAGATGCTCTAATCTACCAAATGCCTTAAAATCACTTGACCTATTGGGTGCCATTTTTCAACCGAGGTATCACAGATAGAGATCTAAAGGGTTTTGTCGCTGAGGCAATTAATGGAAAAAAATAAAGGCAGATATGAAAAAAAATCTTATTTTATAGTAGTTACAAATCTTATGAATATAAACATCATAGAGTTCATAACTTCAAAATATTGCTTGAATTAACTGCTTTTCTGACAACATTTAAATCATAACAATAAACATTAACTATGACAAGTTAAAGAATTGAAACACTCGGTGGATGAATTTTCATGAGAGGGTGAAATATGCATTTAAAAAAAATTGTTACATAATCATAATATATATTTTTATATGTATTTCAAAATTCATTTATTGACTGACTTCTAGAAATAGCAATACTATTCTCTTACGGTTGTGACCTGATATCTATGTCTGACATTGATAGATATTTCTTGAATCACATTGTATCCACAATAACTACAACTATCACACATTTCTTGACATAATTATAAAAAAAGTAAATGTATTCCCTACACTTATCAGAGAAAGTAGACCTAGGCCAATAGTGGTAAAATTTTCTAAGTACGGTGACCGCGAGATGGTACGAAAGTCGTCAAAAAGACTAAAGGGGTAAGATTTCGAAATTAGTCCACAATATCCACAAGAAGTGTTAGCCAAACGAAAAAAGTTAATACCGGTAATGTTGGAAAAACGAAAAGAAAAGAAGACTGCGTACTTGGTTGGGGACAAGTAATTCGTTGAGGGAGTTTTATACGATGAATAGGAATTAGCGGGGGATGATACAAATATAAACAGAAAAGAAACCGTTAAATATTCATTGAAAGTATGTTCTTGGAACATCTCTAAAGGTTTGATAAGAAAATTAGCCGACGCCGAATTTCAACATGAAATTGCTGATTATGACATATTATGTTTTAACGAACGTTGAGTTAAATGTCCAACAGAATTTGAGATAGCAGGTTACGAAAAAAATTATGTGCAAAGGAAGAAATGTAATGGAGGCGGGGTTATTGTTTTGCATAAAAAGTGGTTAAATTCGTATCTTGAGGTCTTGAGGTCTTAAAATGTTGTACAGACAGTATGATATGGTTGAAAATAGGCAATAGTATAATGTCTGATTGTAAAGATTTATATTTATGTGCTATATATGTACCACCAGATAAAAATATATTTTACCGCAAATATGACTGTGACGTATTTGAAGTTTTACAGGAACAAATTGAGCATTATGGTGCATTAGGTAACATTGCTATAATTGGTGACCTGAATGGACGAATTGGTAAAGCAAACGACTTTATAGGGCATGATCTGTTGAGTACTCAATTACAAAGTGATATAAGTGGTTTAATTGATTACACACCTGATTCACCTACTGAGCGAACTACGGAGGACATAAAGCCTGCTAACACTTTTGGTCGAAAGATTTTGGACTTGTGTAAATCGTCTGGGGTTAGAGTATGTAATGGACGGTTCGGGAAAAGCAGTGGTAAATTTACATTTCAAAATAAAAATGGTTGTAGCGTTATTGATTATGTGTTATTATCTCATGAATCTTTTTCTATAGTAAATAATTTTATGATTGGTAATTTTAATACATTTTCATGTCATGCTCCTGTAATTATTGATTTCAAACTGAAAGGGTTATCATTGACTGATTTTTGTTCATGTAAAATTATAAAATATAATACCTACAACTGGAATGAAGAGTATAAAGATGATATAAAGAGAGACCTTTGTGCAAGTGCAGATAAAATAAGCGATCTTGTGAATAGTATGAATGAAACGGACAATATTGACGATATTGTGGCTGAAACGAACGACATATTTTTAAACATTACAGAAAAATACACAAAAAGAGAAGTGATAAAAACTGTTAAGTGTGACTATTGTAACGGCAAAAAACGAAATTTGGGAGTAACTGGTTTTAACCGTGATAAGCCGTGGATAAATGACGAATGTAAAGAGTTATACCGGACTTAAAACCGAGCATTATCACAGTTTAATTTATGTAGAAGTGAGGAAAATAGACTTTACTTAAACATTTCAAAACAAAGGTTTAAGCGTATGGAAAATACTTTAAAAAGACGTTACAAAACCCAGAGAGGAGATATGTTTAGTTCGATGAGAAGAACCAACCCAAAATACTTTTACAGAAAATTTAGAAGGAAAAGAAAAACACTTAATAGTAATTTAACATTAGATGACTTTGTCACACATTTCAAGAACTTAGTATCGAAAGACAATATTATAGATGGTCAAGTATATGATGAAAACTATGATGTGGTTTATTCAGAATTAGATCGCCCCTTTACAGAACAAGAAATAGACATATGTGTAAAGAAACTAAAACGTGAAAAAGCACCAGGATATGACAATATTTTAAATGAATTTATTAAAGAATGTAAAACTGTCCTTCTGCCGTTACTATGCAAGCTTTTTAATGTTATATTAGGTACAGGATGGTTCCCAGAAGTATGGGTTACTAGCGTATTAGTACCACTATTCAAGAAGGGCTCGATGAATGATACGGGTAACTATAGAGGAATATCACTGGTTTCTCACGTTGGAAAATTATTCACATCGGTGATACATACTAGATTGATGAAATGGTGTAAAGAAAACAGTATTTTGACAGATGCGCAATTCGGTTTCATTCCAGGATATGGTACAAGGGACGCAATCTTTGCTCTTCATTCTGTTATAGCTAAATCTTTACGCAAAGGAAAACGGTTATATTGTTGCTTTGTTGATTATGTTAAAGCTTTTGATAGCGTTTCACATCTTATTTTATGGCAAAAAATGCTAAAGTGTGGAATAACTGGTAATCTATTGTGTTTAATTAAATCTATGTATTCTAAATTGAAAACATGTGTTAAGTTAGATGGTCAGTTTTCAGAATGTTTTAGTTGTAACGCAGGATTGATGCAAGGGGAGCCATTTGTATTGTAATAAACGAATAAAACTCGATACTTTGCGTTGTGTTACTTTTTATGCTCAAACTCTATCGAAGGCGCCCATACAAAGGTACAAAGTAACGTCATAAACATATGACGTAAATACGGGAAACATAACGTTAACATTTGCATTATATTCTCAACATACTGGGGGGCCGCAAAAGTATATCTTTGTATAAAATTCAAATAATCTTTAAATGTCCAAAATTGAAACGAAAAAATATGATTTAAAATATGATGGGCAGTTACTGTCACTATGATAAAATTAAAAATTAACAGTCTCTATAACGATTTGAAAAACGGACACACAATTAATGTCTTCTAAGAATTTGTCCAAGATTTAATGTTCTCCTTTGCACGCAAAGCTGCCTTTCGCAGAGGCACTGTTCTTCTGGTATCAACTTCATTCGTCTCATCTGCTGTATTTGGTAGTTCCTCTTCGTTGATCTCTAGCGGATAAAGTTTGACGATCTGGGAAAATTGCTTTTTTCCACCGAGTTCGTGGTTTTTCTTCACGAACTTGCCCAATAACTCCGAAACGGATGCTGATTGTGTTGTCTCTACCCTTTTTATGTAACTCTCTAACGTTATCAGTTCTCTGTTTTGTAATTACTTTTGTTGGTAAGGTATCGTGATCATGTTTCCAGGGCAACTTTGGTACGTATCTATTTTCATGAAATTCTACTGATGTGTTTTGGTACATATTTTCTTCATCATGTTGTGTATCGACTTCTCCTAGTGACTCTACTTTAAACTCTTCCGGTTTCTGATTTGCCAAAATGCTGGCCATTCCTACTGCTCCCGATTTACGATTCACATCTGGTGATGTCGGACCAGACAACAGGTAACCAAGTTTAGATTTAACAGCTGTCGGACCTTTTCCTCTAATAACGGCATCTTCTATAAAATCCCAGTAAAAATCAGCACCTATCAGTAAAGATATACTAAAATTGTTGTCGTTCGTGATCGGGTGTGCTAATCTTAATCCTTCTAGATGTTTGCAATCTGTTTTATTTGCACTATAATTTGTGATCGGACTTGCTATAGTAGGAACAACTAAAACTTCAATGGGTATTTTCTCTCCTTCTATTGGTTCAACATATATAATTGCTTTCGGTAAGTGTTGAACTTTAGTGCTTGTATTTCCAAATGTCGAAAGATTAAGTACCGGTCTTTGTAAGAATCATGCAGGTTTCTGTTGATAGGCGATTCATGACCCCTCTTCAAATGTCTTTATATTTTGTTTATGAAGAAGGTAAGGTATGAAAATAAGTTTTATGTATTATTTTTTTTCTTTTGAACCTTGGTTGCCATGGAAACCATCCTTACAAAATTTTGCCTAAATACGTAAATAAGTAAAATTGTGTTAAAATTCGAAAATGAAAATTTTTAAAAACTCTTAAATTTTAAATCTGTTTATCTCCCAAGACCAACAATACTATGACATGTCATTGACAAATTTTGAAAGACCACATTCTATATATTAATAAAATAAAAAGAAAGTCGTGTGGTTTTTTTTCTTTAAAAAAATAATTTTAGTCAAAAATTGTCAATTTTCATCAAAATTCAGATTACCAAACAGATGAATACTGAAACATTTTGAACTTACAAAGCTAAATCATTCCATTTATACGTGCATTTCTGACACAAATTTGGTAATAAATAAATGAAAATATATGATTGATAGAGATATTTTGGTAGAGAAGGAAAAAATTTCTCTCTGGGCATGTTGACCCCCTAAAAAAAATCATTTTTTTTTCAAAATTAAAAAAAATATTAAAAATTTAAAAGATGGAATTTAATTGTGAACATTTTGAGCATTAAATTTGAAATTTCTTCAAAGGGTGAGGGCAACACTAGAGCCCCCTACACCATTTTTATATATTAAATTTTTTTTTAGAAATTGGGAATGTGTCAAAGAGCCTGAATCGATCACCTGTAATTTTTTGGTTAAATCTTGCATCAATGATTATCTGTGCTTTTCAATATATATCAATGAGTGGCTTAAAAATTCCATTTAAATGTTCTTTGTATCTGTCGTTTTTTCTTCAAAAGCAAAAAATGCATTTTACCCCGATGTTCCATTTTAGCCATAGTGGCTAAGTTTCTTGAAGTACAAGGAAATAAAATACAAAATTTATACAAGATACTACCAAGTTGGGCTGAAATTGATTTAGCTTATTCAGATTAAGAAGATTTTTTTTAAAGTAAGCAAACTAGATGAACAAATTGTGAAAAAGTTCTTTAAAGGGCAATAACTCCATATGGATTCAATTGACAATTTTGGTCATATAAACTTATTTGTAGATATTACTTTGGCACGTATTTGGCACAACTTTTTGGAATTTTGGATCCTCAATGCTCTTCAAATTTGTACTTGTTTGGCTTTATAAATATTTTGATATGAGCGTCACTGATGAGTCTTATGTAGACGAAACGCGCGTCTGGCGTACTAAATTATAATCCTGATAACTATTTACTTTGCTGAATAATAAAGGCAACAGTAGTATACCGCTGTTCAAAATTCATAAATTGAAAGAGAAAAAAACAAATCCGGGTTAAAAAAAACTGAGGGAAACATATCAAATATAAGAGAACTACGATATAACAGAGACACAATACCGAAATGTAACACACACAGAAACAACTATAATGTAGCAATGGCCATTATCCTGACTTGGTACAGGGCATTTTATGAAAAAATGGTGGGTTGAACCTGGTTTTGTGGCATGCCAAACCTTCCCCTTTAATGGCAGAGAATGATTTTTTTGCTATTTACAGTTTATCTTTTGTCATTAATAATATTCAAGATAATAACCAAAAACTGCTAATAAGCCACACACTGCATTTTACCCCTATGTTCTATTTTTACCCATGGCGGCCATAATTTTTTTTACAAAATAGAAAATAAAACACACACTTTATTCTAGATATCCTAAGGATCATTCAGTTTAAGTTTTATTGGAATTGGTTCAGTAGTTTCAGAGGAGATGTTTCAAATATTTAACACCGTACAGACGACGACGGACGCCAAGTGATGGCAAAATTCACAGTTCCTTTGAAACGGTGAGCTAAAAAAACTACGTCCGTTCTATCAGAAATAAAGTGAAAATACTTGTACCATTGAGAGCGCTAACAAGGCCACTTTCCATAACTTTAAATATTTTTAAGGATCATAACTCTTTTAAAAAATTCCATTGTCCATCATTATAGAACTTATCCGAGATATTGTTGATATTAAACTAGTTTATAAGTTTTATTAAAAAATCTGGCAAGAATTGTACCTATGGGAGCGCTAACGGGGCTATTTTCCATAAATTTATTATTTCAAGGGTTAAAACTGTTTTTATAAAAGTCGATTGGCCACCAATATATAACTTGTTTGAGATATTGCTTATACCTAAAGTATTAGTTTTGTAAAAATCTGACAGGATTTGTACATGTGCGAGCGCTGCAAGGACCGGACAGACAAACACACGGACAGCCAGATGGACACAAGGACGGATGGCAATCAAAATGTTAAGCAGACCATCTTTAAATTAAAAAAATTAAGTTCTAATTTAGAATTTTTTGAACAAAAAATACTATTTTTGATATAACAAAAATAAAAAAAAATAAAATATTTTTTTGGGGTCTTAAATCAGTGGTTTTGATAAGAAAATAACACTCTGTAAAGATTAAACCAATGGGACAGTTTAAGTTTGGTACAGTGTATCCAATTTCATTATCTATGGAAAATGCATTGCCTTGTATCATTTCTTTTGTTGACTAGTATACTTACTATTGAGCAGAGTCAGATTATGTACCCATAATGGCTGTTACTATTTACCTCCCATGTAAATCGACATGTATCGAAACCTTTATGCAAACACTTATTTGTCACTATGTCGATTTAACTGTGTTAAAATAGAAATTGAAGAAGAACTACAGAACCTTTCTTTCTATTATAATATATAATAATCTAACTTATGCAAAAGATTTGAAATAAATGCGGAATGTGTCCATTGGACATAAATGATGCTCCCGCTTGCATATCATAGAAGTTATAAATTAACATAACTGAAGAACGGTAAAAGTGACACTTAACAATTCTGAACTAACTTTTATGGTGATAAGTATTGTATAAAAGTTTCATAACATTTGGTTTAGGCAAACTAAAGAAATAAATACAAAACAAGAAATTCAGCAATGTTTTCCCTCTATAAAGAGGCATGGCATAGAACAGTAAAAGTGACACCACCAAAATTTAAACTTGGTCTGTATTTGGTGGTTTGAAGCAGTGTGTATAATTTTAATAGCATTTGGTAAAGACAAACTAAAGTTAGAGAACAGAAACAGAAGGTGGGGGCATAAAAATGTGTAAATACATGTATAACAATTGATTAAATTAGGCAAAATTCAATGAATCGTCATTGCACATGGTTGCCATGAAGGTTTTAGAATCAAAACAGTATATAATAGTTAGGACCATAAAAGATGCGATTATTCTGCCGTATACCAATAATAATTCAGTTAGGTTTTAAAAAATAATAATAGACAAGCTGTCCTTTTCCACCATATACAATAGAAACACTGACAAATTCTTGCACAAATTAATGTAAATCGTTGGTATATATTTCCTCAGATAGAACATATAGAATGTGTATACCCCCAACGTAGCAAAGGGGGCATTACGTTGTACCTTTGTCCGTAAGTACGTCCGTTCCAGAGTTATACCCTTAAACAAATGGAAAAAAATCCTGATTTTTTTGTTTCCGTTGTATTATAATCTTTACATAACACTTACAGAGTTGTAAAAGTAATTCAATGATAAATAAAACCAACCAGACATTTCAGGGTGAGCCTTCTTGTTTAGCAGATCTCAGCCTAGGGTTAAAGTTTTTAAAGAATCAATCTGTTTCAAAAACCAACAATGAGTTCCATTAAATTGTTACTGTAACTTCTTTATAACCATTTTGAAAGAGAAAGTATCCTGAGCTATTTTTTTTAAATGTTCATTAAGATTTGTTTTATAGATACTCATGTTATGCTCATTGTTGAAGGCTAAACGGTGACCTGTGGTAGCTTATTTCTATGTCTTTGCTCTCTGGTGGAGAGTTAATTGTCTCATTGACAATTAAAACACATCCTCTTATTTTTATACATAGACTTACCAGTAATTAAGTTTTGGATTCAACATTATAAGAGAGAAGACGTTATTAAATCAAAATATATTTTATTGGCGAAGTAAGATCATGGCTTCTGTCGGTTACCAACCCACAAACAAAGGGTCTTTGGGCAACCGTAAATGAGATGCAAATAAAATAGATAAATAAAATTCAAAATTCAAATAAAAACTAAAATGAAATAAAATTTTTGAAATAATGGGGTGCTGACTTGAACCCTGGCAACAGATGTCCAAAATCAACATGAGAAACTACGTTTGAGGTGGAAATGAAGATAACATGGATTAATGTTCTAAATTAAATAATAATACAGTGATAAATCAAGTTCATCGGTACTGGTGCAGCCTATAAAGTCCGACCTAGTGATGAACTCTGCTAAAAGACTATCATAACATTATTTATCGGTACACTATGACTGTTAATCCGTTATCACTCATCAGATGGACGCCATACTGTGGTTAATTGTGTTTATAGACTGGTGAAGAGTTGTGAATCCAGAAGCCGTGACAGGAGTTCTATGTTGAGGTTAAAAACAAGCAGAAATCTGTAAAATAAGACATAAAACAGCAGTATCGAAAAAATAAAAGAGGAGGGATGGGTGGGTTTACATTAATTATGCGTACAATAAACTCAACAATCTGACCTTAGATAAATTCAGTTACTTCCTAGCAGACCGTGCATTCAAAATATTGTGAGGAGTGCTTTAGCTGTTAAAATTGATATGCCGTGTAATCGAATTAAGACATGCGCGTTACATTGACCTGTGCATGAACTGTCGCAAGTCTTGCCTTTCTCTGATAACGCGATTTAACGGTCAAGCCCTTTAAATCGAATTATTCTTTTTCACTGACGGCATCAGTCTAAGGCACGACAACGGGTTTTGCGTATTACCATTTTTTTTAAAACTTATGACAAATCTTACATATAAGATTGAAGGGAGGGGTACATATGCTGCCCTAAATATAGAAGTTGTGTTATGCTTAAATTCTTAAAATACTTAGTTAACAAGTAAACACAATGAGATACCACATTTTTTTCAACAAATTTTATAATTTTGAAAAATAAAAATAAATCGAAAAAAAGGGGGGTTGCACCATAACAAGAGTGATGATTTTTCATTTTGTACAAGTATATCTTCATTTATCATATATTCTCATTTAAAATTACCAAATTTGTGTCAGAAATGCACGTATAAATGGAAAGTTTTAGCTTTTTAAGTTCAAAATGTTTCAGTATTCATCTGTTTGGTAATCTAAATTTTGGTGAAAATTGACAATTTTTGACTAAAATTATTTTTTTAAAGAAAAAAAACCACACGACTTTCTTTTTATTTTGTTTATATATAGAATGTGGTCTTTCAAAATTTGTCAATGACATGTCATTATATTGTTGGTCTTGGGAGATAAACAGATTTAAAATTTAGGTGTTTTTGAAATTTTTCATTATCGAATTTTAACACATTTTTAAATGGTTGCTATGGAAACAAACTATTTAGTAAATTCAAAATTTTAACGTTTCTGTATAGTTTGGAGTTTTGTTTGTCAATACTGTAAATATTCATATTGTTTGAATTGATTAACTTTATTTCTATGGGACTTTAAATTCCCTTATTTTATATTTTCAAAAGGGTCTTTTTTTCACATATTCAGGCAAAATGTTGATTTGATGGTTACCATGGAAACGGGCATAATACAGGGAAATAAAGACAGAATTTTACTCATCTACCAAAGTTCTTATGATATAGGGCAAAACCAATTACTTCTGTGACATGTCATGAATCACCTTCTGCATGATTTTTACAAAGACCGGTACTTAATTACTTCGGTACCTTCTGTCTTAATATCTAGTGTTGAAGCTAATTCCTCGGTAACGAAAGAACGCTGTGTTCCTTCATCGAACAATATATTCGTATTCATTCCTTGATGTTCACTCCAAACGGGTGCTACGGCGGTTTTCAGTAATACGCTAGAACGGGATTGCATCGTGGACGAATAAAAACTTGTGGCAGTGGCAACAATTTCATTGTTGACTACGGCGTTAACTGACGTATCATATCTACTTACATTAGCGGTTTTATCAAAATACGATCTGCCGGTATTTTGGGTACATATACTAGTATGGTGATTCTTGTTACAGAATCTGCAACGAAATTGAGATCTACATTCACATGCGCGGTGCGATCCCAAGCAATTAAAGCATAAGTGCTTGTGTTTAATAATTGTTATCCGGTGTTCATAATCTGGAACTTTTAAGCATTTTGCGGGGTCGTGCATATCGTTGCAATAAATACAAGGTTTCTGCCGAATGTTTGTGCTTTGGCGGTAATCTAATCTATCTTGTGTTCGCGGGTAATCTCTCTTATCAGCGCTTGTCAATAATGACGCTATAGACGGTAAATGCTCATTTACTTCATCGGTTTCAAATCTATCTTGTATTTGCGTGTAGTCTCTATTATTGGCGATAGTCAAAAATGACGCTGTAGACGGTAAGGTGTCAATAAATACATCGGTGCGTTTCTCTCCGGCTTCTAAAATTGTGATTTCTTTCAATATCCCATATCTTAATCCTTTTAATTCCCAATTATCGGTTCCGTTTTCTCTAGCTAAGTTTTGTCTTACAGCTGACGGTAGCTTATTCAAGGTGATTGGGATGAGCAGTGCCCCATATGAATCTCCCGATCTGCCTAACGATTCTAGTCCTCTTATATATGCTTCTTGTTTGTCGTAATAATTACGGAGGCTGATAAGGTTGTATTGTGGTGCGGGAAGGTCTAACAGGGCTTGCATGTAGGCATTCGTGATTTTGTGTGGCTGACCAAAACGTTCTCTTAACAATTTTATAGCTTCCGTATAATTATTATTTGTGAGCGGTAGTCCATTAATACATCGAGCGGCTTCATTACCAAGTTGCGATTTCAAATATGTGAACTTCTGTATGTCAGTGAGTGAGGGATTATAGTGTACAGATGATTCGAACGAGTCCCAAAAAGTTTGCCACATGAGTGTTTCTCCTGTAAATGTAGGTAAGGTGAGTTTCGGAAGTTGGTGATTTTGCGTAACGTTGGGCGGAACATGGTACATTTGTTGTTGAACAGAGCTATACGTATTTTCTACTGAACTATGCTGATTTGTATTTTCCGTTGATTGATTACTCAGATTAGGTAAGGTGGTAATATTTGAAGTTGGCGAATTTGAGTATTTTTTACGAATGTGTCTTATTTTTGTATTCAGAAAGAATTTATACTCATCTGTCTGTAGAATTTCATCCTCAACATCCTCATCCTTTGTTAAATTAAGAATTTCTTCATTCAAAGCACTAATAATCTTCTGTTTTTGCGAAAGTGTTTCTAATAATTCTGTACTTTCTTCTATCTCCAAATCCTGCTCTTCTTCCGTTTTTCTCAAAAGTCTTGTTACAGCACTTTTATGGCCTGCTCTCACCGCTTTCAGTTTACTTTCCATGGCGTCACGGCACCAAAATGTATTATTATAAACAAATAAAACTCGATACTTTGCGTTGTGTTACTTTTTATGCTCAAACTCTATCGAAGGCGCCCATACAAAGGTACAAAGTAACGTCATAAACATACGACGTAAATACGGGAAACATAACGTTAACATTTGCATTATATTCTCAACACCATTATCCCCTTTTTTATATTCACTCTATGTAAATGATATAGAAATAGAATTAATCAAACAGGGTATTGAGCCATATGAAGTCAGAATGTTAAATTTATATTTGTTTATGTACGCAGACGATACAGTTCTTTTTAGTGAAAGTGTTATTGAGTTACAAAAAATGATAGATACTGTGAATGAGTGTTCAACACAGTATGGGTTACATATAAATCTAAGTAAGACAAAAATTGTTATTTTTCGTAATAGAGGTAAAATAAAAGATAACGAAAAATGGTATTTAAATGGTAAAGTAGTAGAAGTATGTAATGAATTTGTTTACCTGGGTTTATTGTTTAATTATAACGGTATATTTTCTGTAACACAAAAGACATTAACTGAACAGGGTAGAAAAGCTACTTTCAGCTTACTTAGCAAAACATATCATGATTTTTTTAATATAGAAACTTTACTATCTTTATTTGATACTTATGTTACAAGTATAATGAATTATGCCAGTGAAGTCTGGGGCTTTCATAAAGCCGAAGATATAGAAAAATTGCATTTGTATTATATGAAAAGAATTTTTAAAGTTAGAAAAGGAACTTATAATAACATGGTATATTTTGAGTTAGGCAGAGTGCCCTTGTATGTAAATAGATATGTGAAAATGGTAACCTACTGGTTGAGATTGTTAGACACAAAGAACTGTATTTTAAAACATGTATATAATGATATGTACGAATCTAGTTGTGTGAAGCCAAATGACAAGCTAAATTGGTCTTGTAAAGTACGAGATATATTATGTAAATATGGTTTTAGTGATGTTTGGTTTTCACAGAGAGTTAGAAACAGTCAATTATTTTTTAATGAATTTAAACAAAGAGTAATAGATAATTATATATCTAAAGGTTTATCATATTTTGAAAATTCGCCGAAATGTACTTTGTATCAGTATTTACACGATGGTCACACTATGCAATTTTACCTTAGTCGTCCATTAAACAGTTTGTATAGATCTTATATTACTAGATATAGAATTAATGCTCATGGACTATGTATAGAAACAGGTAGATACTATAGTATAGCCAGAAATGAACGTTTTTGTAGTATGTGTAATAAAAATGCTATTGAAGATGAATATCATTTTATTTTAGAATGTGATAAATATAATGACATCAGATGTAAATATATAAAGAGTTATTACTATGAGAGACCATCTACTTTTAAATTAGTACAACTGTTATCTGTTAGAAATGTCAAAGAGCTAAACAGCCTTGGAAAATATTTATTTTTGGCAGAAAAAGCACGTAATGGTTAGTTATTCAAATGTTTATTTTTAGTTTAATATGTCTATTCATTAATTTGTATAATTTGTGTATAAATGTTATATTATACTGTATATTATCTATTGGATATTTATATTGTGTATATCCAATAAGCAGTATTTGCTTACGGAAATAAAGTATTATTATCAGATTGATGAACGACAGGAAATTAATTTAGAGACGGCATTGCTCAATTTGCAATGAGTTTGACTGTTCATCTGGTATCTTTCGTCCCCGTTCTTTTTTCTCCGTCCGGGAAGTTTTATTCGTGAAATCAAACAACATCTTCTCAAACAGAACTTAAATATTGTTTGTCATCTTAAAACAATTAATCTAGAAAAAAACCAATGATTTTATATGCTATCTAAATTAAGCTCAAGGTATCACTACTATTATTTTTTCCTTTGAATGAAAATCTGTGCTATATTTGTCGTGGCTTGCAATTTAAGGTTTTTGTTTTTTAATTTAGCTCAGCTAGAACAGAAATTATTGGATATTGATATGAGATTGACTGCAATTGAAAAGCCAAATGGGACGAAACTGCGGGAGAGTGAAAACAGAGTGAGTAGCGATCTAGGTATATATGAATCAACACAATGAACAAATACATCTAATGTCTTTGTTTCTTACGTCTATCTTATCGAACTCTGTTTTCATATTTAGGAGGATAGATCGGCAAACCTCTCATTTCATCAATTGATCTAAAAAAATTAAAAAGATTGAAATTAGAAAAATAAAATGAGGTCGAACTCTGAACATTCTGAAATTCTATATTTATTTGAATTTCGTAAAACATAAAACTTTTACAAATCTATATATGCAAGGCTGTAAACCAAACTGAATATGCAATATCGCCATCATGTATGAGTGTAAGGGTCCATTTGTATCCTTTGGTGATGAATGATTATTGGTCTATTTAGATAATTAATTAATTTATATCTGTTTTTCCGGGTTATGTCTTGTTGCTTAGATGACTTAGTCAGGTATTTGAGACAGTCTTATAAGTTCATAGTTTATATGCTCCAACTGGTTTAAATACAGTCTTGTACAAGAAAAAAAAATTAATTTCTGAAAAACAATAGATAAGTATTACCTTACGTCGAAAACTGCTTTAACAAGTGTATGAAGATAAATGACTAGGCTCATTACTTCACAAGTTCTACTTGAAGAAGACATGTTATGATCAAAGATTGATTGATTAGTTACTGAACGTCAAGTATCTTCAATAGGAGAAGAAATCAGCAATAAAAATACAACAGTTTGTGAAACCATTTTTTTTGTAATTTATCTAAATGAAAATAAGTTTTTTATTCCCCTCGTTTAAAGAAAAGTAATTTATCTTTAATACGTGTTCATATCAACTTTATATCACATTTACATGTACATTCATGATATTAACACATTTGTACTTGTGCATTTTAGTTCAATACTTTTAAAAGATGATTTAATTTATTCCAGATACTCATACAACGTGTTACAATGGTGGAATCTCTGAAAAAACTAATAATGAATACATATGCGTCTGTACAAAGGGATTCATCGGTAAACAATGTGGATATTCAGGTAAGATATTAAATATAAAAACAAAATTAGTTCGGTGGGCCCGAAGCTCAAGTCTGGGTTTACTTTTTATTTGTGGACTAATTCTACTGGATCAGGAACGTTCAGACCACAAAAAGGATTATTTGATCCCTTTATCTATATATACTCTAGTTGTCAGAATTATTTTCAACGCAGGACACATCAAGACATATGATGTCCTGAAGTACTTGAGTTTGAATACGTCGGAAGAAAAATTATTATTCAACAAGTTATGAATACGCATTTTTAACGTGGTTGTAAGACTTAAAATTTTACTGTTAAATTATAAAGAGATTTACACAAATAACTAGCGGCTTTTCGGCAGGTTTAGGTATCAATGCTTGTGTTATAATAATTACCGTTTAGTAAGGAGTTATGTCGTTAAAGAATAGTGCGGTTCTCTGAATTGTTAGTAAGAGAAAGGAAACCTTGGTTGTGTATAGGTTTTATAAACCGTTTTTATGGCCCCGTAACGAAGTTGTCGGTGTCATATAGTTTTACCCTTGTCCGTAATTCTGTCTTTCTGTCATTCCGTCACTCCGTGATTCCACAACAAACCAGTATACGGAGTTTTTTCTAAACGCCTACAGATCAAGTTTAAGTTTCGTTCCACTCCGCTAATTTTTGCCGATATTACGGGTTTTGGACTTTGATAAAATGTTGAAAATCACAGTTATACAGACTTTTTTTTCTAAACGCTTTCAGATATTGTGATGATTTTTGGCATGTGAGTTAACCAAGATGAGTTACAGATCAATTCAAGTTTCGTTCTGCTCGGCTAATTTAAGCTGTAATTTCGGGCTTTGGAATTTTTTTTTTTAAATTACAGTTACTGAGCGTCACTGATGAGTCTTATGTAGACGAAACGCGCGTCTGGCGTATAAAATTATAATCCTGGTACTTTTGATAACTATTATTTGGACCTTTTTCTAAATACTTTCAGATATTGGGTTGATGTTTTGATTTTTTTAGTATGTGAGCTAACCATGATGAGTTACAGATCAAGTTAAAGTTTCGTTCCGCTCCTCAAATTTTTACCAATATTAAGGGTTTCCAACTTTGAAAATCGTTGAAAATCTCAGTTATACGGACTTTTTTTTATACGCCTCCAGATTTTGAGCTGATTTTTTTTATATGTGAGACTACCATCATGTTTGTGTCCACATGTGTAATTGAAATTGCAGATTTTTCAACTTTTTGAGACGGGGTCATTCGTGTCGCTTTGACACATCTAGTCTTAATTTATAGTGATGTCGTTTTTACACCGTGGTTAGGAGTTTAATTTGCTAGATTTACAAACGGTTTGTTTAAATACAACATCATAATGAAGGCATTAGTTGTAACATTGTAGAATAGATAATTCGGTTATCCAGGGAGTTTATATGTTGTAAACATGCTGAAGTTTTCATATATAAATAAGCAGGTTTACAATTGGATTTTTCGATCATTGAGATTAAATAAAACAAATCCTTAAAGCTGAGTTAAGTTGCAGTCATATAGAAATTTAAAACAAATTTGAATTTATAGACCTCTAGTTTCCCTTCAAAAGCTCAATATGACATTATAAGGTTTTGGGGTACGGGTGGCATAACCCGTTTGGTTCTTCAATGCCGAATTGAATGAGGTTATGAGTCTTAAATTTGCCATCTTCAAAATGCCATAACATTATTAAGGGATAAAAGTTGGAGTCCCAAATTTTATGTGAATTTCAAGATTTTTAGTTAGATAGGTTCAAAGTATGTTATTTACATTTAAAACACTTATGTGTGTTTCTTTATTAGCCAAAAAGATAATATATGCATTATGCAGAGATAATAAAGAAATTAACATCCTTGAAATTTTTGAAAAGGTTCGAAACCCGTGTTCACATGTAACGTTGTAGTCGTTTGTTAAGTTCTGAATGCATAACATAATAGAGTTAATCCTTTCATATTAAGTGCCCAGCTCAGGGCTATCTGGCTTGACCTTAAAGCATTTTTCAGCATATACATGAACGTAATCCATTGAGTTTGCCTTTGAGTTGATAGGCTAGTAAAATGAAATTCCCGGTGGTTATTTTTAGCAATTATTCTAGTTGATCATAATGTACGATAAATAAGTCCCAAAACAGAACATAACTAGAAAGACTATATAACAGAGGGATGAAAGATACCAGAGGGACATTCAAACTTTAAGATCAAAGAGACAACGCCATTGCTACAAAAGAAAAAAAAACCAAACAAACAAACAAACAAACATTAGTAAACAAAACGACAACAAAGAAAAAATAAGAATAAGCAACACGAACTCCAACAACAATAAGGGGTGATCTCAGGATAAAAATTGGAACAATGAACAACAACATTTGGGAAGATTGAAAACGACGTTCTGGATGGTAAAGGTTTAGGTTGTTATGGGTTAGGGTTGTTTATTCTTTAATTTTCTATGTTGTGTCATGTGTACTATTGTTTGTCTGTTTGTCCTTTTCATTTTTAGCCATGGCATTGTCGGTTTATTTTTGATTTATGAGTTTGACTGTCCCTCTGGTTTCTTTTGTCTCTCTTTTATATCCTTTTGAGGTTTAGAACTAGGATGCAAATAACTTGATGACGGTTCACGAAACGACAAGAATTTTTTTTTTAAATTTAATAGGTCATGTATTTGTTCTGTACCAATTGTTTACAAATAAAGGTAACAGTAGTATACAGATGTTCAAAACTCTATCGAACTGGATATAATGAATTTGAGATAGAAAAGTACCATGACACGTCTTATAATAATGTGAATTCACACTCAAATATAATAGGAAACAAACGACACAAAGGAAACACAACGTTAAAATGTAACACACACAGACACGAACTATAATATAACAATGGTCATATTCCTGACTTGGTACAGGACATTTTTTTTAAAGAAAACAATGGTGGGTTGAACCTGGTTTTGTAGCATGGCAAACCTCCCGCTTTAATGTCCATGTTATATATAACATATAAATGACACCACAGCATTACAGGACTACAATACAAATAAATAGGAGAACATATTTGACAAAGAAACACACGAATAAGAGCTAACAAAAGGCACCAAGTTTAAATTTTAATACCTCAGAAGTGCGTTTTATTGCAAAAATGGGGTAAAGATGTCACATATTTTCCCAGAATTTTGGCCAAAAAAAGACTGTCAATCCCCTAGAGGATACCTTTTCTGAAATTGTTTACATATATCTATCACGAATTCAAATAAAAATCATTTGTCTCTCGTCCATTTTTGTTTATAAAACTGTGTCAAAATGCGTATGAAAAAAAATGTTTTTAAGTATTCGACCGTACGGTGACATATAATTGTTAATTTCTATGTCATTTGGTGTCCTGTTGAGAGTTGTCTTATTGGCAATTATCAAATCGACCGCTACTCGACAAATTCTTGATCTCTTCTCGAGTGACTGGCTTCTCGATCCTAACTCTCAGGTAGAAAGTCAGATCGATGAAAACCAAGGTAGATCACCCCGAATATTCTTATCGATTGAGTCAGACCAGTCTCCCGATCGCTTAATTTGTCTTGATCGAGATTGATCGAGTTGGTCTGATCGGCAATGTGAACCTAGCTTTAAAGCTTTCGAACATGTTTTGTATGTTTTGGATTTCTCGAAAAGAAAAAAACACATCAATTTTGTCGTTGTTTCCGAAGGAATGAGCTGTCTTTAATTATTGACGCCAGAAAAGTGTGCAATGAGTTATTCTTCATTATTTAAGAAATACAATACTTCATACGAACTAGTCGTTGTTGTATGAGGTGAATACATAACGTAATACATGGTAATTATTTTTTTTTATTTTGGTTATACACGCAACTTAGTTGCTATTTGAAACCATGCTTTTGTTATTTTATTAGTAAAACAAAGTCAATTTGATAAACAAAAATATGGTTTTTGGCTGAGAGTCACTCGCCTGCTAGCTAGTATAGTTATACTGCCATTGTTAGACTTTGATTATTTCATTATATTTGGAATTTCTGCCTATTTTCTCATTCTAATGGGTAATCGATCCCTTTGTGTCCTTTCCTTTTTATCTAATCATTATATAATGACAAATGTTTAATGAAAATCATATGCACTATAAAAGTCTTGTCGACCGCATTTCGTTGAATAAAGAATACATGTTTGATTTCCATTTATTAAAAATTTACTTCTGTTAATGTCCCCATGTCAAAGACTTTCAGTACTTATTAGAAATGCCCCCAACAAATCGTGTAATATAAAAGTGTCCTGCCTGCACTTTCAAAATGTTTAACTTTCCCAAATGGTATTGAAATGTGTATTCACTCGAGATATGTTTGAAGAATTTTCTTCCAAGGGACAATATACAACCATCAATCAATCATATGAAGTGTCTAGTTTTACATTGTATATAATGTCCTTGTAGAAAATCATGCACTAAACAACACATCAAAATAAGGTTATATGTTTATCCCGACACGATTTATATGTGCCTGTTCGGGTTGCAGTCTGCCATACTATTGTATCTGATGTGCTTTTGTAAAATTCCCGCTGATAGCTATCAAATTGAGAATGGAAATGAGGACTGTAAAAAGGAGACAACAACCTGACCATAGAGCAGACAACAGCCGATATATAGAATTATCCAAAAAATGTCTTATGAGTTTTGCTGATTGTTACCAGTTCTTGTTCAAAACATTTTCGTTGTTGCATGGTAGACAATGTACTTGAAACCCCAATTATTGGAAGTATATTTATTTTTTTTAAATTCAAAAGATACTTTATGAATTATGTATAACCAACATTCTTAGTTTTCTCTGGAAGCACTTTTTGCAAATATTTGTTTCATAGTGTATTAACTTATATATTTTATACAGGTGGAAAAGACACATGTTTCATGGTAATTTTTCAAGATTCCCGGCAACACCGAAAATTTTGGTAGCATCAGAAAATACAACACGTCTTTCAATTCGTTATTTCAACGAGAACAAAATTCAGACTATCATTATGGACAAAAGTAATACAGAATATAATCTGAGTAAAAGTGTTTTACCGTCTGATGGGATACATGTGGCTGGAATAGAACTTCACTCAGATGAAGGAATAAATGTTTACGGATTTTACTTAAGAACCCAAGTCTCAGGGGGATATTCATCAATGCCTACGAGATTTGCCTCTACCAAATACATTATATCAACACTACCTGTATTTTATAAGTATAAAAATATGCTAGCACTTACACTGGTTTATCATAATACAGTTGTCAGTACATATTTGAACTTGAAAAGTGGTTCTATAACATATGACAACAAGCAGTATAGTTACAACGATACGATTAGAATAAGGTTAAACAAGTATGACACATTTCAGTTATCAGCTACATCAGACTTATCAGGAACCATGGTAACATCATCAAAACCAGTAATTGTTGTTAGCGGTAACCAGTGTAATATTGCAGTACCAGACAATATTCGAGCGGGTAGTTGTAATCCATTTATAGAATCAGTATTACCTACTGATCAACTAGATGATATGTTTATAACTCCGTATATATCTACACGTTTAAATATCACTGTACGCATACAGGCAGTAAATAGTACTAATCTAACTATTAAAACTGGTAAAAAGACAATATCAAAAACACTAAACGCAAGAGATTTCTTTGATTTTTATTACAACACGATCTCTTTTATTTCATCATCTGAAGACATACTTGTCACGTCATATCCACACGGGTTAAGTGAAGGCAAAGGAGATCCTTTTATGATGATGATTCCGGGTGTAAATCAATACCTTTATGAATATGACTTCGTAGTACCAACAGGGTTTGACAGCTACATAAGCATAATGGTGCAGAGCGATGCTACTGATGGGCTTTTCCTGGATGGAAATTCTTTAAAAAGTCAAAGTAGTGTTTTTAGCATTTCTGAAGGAATGAACAATTTTAGCACTTTCAGTCTGCCTATATCGACAGGGCTCCATCGCATAGAACATAAAAAGAAAGTACGGTTTGGTTTATGGATTTACGGCAATGGAGATCCTCGGGATGGTTACGGTTACCCCGCTGGAATGGCTTATAAAGCTTACAATTAAGTAAACTAATATTTTGCATAAACGAAATTGTGTTGTTGAGTTATAATTAAACATAACATAATGATTACCTTATTTCTCTACCTTGTCGCCGCGATATAGCCTTGTGCTAATGCGGCGTAAAGCAACCAACAATCAATCAAATTATTTCTCTACCTTTTTATTGTCACTATTTGATTTGTTTTGTTAATGATTTAACACCTCGAAGTCCTCTTTTTTTTCTCAATTATCAAATTTTCAGCACAGAACTGTATCTTAAAAATACACAACGGACCCATAGTGCACTATCAACAAAAATTATGTTATTCATTACAGCGCCATTATTTATATCAAAATCAGTTTTTTTTAATAATTGTATCTGGCAAAATACGTTTTAATATATATATTTCAAAACATTTAGTAATTCATAAGAATCATTAAACAAAAAACGAAATGTCATATCCATTAACTTCAAATCTTCAAAATTTGTTTAGGATTTTTTTTATACCTCAGACCATTGCCAAGCTTCAAGCAAGTGAACATAAAAAAGAAAAAAATAACAATTTTGCCTTATTTAATGTATAAACGTAAATGAAGCAAAGAACAACTATAAAACTACACATCAATCTGAAATAATGATAAAACCAAATGTTTGTGTTTGTGCATAGTACTCAATGGTCGATTAAATGTTAACCGACAAAAAACGAAAGAAGCAGAAGAAAAAACCCTATGAAACTAAGTTTAATTGAATCTATCAAGAAACACTTGTCATGAGTATTTTTGTTTGGTAACAACATAGGATCTTAGTTTTGTGAACCAACCAAGCTTATTTTATCGTCGAAGTCCCGTCTCAAGATCAAGGAATTTAGGCTCCTTGGATGAATATTTATGAAATTCCTTGAGCAATATTTTTGTGCTACGTTCTAAATAAATTAGTGACAGAAGAACACCCCTAGTCTTTGGTGGGGTTCGTGTTGTTTATTCTTTAGTTTTCTATGTTGTGACATGTGTACTATTGTTTGTCTGTTTGTCTTTTTCATTTTTAGCCATGGCGTTGTCAGTTTATTTTAGATTTCTGAGTTTGACTGTTCCTTTGGTATCTTTCGTCACTCTCTTACACCTGTAGATCACTTGAAAGACTGTTTGTTTAGAACATGCCATATTGCTCAGGAAGAGACTTTCATTTTCTGAAGACGAAATGGACTATCAGAAGCTATAACCTGTCTATCAATGAAGATTGTTCGGGAATATTAAGAGCTTGGAGATATTGAAAAGACAGAGACATATGCCTATGGTTAATATTTCTATGAATTATGATGAAGGGTTAAGGGAAAGAAGAATACGCTTATGTGTCGTATAGCGTTTAGTTTCGTGCAAAAGTTTACCATGTCATTAAGATTCATCGAAAGAAACGAAGAATTCTGATAACGTTGTTTTATTACTTATAGCGTGAATGGAGTCTTTATATCTTTAAAGAAATAGAATCTGAATCTATTTTTAAACATCAATCATTTTTAACACTCGAACTTGAACTAGTGTAGCCGATTTTTTTTGTTTTTAGCAATGAGTGTTTTCAATGGTCATGACTTTTTGAAAATATACACTACAAGTACAGATGAAAATCTATGCTAGCCTGATTTGAGATCAATATTGATCTTTTACTTATTTTTTTCGGTCAGATGAAAGCTGATAATTCTTAAAGATCTACTATAATTCGCTGTTTTGTGAAATTTTTGTTTTTAGTTTTCAGAGTTTGTAAATAAGTTTTACCCTGTACTATATTTTGAACATTAGCCTGTATATAAGATATAGAAACTTTAAATGTTATCTCCGAAACCAGAGTAATCAATCGAAATTTATAATTTTTTTTAAAGAATTTTTTGTGTTACAGTCCTTGCAATAAGTTTACAACTCCTTCCCTTATACAAATAACTTTACTATAGTATATAGTAACTCATATTTTCTCATATTTTCTCATATTTTCTATGCATTTCATTTGCACATATCTGCTCTTTCGTTTATTGATGTTAACTTAAGACAAGTGATTTGGAATGATTCGCCTTCTCTTTTAAATAGAAAAAAAGGGGGAAGATTTAATTAGTTTTAAGACTCTATTAAATGGAATGTTTTCCTCACAATTTCTGATTTATACTATAGATACACATATCTTAATCCGTTATTATCATAGTAAACATAATAGTACTTTTTTATTAGTATAATTTCCAAATGATGTGGGAGAATTTGAGGGTCGAAGCATTGTTGGAAATTTACATTGCACTTTCTGTCCTCTATTATTGTTATTCGAAAGCAGAGATTACTGTTATTCGAAAGCAGAGAGTACTTTATCTATAACGATAGTTATTTCGTTTGCCAGTAAAGTATTTTGTACATAGCAGATGATTGTTTTGAAGAGATACATCGACAAATTAGACTGTTCATTGACACAACTGTGGTGGGTAATAAGACAACGCAGTCCGTTCGGTCTTCACCAACATCCGAAGGCCCCGGCATGAAATATAGTAATGTATTTATACTTAAGGTGGCTCGGGACTTTTCGACTGCGCATAATTTCACGCATGAATTACAAAAGTATTTGTCGTAAATTCGATATAATTTTTTTAAATATTTTGATTGATTAACAAGGTTAAATCATTGTAGTTATGTGACTGAAAGAATATTTTCGTTATTATCCGTATTTGTTAAAGGGTCAAAATGACATTTCTTCCATTTTCACCATTTTCCCGCCAAAATTTGGGTTTTAAGGCAAATCATTTTTTTTCCTTATCGGTGACCTATGTTTTTTATTGGCTCATTCTTTGAAGCTATATTCCAGCTTTTCATATTACAGTTTTGGACAAATTGTCATAGAACGTTTTTTTGATATTCCGATAAAAATATATCAACACCTGTATTTTCCCTATCATTTATTTGAAAAATGGTCTCTTTTACATACCTGTTTAAAAGTAAAATTTTGAGCTTAAATGGTCCGTGACCCCCTATTTTTTTTCGACCAATTTGATTCATTTTCTTTAAAGAATGAAATAACCAAAAATCCGGCACTTCTAATAGAAACTTCGAATAGGCCCGAGCCACCTTAAGCGAGTACAAAATAAAATGAACATTACATAGAGCTATCAACAACAACAACTGAATTTCTGGCACTTGCGAACATGGTGGTGTCAAACATTTCTCAAAGCATATAACATTATCTTGATATGTTTAAGTTGTGTAACATCTATAAAAAACTATAAAAAAAAAATACGTTAAACAGACACGACTAATTTAATCATCGCAGAAAGCAACTAACAAAAAGCCATCAACAAAAAGCACCGATCAAAAAGAATATTACATATATTCATATATAGTTCAAATCTTACTACAATACACACATACATCGTGTTAAATTAGACTTAACTATGAAACAGTACCCTTTCAATGGTAGTAAGGTTTAATATTATAAACAACCTAAGAGAAGCATGATTGTTCGCTATCCTAAAATTCAAACATTAAAATCATAAAGTCCAATTAGTGTTCATACCTGTATAACATCACATATTCAGTCATCTTTAACTTGTTTAAAAATAGAACCAACATGAATCAGTTGGGATTGGATGACTCTTGCGTCTTATATAAAACAGACTCAACATATTGGTTCTGGTTTCATTGTTGAATATTTTATTCAGGCAGATATCAAGATCAGGTACGGTTACGGAAAAAAGATTATACATGTTTGCAAAATAAGTATTACCAATTTACTATGGTCGCTGCTAACGATCTTAAAATTCATTCAAATGTCTTTGTTTAATACAAAAACAAATATAAGACTGTGACAATTGGACGATGATAAATAATCTGTTGAAAAAGTGTTTATTTGTTTGGATAATGCAGTCTCATTTTATTTTTTGAAGTCGTACCAAAGTTCGTTGATCGAGCTTGCTGCTTTTAAGTCATTTGTAAATATCATTGAAATAATATTTTTTTCTCTTGTTCAAATTGCTTTTAATGACATAATTTAGTATGTTTAGCTAAACAGTTTAGCAAGCATCAAATGTATGTAATCTCTCAGTCAAACTTTGTTACTTAATCTTCCTCACAATCGTATCTGATGCACAAGTCCGTATTGTTGTATCTAAATGTACATTTAACTTTAAAAAGCCATAAAACAGGTGTAAAATATCCTAATGACCAACTTTGCAATTTTCACCTTTTCAAATAAAGGGTTCCAGTTTTTTCTATAGTTTTAATGTATATCGGCCCGATCAGTAATTTTACCCGAAAACACCCTGATCTGCACTCAACGTTTACTTCATGTTAATTTTCGGTGTCCTTGTAACAGACAACTGCACATCAAAATATAAAAAAAGCTTACAAAAAAACAAGGACTTGGCTTAATTGACTTTTTTGTGCTTTGCAGTTGCTCATATTCTACTCTGGTCATTCAGCTCGTTTTTGGTCAACATCAGAGTGCAAAGTCCGAATCAAACAGATGCACATGTCATCATTACTTGTATATATATATATAGATATGTGTGTGTTTAACTCAGTTATTTTATTGTTGTTGTTACTTTTGTTTATGTCACAAGTATAATGTTACTTATATGACAAATAAAGATTAGATTATTATTATTCAACAATACAGAGAACTGTATCATCGACTTACTTTTCGACATATTCAAAACAAGTAAAAATATTTTTCAATTATTTCTAGTAAATTAGATAAAAATAGAATACGTTTTTATCAGGACTGTGGATTTTTTTCCCTATTACTTGAAGTCAAGTGTTTTGTGAAGTCAAGTTGTTAGTGAGGTGAAGTGTTTTGTACTTTTTATCTGTAACTGTCCAACTCTTTTCAATAGAAACAAAGAGGATGAGTTTCTAACATTTATTTCTACTTCCTTTAAACGTGATGTTTCTACACTATTTTGATTTATACTAAAGATACATATATCTCTATCCGTCACCGATTGAAGATAGCAAAAGCTAGAGTATATTTTTACGTTAGTAAATTTATTTAATGATTCAAATTTTGAATTTATTTCTATCAATCAAAGAGCATATATTGATAAAACTATCAACATTTATAGTTCGTATCTTTTCGGAAATTTACAATACATAAGAATTCCTCCTTTCATATTATTCAAACGTAGTAAGTGAGTTATCTATAACAATGCTAATGATAAGTGCTAGTCAAGTCAATATCTTGCAAATAACAATAATACCTCCTATTTACAAACACATTACAATCGTTCTAGTTCTCTCATCAATGAAGATTCAATAAAACTGATCAGTACTAAAAAAACAATCATTTCAGTGAATAAAACTGCTGTTTTGTAAATCATTTACTACCAATTTAGTACATACACCACGGCCAACCCTAAAGGTTATTTCATTAATATTCATTTAAATGTCTTTTTGAAAACCGGGACAAAAGGACAGTCGTAATCGGCCTATGCAAAATGAATTAATTTCTTTATATAAGGTAGTCGTGTGTTGGGTTTTTTTTTATGTTATCCTAATTACTGAATCTTTGACAAATCAATACAAAATAACTGACCATTTCTAAGCCAATAGCAAAATAGGGGAAGCAAGAATCACCATAATGTCTACCAATACAAAAATAGTAGGACAAACATATAATATTCTGAACAGATAACTAATAAGTTAAAATTTTATACTATCTTAATTTAATATTACTTTCAGAATTGTTAAGGGCATTATTCGGTTTGTCCAGACTCCAGGTCGTTTATCTACACGTGTTTGTAGAAGGGAAGTTCGTTAGTTAGGAATGCTACTTCTCCATTGAGAGTTATATGTAAAATTGTGATTGAAATTAGGAATTTTCTCTTGTTCTTATTGTTTTTGATATAAGTATTTAGTTCATCCATTAATTTTGAGTTTGCGATGTCCTTGTTACAGACAGATTAACATTAAAGTATTGAAACACATTGCTTATAAAAATGACTTGACTTCTTAAACTTATCATTTTTGTGAATTGCTTTTGCTAATATACAACTCTTTTGATTTAGTTGTACTGTAAATTCAGAAATTATTGCGTGCATTTATTATTGCGATTTTGTCATTTTAGACTTAATTGCGATTTTAATTTTTACGATTTTGAGATAAGTCCTGTTTAATTCATATAAACTATTTCAAAATGCGAGTTTAAATTATTGCGTTTACAACTCTGTCGCGTTTTTCGCTATAATAAAAACCTCGCAATAATTTCTGAATTTACAGTAACCTCTTGTATATTGCTCAACATCAAAATGCCTAATCCAAAAAGGATGTCGTCCGTATATATAAATATATATAAAAGGAGATGTGTATATAAATGAAAAAAAGAACATGTTGTATAATTACCAATAAGACAACTCTTCATAAGAGACCAAATGACACAGAATTAACAGTAATAGGTCACGGTACAGCCTTCTACAATGCATCTAGCCCATACCGCATAGTCAGCTATAAAAAGCACAGAAATAACGAAAAACAAATATGATATACAGCAACCAACGACGACCACCGAATTACAGAAACATACATACATACAGAATGTGGCGGGATTAAAAATGTAAGCGGATTCCAACACTTCCCAAACCTGAGACATTGGTATGATTGCCAATTACAGGCCAAATAACGTACAAAATACAATGACTTTATGATTCACCAATACAGAAAACTGACTTATATATATTAACATAGTAGTCCACATCATCGTTTATTCTTATTAAAACAAGTTTACATCATATTTCAAGTGTTCTAAGTAAACTCGATACAAATAAAAATTAGTTTCAGGACTGTGAATTATATTCCTTGTAAACTAAATAAACTTTTTATCAGTAACTGCCCATCTCTATTTTTCAATGTTTAACTATTGTTCTGACCTCCTTTAAACGGGATTTTGTCCCCGCTACAATTGATTTTTACAAAAGATACTCATGTTTATATCCATCACGATCATAGTTTGCTAGATAATGAGATAGCGTTCAAATTTTTTTTTTACCTTCTAAATACTTACAAGTTGAAAATATCTTTCTAGACTTATCACCAAAAATATTTAAGAAGTCTTAATCCTTAAAAAATAGTAGATAAAGGAAGATGTGGTGTGAGTGTCAATGAGACAACTCTCCATCCAAATAACAATTTATTATAGTAAACCATTATAGGTCAATGTACGGCCTTCAAAACGGAGCCTTGGCTCACACCGAACAAAAAGCTATAAAGGGCCCCAGAATTACTAGTGTAAAACCATTTAAACGGGAAAACCAACGGTCTTATCTATATAAAAAACGAGAAACGAAATGCTTTACTCGTGCGCATGAAAAAACAAGTAAAAGCAACAAATTTTGTAATGTTTGGAGACTATTCTGGATCTAGACATGGGTTACGCCTTACTGATACTCTTCAACACTTTGAAACTAAATCAAGTCGGGTCCGATTACATTATTTTATGATTTGAAACCGCTTATAACACAGACTAATTGCTGCAAGAAGATCCATTGGTAGCCTGCAGCTGGTATCTGCTCTTAGGTTGGGTTGTTGTCCTTTTGATATATTCATCATAGTGATTTCCATTTTCAATTTTAATTAAACTGCAGAGACATGTCGGACTGTCTATCGGAGACACAAAGTCGACGATATAGCAAACTTTGGATGTTGATTTATATGATCGATTTAATGAGCTATTTTGAAAACAACTTGGACTGTCTATTGACACAACTTCAACATCAACAGCAACAATGCAGCCTTTATGGCCTTCAACAACAAAAAACTACAAAAATGACCCTCAAGGCCTAGGTAAAAAATTTAAACCAAACCAACACCTTTTTTCAAGCTGAAACATTTTGCGAAAGAATTAACAAAAAAATGCAACAATCAATGAGTAATATGCATTTACCTGACATCAGGGATGGGGTAATCGTAATCTGTAATCGTAATCGATTGTCATTGATTACTTTTTTTTTCAGTAATCGACTGTAATCTGTAATCGAAGATATTTTCGATTACATGTAATCGTAATTTAATCAATTACAGCAAAAATCATGATGTCATCATCGATTACTTTTCGATTACATTTCGATTACTTTAGTAAAATAGTTTGATGAAATATAACTTCCTTTATTAAATGAAAATATGTATGTATTCATCACTTCATAATACAGATAAAATAGAATGTACAAATGTATTGATATGACTAAAGAGTTTATAAACTGCCATATTTCTATCTATTGTCTCAAGCTGCATTATGATCAACCAGATCCCCAACCAAAATTAACTTTATATCTAGCTTTTGAAACATTTTTTTTATGTGCTTGTCAATAATTTAACTTGAGACCTTTTATATCGAAATATAAGAAAATAGATTTGAAATAAGAAAATATTTAAAATAAGAATTGTGTCTGAAGTTTAGTTCTGTATTACATTAAACAGTTAAAGAAGTAAACTTATTTGTAATAAAATTCCTTAAAGCTTAATTTCCAATAAGAGTTCTGTACTTCATTAAAGGAGTAACGTAGTAAGCTTAACTGTATTAATATTCATTAAATCATAATTTTCCACAAGAGTTAAAATTTAAGCTAAGAATAGATAAACAGTTGATTTCTTATAATGTTATGATATACATGTATACAAAAATTTAGAAAATACACACAATCCTTTTAACAATAAACCAATGGCTATATATTGAAAATCTTTTCAGAAATAGATATATATATCTCTTTGACACTATAAATATATATTGTTTATAATTTGATTAAATTATTAACAAACTTATTGTCTTTCCTAATCAGATAATCAAGTCTTCTAATCAATTAAATACAGACTTTTTTTTTCATTTCATTAACTGTATGTTTTTTTAATGAGATTTAAATTATTTTGCCCCAGGTTATACATTGTACTCTATTAGCAGTTTAATAACTTGTAATTAGGGTAGTTATCCAAGCAAAAGGATAAATTCTTGCATGTCATTATAATTATAAATTTTGATCTTTAGAATTAGCTGAACTAATTAAATGTATTTTATTTCGTTTGATATTTGTAGTTATCATTTATAGATGGAACTATTTCGTATACTGGGTTTGTAACAGTATGTATACTATTTATAAATTTGATGATAGGTGCATAAGGCACGAGAAAAGTTTTGGCGGTTTTTACGGGTGGGGTTTAATGGTACTATATAAAGTTTGGCATTTAAATGTATTAGTATCGAAGGTGCACGCAGTTACGTCGAATTGAAGTTGGTCACATAGGTATATATGCAGTTACTGCCATGTTTATTGTACGTACAGGCGTTGGAGGTATTAGCCGAGGAAAAAGAAACGATGCGAAAAAGGAACAATGTTATATGTCATGTATTTATATATTGTCTCAATCGAAGAAATATGTACAATAGAGTAAAATAAAATATTGTATCGCAAGAGAAAATAAGATGTTACAGCGAGCAACCAATCCTATATCTGTGTTTGTATTGTTTATAGCCTATTGAATTTAGAGATTAAATACTTTAAATTCGGACGAGCAGGGCGATTGAGAATTTAATCGTTTTACTTATTTATATTTTTTCAGAGAAATCATTCAACATAGTTAATAACTATGCTAAGAAAAACTGTTTTAATCAATAAAAAATTAGGTGATCGATTATTATTCGATTGCACAAAAATCCCTCATGTAATCTATTATTAATCGATTACATTTGTCAGTAATCAAATATAAGTAAAATTCAAGAAAACCAATAAAATATACGTGTGGATAGAAAGATGGTTGTTATATGCTAATTAATAAAATTGAAAAAGGAAATGGGGAATGTGTCAAAGCGACAACAACCCGACCATAGAGCAGACAACAGTCGAAGGCTACCAATGGGTCTTCAATGTAGCGAGAATTCCCACACCCGTAGGTGTCCTTCAGCTGGCCCCTAAAAATATGTATACTAGTACAGTGATAATGGACGTCATACTGAACTCCGAATTATACACAAGAAACTAAAATATAATCATTTGTTACTAAAACTTTGTTTGGAAATCGATATAAATTGTATGACTATTTCGAATTGTTCAGTTTCAATACAGTAATCAATGACTTTCACAACAAATATATAAATCTAAAATGCTTGTAAATTAATGTTTTCTTTACAAAAAACTCGATGAACTTGGGACATTTCACAATAAAAATCATACAGCGACATTTGTCATCAGAGTCAAATCGTTAACAAGCATACCACTGCCACTGCCCAGCTTAAAGCATCTTCCGAACATTTGAAAGTCCCTACCATGTACTGGTTACCGAAATTACACAAAAAACCATTTAAATTCCGTTTCATCTCCGCTTCCAGTAAGTGTTCTACTACTAATCTATCAGTGCTTCTAACCACCTCCCTTACTACTATCAAAGAACTGGTTATTAACTTTTGTAATAAAGCTTATGAAAATAATGGTATTAATTATTTTTGGAGTGTTAAAAATTCTTTAGAGGTTTTAGATAAAATACATGCTTTCAATGGTCCTTACAATTCTGTTGACAGTTATGATTTTTCTACTCTGTACACTACACTTCCACACAATCTTATAAAGAAAAAGTTTTTGTATTTGATAAAATGGTCTTTCGAAAAATCTCATTGTAATTTTATTTGCTGTAACTCATTTAAGGCCTTTTTCTGTAACGAAAAAAGAAAGTATGCTAGATACACTTACTGGAAATGTGAGGATATGATTGAAGCTTTAAACTTTCTGCTTGATAACATTTTTGTACGTTTCGGCGATAAAGTGTATCATCAGGTCGTAGGTAATCCTATGGGCACCAACTGTGCCCCTTTAATAGCAGATTTATTTCTATATTGCTATGAATCTCAGTTTATGACCAAACTCAGTAAAGACCCATCATTGTTACATTTGGTTGATACATTCAAAAATACCTACCGTTATCTGGATGATATTTTTTCGTTGAATAATCCAGAGTTCTCTAAATATACTTCAGAAATTTACCCAAACGAACTTACTTTAACTAAATCTAACATAAACAGCAGCAGTTGTCCTTTTCTAGATTTAGACATTTCAATTTCAAACGGGAAACTTCACACTAAAATTTACGACAAAAGAGACGATTTTTCATTTCCTATTGTTAATTTTCCTTTTTTAGACGGCGATGTGCCTTTGGCTCCATCATACAGTGTTTATATATCGCAACTCGTTCGGTTTGCCCGTGTATGTTCTGATGTCATAGATTTTAACGAACGTAATCAATGCATCACTGGTAAATTGTTGTGTCAGGGATTTCGATACCATAAATTACTTAAAACTTTTACTAAATTCTTTCATAGATACAAAGATTTGATTAGTAAATTTGGCTATACCTGTAGAAAGCTTATTAAAAATGGTATTTCACATCCTAAATTTTATGGTAATATTGTACTTAAAGCGAGGAAATCACTATGTGATCCTTGTAAACTCATCGAACCTTTAAACAAACTTATAAGTAAGGGTTATCGTACCTATATTGTAATAAGATCTCTGAATATAGTTCACATTGGCACTAATATTGATATTGTCATTAGCAAATTAAAACATAACTAAATTTCATTATCTTTTGAGGCGAGATGTATAGAGACACAGACACGTTAACTTTTATTTCTATAGAAGTCGCTCTTCACTATACTACTACCTGTCGATACATTTATTTTTGGCATTGCACAAGTCATGTCTTCTTTGACTATTAATGACGTTAAAATACTAAATCCCTGTGATGTGTTTTAATCGATTTTAGTCTCTGATGCATGGTTTTTATTATTTATTGGTTTTGGCTTTTAACTAGCTGTCATAACTGCGAGTACTCTCAAATCGTATTTTCTTGTTAATTCGACCTGTTGATACTGTTTATAATGCTTTTTGTTATTTTTTATTTATATGGATCTTGTCTGTACACCAGCTTTCATTATTTGTAATATCTTCAATTTTTCACTTATTCTTACAACATTTGTATAAACTTCAAGATTATAAAAAAAAAGGTTTATTTCTAAAGTGAACATTGATTAGTTAAATATTTTTCAGTCATGTCCTGTGTTTGAATTTGTTTGTTAGCTTTTTGGTCATGAATGTTTGTCTCTAATATTTAATTAACTGTGCATTTGTATTCAGAAATCGCAGATCAAATTTATTCGTTCATTGTTTAATCATACGTTTTTTGATTGAGTTAAGTCTGCCAATTGATATTTTATCGTATGTTTTTCTTTGTTGTGATGTTATGCTATTGTTTCAGAAAAAGGGAGAAGGTTTGGATCCATTAAAACGTTTAATCCCGCTGCAAATGTGTGCACCTGTCCTAAGTCAGGAATCTGATGTACAGTAGTTGTCGTTTGTTTATGTTATATATACGTGTTTCTCGTTTCTCGTTTTGTTTATATAGATTAGACCGTTGGTTTTCCCGTTTGAATGGTTTTACACTAGTTATTTTGGGGCCCTTTATAGCTTGTTGTTCGGTGTGAGCCAAGGCTCCGTGTTGAAGGCCGTACTTTAACCTATAATGGTTTACTTTTTAAATTGTTATTTGTATGGAGAGTTGTCTCATTGGCACTCACACCACATCTTCTTATATCTATCAATATATTTTAAATATCATATGAAACCTTAAAGTTATTTCTGTATCGTAACTATCTGTTCTTTGCGAATAATATAAAGCGGGATCATATCATGTTTTCTCTGGTCATTATATTAAATCAATTGGTTGTTGAATGTTAACTGATCGATCTTTTAGTCTCTGATACTTAGTTATTTTTAGATTTTCTTTGAACTAGCTTTCAGGAACTGTGAGTACATACACCTGGACTTTTTGAATTTTGACGTTAGGAATATATAAGTGAAGCCGTTTTCAACTGATTTGTATGGTGTGTTGATATGTAGTGCTGCAACATCACTGTCACAGGTTAAAAAAGGATTACGCGCTCACAAATATGTTAAACCTCGCCACATTATCTATGTCACTGTCCCAAGTTAGAGGCCTGAATGTTTGTTGTTGTCGTTGGTTCGTGTCTGTCATACATAAGAATTATTTATTTTTGGAAATTATATGTAACAGATTATACCCTTAATTTTCTTAATTGAAATGTTTCATATTCTTTATTTCGGGGCCTTTTATAGCCGACTATACGGTATGGGTGTCCTTTTACATTGCCAAAGGCCGTATATTTGCTAATAATTGCTAACATCCACTTCATTTTAACTTAATCGTATCGTCGTCTCATTAACAGTTCTATATATCTCTGTATTTTAGAAGTCCGTTTTAAACATAGAGTAAAATTTGCAAATAAATATAGAACTACCCATGTTTAACTTCTGTAGTTTACTCAACTGTTGACCGTTTTTTCTTTAATTGATTTTTCTTATACTGTACGAATCATTTGCAAAGGTAAAAGTTATATGAAATACACCAACACCTCGTTATCAATAAATAACGTATTTCCCAATATCTATATATATGCATTAGAAATTCTAGATCCCACCATAAAACCAGGTTCAATCCTCATTTTCGACATAATAATATGGATGTACCGAGTCAGGAATATGACACATTTTCCGTTAGTTTAGTTTAAACATATTTCATTTGCAAAAGTCGCAAAAGGGATTGGATATAAGTTTTTACAACATTAGAGACGTCCTCTACCAATATAAATTTAAACACAAAGTACATTAAATAATGACGAAAAAACATAGTAGGAATGCATGAAATACATACTACAAACGAAAATTAGAAATAAAAGAGAAAAAAAATACAATAGAATAAGGAATAATAATGAAAAAACTGGACAGGAGTTTAAAAGTAGAAATTTAGAATGTTAATTGATTGTTTTAATTCTTTGTGTTATTCTGATATAAAATTGTACAGACTTATAAATGTCTTTGTTTTGCTGAAAAGAAAGGTCACCGTCACCAGCTAATAGAAGCTCAATGGATATAGCATATCTGTCTAATTTTTAAAACAGTATTTCTCTTGCTTCGTTGTGAAAAGCGCATTCTAAAAAATAGTGTATACTATCCTTAACAGGGTGGCCACAGCTGCATGCGGGACTGGGTTTAATATTAATACAATGTAAATCTGATTTTACAGAACTGCACATATTTCTCAAACGTGTATGAATGATATTAAGTTATCTATCCCCACACCTAAAATCGGAAGGTGGCTGTATCAATTTGGACTTCATCTTTCGTTTGAAAATATTTATATTTTTGGACGTACGTATGTCGCGGTTAAGGCTATTCCATTCAATAGTAGTGGATGGGAAAAAGGATTTTCTAGTTATGTCTAGTCTATAACCAGGTACTACATAACTATTACTGTTTCGCAAATCGTAGTTAGATACTTGACCAACAAGTGAGGGCATTAAATCACAGAGATAATCCGGGGTAGTCCCATTATTTAAAGAATAGAACATATAGAGCTTTCTGGACTTTCTTCTGTCCACAAGCAATTGCCAGCCAGTTTCAAAATATATAGCTTCCCGACTAGCAAACACGGACAACCCAGTTATCATGGTTATAGTCAAGTCGATTTGTGAAATAATTGTTTAGATTATGGTAAAAGCATCAAACTTTGCAGAGTGTTATTTGAGATCCTAACTAACATTATAGCTATAGACCCAATTCAGAAAATCAAAATGGCGGCTCTGGCGGCCATTTCGAAATCATCTAAAAAAATAATAAAAATTATTAAAAAGATATAAAAAAAATATATAACTTTACCATTTTTGAAAAAAACCTTTCGTATATTCTAATGACAAAGACTATCAAATGAGGAAAATTGAAGTATTAGTGGCCATCTTAATAAATGTTTTGAAAACGTAAATGTCCAGTATATCATTATTCGCTATCCTAAATTGTTATTTGAATATATACTAAGTTTATTTATGCATTTACAACTAGTTTTGCTAATCATTTATTTATGACTGTTGCTATTCATATAAGATATATTCTCCAAGTGCTCAAATAAGGCATGCATATGTGACAAGATAAATGTATCTAAAGAATTACATAAATTCTTTTACTTGCAGTTTAACATGTAAGGCTTAGTTACATTTTACCACAAAAAAATACGTATATACAATATGAGATGTCGAAAAGTAAAAATAGGTAGGTAGTAAAATGACTGGAGCTGAAGAACTTATAAACAAATAGACTGGAAAGACTTCCGAAACACCAAGAGAGGACACGTGAGGATTTACAATGCAAAGCAACTATAAAAAGAGCAGACGAAGCCATTTGAGCTAGTAATCAGTCTTTTTTTGTTTGTTAGCATACAACTGTTTCAAGTTGATGAAGGCCAAGTAATGGGAGAAACACTCCAGAATCACAAGACAAAAGGCATTTATCCTGGTAAAGCAAATATTCAGATCAGAATATTTTTTGTCAGGAAAAAGTAAAAGTCTAAGATGAGGAACTGATTGAAAATATCAGTAATATAGCCAGACACAGTTGTGATGAATCAACAAGAACAATGATTGCGGAGAGTTGGTTTTTTTTCTTTTTTTTGTGATGAGGTATCTGACTATCATCATGAAGCGTCGACAATTATGATCAACAATAGAGTACGTGACTGTCACTTGAACTAATAACCATTGTTCTTTTAGCAAGACTCAGTGCTGGAGATTAATATTTCAGGAGCAGATATCATGCTAAATGTTTGTTATAACTGCACGACAAGGCAATAAGACAAAATTCAAAGACACAGAAGGAAAGTCAGGAATCTGTTATCCATGAAATGGGGCTTACCAAATTGACAGAAAACACTGACGGCTCACAGTCACAGTTTACTATCTTCTCCTGAGCTATTGCGGTCTTTTCTTTAAGGATCTCTATTATAATCCTAATTAAGAATATCTTCATTTTTTATATTTTCGTCAAGATGCGTTTCGGTTAAACAAATCACATCAGCTTCATTACTAATGTTTTCAACATAGTCTACTTTATTACGCATACTTCTAATATTAAGGTGAAAAATTGAGAAAAAAACACCTAAAGGATTCAAATGAACTTCTACATCATTACTTAGCATTATCAATAATAATATCACAAATGTTAACATTGGTTTCAATAGAAACAAATCAAGATATATAGAATAGCATAACGTCAAACATTTGCATTTCATAATACGCAAGAACAGTTCAAATAAATAAGTGTGTCTTTTTCTTAAATACATCATTTTCCTACAGAATACTGAATTAAGTTTACAGTGGAATTGACCTATCGACGAGCGATAATCTTGAATATCATAACCCATTGTCAAATACAAACATAGTTATACAAGAATTCGAGAGGTCTAACAATACAATAACTACATCTAAACAATATTTCGTCACTCCAGTCAAAAACATAACAAAACATATGAACAATAGTTTAGATTGTGGAAATAAATGTACAGGCTGTGGTTTAAAAAAATAGTTGTTGAGTAAACTTTGATAAAAAAAAAAACGAGAAAGCCAATAAATGCATGATACATCTGATTTTCCCCCCAAATGTAATGAAAAAGAAAGGGAAAAAAAAACCAACACATGTTTGTACAATTTTACATAGGGCGAAGAAAAATGAATAAAAAGAAATACTACATACTAAATATTTTAATTCTTTTAAATGAAGAGAAAAAGAAAAAAATGGTGTAAATTTTAATTTGGAATTAAATTTTCATATTTTGTCCTTGCAACTCAACATTGTTATTCGAGTGAACTTTTTTTTATAATTTTCGTTAGTTTGATGTATTTGTGATTTCGATTTTGCCAATTGATTAGGGACCTTCTGTTTTGAATTTTCCTCGGAGTTCATTATTTTTTTTGCAACCACGGTATCCTCAATGGTCTTGTCGCTAAGACAATAATTGGAATAATTGTATACCTTACAAAAACATATGCATTAATAAAAATAATCCTACAAAGACGATATAATACTAATAGTAGATACAGATCTTATGAATATATTCATCATATAATTAATTACTTCAAAATATTTTTTGAATTAACAGCTTCTTCGTCAACAGCAAAATCATAAAAATAGACAGTAACCATGGCAAATTACCGAATTCAGCAGGTTTATTTCCTATTCGACGAATGGTGGTCACGTGCTTATTTGCTTCAGTATAATACTTCCTTTGTTTTCATTGTAAATTAAAAGCACTACCGAAATTCGTGGTCATTAAATAGTTTAATGTCAAGTATTAAATTCGCCGGTAAATAAAGATGGCTGAAATACAAATGCAGAATTACGAAGAAATCAGAAGAGAAGATGATAACCATAAATACGTCGATTTAAAGATAGACGAGAAAAAAATGAAAATAAAACATGTGATAGTGCCATGGAAAAAATGGATAAAAACTAGCTGTCTGGCTCTAACCATATATATATTGTCAACTGGATTTATACTGACTGTTATCTATTTTACTGTTATAGGTAAGACAGAAATGAATAGAATTTAAACTGCGTGCATATTATTATTTTTGCATGTCCCGCCGGTATCTTTTTCTGTAGTATTTTTGCCAAGTGACTAGTTGCTACGGGTCTTAATATCTATTTTTATTAACATTCAAAATATCTTTCCAGAACATATAATTTGCCTCTAATTGAAGACATTGTTCTCCAAGTTGATAAACAAATTATGCATTGCAATAAATTACAATAGTGAATTAATTTATACATAATCGATGAGATGTCGATTTATAATATCGATATTTTAACAAAACTTTGCATTTTTTTGCGCTGAAAATTAAGAGGTGTATTTAAGAGGTTTTCTAATTGTATTTTTTAATCTAAGAAACAAAGAAAATTATTGTGTGCGACTGAAACCCTAAAAGAATATAAAAGGTGGCAAAGTATATCATTATTTTACGATAAATATCAAATGATTAAATGTTTAAACAATCTGCAATTTAACACATGTTATAAGTTTATGCATTGAAACCAATCTAATTGAAACTTGATATAGTTGTAAGGTTGTTTCTGCAAATGAAAGACCTATCATGTCATAGGTTTATGTTGTTGTTCCATTTCCCATAAAGTTATTTAAAGAACTTAATAATTTAATCATCAAACCGATTTAAATAGATTTATTTTTTGCAAATTATTAAACTGGTCTTTCAAATTGAACAAATGCTCTAATCAATTCGAACTGTTTATCATCAAAAACGCAAACGAACTGTACACAATCTTAACTTTATAGCATCAACTAATTCAATACGGTTCCGAGGATGCGATCATAATAGAGACATTTATTGTTTAACTGATACATTACTTTGACATTATATCCATGGGATATTTGAAATTAAATAAAACTTCCGTAATTCTTCTATGGGTATGTGTTTCCCTAAAGCCACACACAATATATATTTTGTTTTCATAACTTTAAACGCTTTAAATGCTTATATCTCATATATCCCGGTGAACTTGAAATTAAGGATACTACTGATACTAAAAGGACTACTTCATACATTGATCTTTTTCTCAATATTGACGCAGATGAACGACTTCACACGAAAATCTATGATAAAGGGGACGATTTCAACTTCCCAATTATCAGTTTCCCATTTCTCAGCAGTAACATACCCTCTGCCCCTTCGTATGGTGTTTACATATCACAATTGATACGTTATTCTCGTGCTTGTTACACTATACGGACTTCATATACAGGAGTGTGCTCCTTACGCAGACACTGCTCCAACAAAGTTATGAGGAGGACAGATTAAAATTGACACTCCGTAAATTTTATGGACACCGTCACGAATTGGTGGATCCATACGATGTGTCTTTGACCAAACTAGCTAAGGACATTTTTACCACATGGTAGATTGTGATTTGTCATTACGTCGTCTAATCTTTTAATTACCAAAACGTGACTTATTACCGATTGTGACTGTTTTGCTGAGTATGAATTCGCCTTCCTATAAGACGTGTTACGGTACTTATCTATTCCAAATTCATGTATTTAGTTTAAATGTTTAATGTTATATTTGTAATTCTTATCGGATTTTGTCAAATGTGTTCACGTCTTTTCTATTATATTCATGTGTTGTGGTAAAGAAAATTAATCACCGTCTTCATTGATTAGATTTTATTTTGTTCAACGTAATCTGTACGATGGTTTACGTTTGAAGTTAGATTCAAAACAAACCGGACATATAATATAGTTAATTGCTACCTTAGTTGGCTATAAATAAGTATTGAAATGTGCATTGTTATTAAATTTAATATCAGTATTTAGTTCAAATATAATCTTAAATCAATCCTTATTCTATCTTATTCATTCAAATGTGACGTCATTTTTCATTTTTTGATGATCTGTTTTACAAATTCAAATGTGACGTCATTTTTTTGTCATTTTTTACAATTTCAAATATGACGTCACTTGGCGTTGAGGTTCAAACTTATTCGGATGTGCTGCATTTCGTCGGGTTATGTAGTGTATTTCGGTTGTTTCCTGTAATTAGTTAATACTTCAGTTTTATCATATATCTTTTGTATAGTCATTTTATAAAATTTACTGTTTGCAAAAGTATAAATTATTCTAAAAACAGGGATGTTCTGATACAGAAAACCCTGGCCTTTTTTGGCACAACTTTTTTGAACTTTTGGTCCTCGATGCTGTTCAACATTGTACTTGTTTTGGCTTAAACTTTTGTATCTGGGCGTCACTTGTCTTGTGTGGACAAAATGCACTTCTGGCGTATTAAAATTTTAAACTTGTTGCCTTTTGTTAGCTATTATTCGTGTGTTTCTTTGTCAATTATGTTCTCCTATTTATTGATAGTCCTGTAATGTTGTGTTGTCATTTTAATGTTATATTTCACATGGCCATAAAAGAGGGAGGTTTGGCATGCCACAAAACCAGGTTCAACCCACCATTTTTTCCTTTAAAAATGTCCTGTACCAAGTCAGGAATATGGCCATTGTTATATTATAGTTCGTTTCTGTGTGTGTTACATTTTAACATTGTGTTTCCGTTGTGTCGTTTGTTTTCTCTTATTTTTGAGTGTGAATTCACATTACTATAAGACGTGTCACGGTACTTATCTATCCCAAATTCATGTATTTGGTTTTGATGTTATATTTGTTATTCTCATAGGATTTTGTCTAATGATTAGTCCGTTTCTGTGTGTGTTACATTTTAATGTTGTGTCGTTGTTCTCCTCTTATATTTAATGCGTTTCCATCAGTTTTAGTTTGTTACCCCAATTTTTGTTTTGTTAATGGATTTATGAGTTTTGAACAGCGGTATACTACTTTGCCTTTATTTAAATGTTATTTCAAAATCTTCCAAATTATTTTCATAGTAGCTTATAAAAGGTAGAAATATGTGTTTCCTAAAAGCAGCAATTCATTTATTTATATCCAAACGCTTCTCTAAAAGGAAACAGTAACTCTCAATTTTCATGGCATTACATTGCCATGTTTGTACCTAACTCAGTTGAAGAAAGCCTGTTTTAGAACTCTTTGAATTGGATGTATGAAATATGTAGCAGTGCGCTATTTACACGCTCAAACGAAAAACGGGTCTGTAACTATTCAACGTCAATTTGTATTTCTCAAATGAAAGAATAAGAAACCACCATTACACATTTTTGACCTGCTTATTAGAAATTAGATCGTATAGATCACAACAATTATAACATTGATGTAGGACAGGAAAGAATTTCTAGACGGTATCGAGCAATGAATTACGTTTTCAAAAACAAAAATGAACAGCAAATCTCCGTCATACTATGTATAAAAATGTGACAGCCAAAACGGATTGTTAAAAATTTGTTGGCATAAAATACCATTTTACAAATTGATTGATTTCGGTTCTCATAAAGGAGTTGAAATAAAAATTATTATTCCATTGCATTTGTATATAACTTAATGAAAAAAAGAAGCACGTAACTGATATAACTTATAGCTTACTATAAGGATTTGGTTTACCCCATTAACGATACTGTTTATATCACAGTCCAGTGTTCTCTTTTGAAAATAAAAAACACAATAATTTTTATGATAGTTAAATAAATTGTTTGGTGATTACCACAACAAATATTTTAACCAATTAATGAAAACCTAATTTATAGATTTTAATGAACGATAAATTGATAAGTTGCTATTTGGTGTAACACATTTTCCCTGGTTAAATTCAGCCCAGCTACAGCAGAAGTTTGCAGATATTGATATGAAATTGGCAGCAATTGAAAACATAAATGGAACCAAATTGCCGGAAAGTGAAAACAGAGAGAGCACAAATCTAGGTAAATATGGAATCATATCATACGGTGTGTGTAAGAAAGTTTAATTTAAGGATCAGTTACATTTTATGAAACTATCACATATCTACTTTAACCAGATTTGACGCAAAAAAGAATGTCGTTAGAGTCCAGTGGTATATTTTGCTGATGAAAGTGTATTTGTCTATTTAGGTTAATTCATTGTTGTATTATTGTGCACTTCTTAGGTGTCTCTGACTGTATCCTTATTTTTGACATGTTTTAAATCCCAATTTATATGATTTATCTAATTCACCAAAAGTTCTAAATTAGTAAAAGATTTAATAAAAATTTGTTGAAAACTTCTGATACAAAAATCACTTTCCCAAGTTTTTCATTAAAGAATCCTTAAACAAGTAAAGAAAATAAACATTGTAATTACTAGAAGTAATTGGTCATACAATTTCCAAAGAAACAATATTTAAAAGGAAATAGAGAGATTTTTATTTTACTTTAAAATGTTTTGAGTGATGAAGCCAAAACAAGAATGTATACATGCTATTTTCCTGAAGGGTATGTAATGCACGGCCTTTAATGCACTACATTTAATCTGCATGTTTTCATAGTCAAATACTATGATAGTTAGGTATCCCGAATAATCCAGTTGTTATATTTCACTCACTTGAATCGGTACATTATTTCTTTTGTATTGTTATCAATTTGATCTTTTCTAAAAGAGATAACGCAATATAATTTTGTCTTTAATACATTTATTATTTCCATAATTTGATCAATGCTTATTGAAATGTTCTCTGAAAACATTGTTTACATTAAATATCAAAATCATAGTTGAACAAACATGTTTATTTATGTATTGCCACAGATAGTTGACATCTCATTCATTATTCCAATTTCACATTCACTTAAAACATATCCTCACGTTATGGAATATATGGTGAATCATCTTTGTAATAGATCCCACAATTAATAACGAATCACATTTTAAGCCACAGAAACATGTTGGTTGAACTCACATTACATTCACTATATCTCCTACTTGAATTCCAGTTTTGATTTGTTTTTAATCTTTAACATAACTAAATCCCGTATTATGAAAATTGAATTTCCTTGAGTGAACAAAGCATTTTATGCACAAAAGTCATACTTATATTTTAGGAACACGTTTTATAAATTTAAATGTGACGTCACTTTGGGCGTTGCATTGAGTATGGCTAACAGTGCTGTGATTTTGTAATGTATTCGTTTTTATTCCATAGCTAGTCACCACTTCAGTTTAATAATGTATATCTATTATATAGTCATTTTATAAAATCAGGTTGAGCTATGGGTAAAGGTACACAGTAATACCCACATTCTAGTCTCAGTGACTTATAAAAATTAATTTTGTTTACAATGTAGATTATTTTTGCTTGATTTTCAATGTTTTGAATTGGATTTTGTCTTGAAATAGTCCATTTTCTGAAGAAATCGACATGAATTTTATTTTATATAATTTTAAATTTTTTTAGCAGGTAAAACATATGCTGTCTTTTCTTTGATATTCTGAAAGCATTTTTTTAAAAACTATTTTCAGGTATTTTATTTCACAATTTTATCATTAAATTCAGCTTTTTAATCACTTACTGATTTTTCCCCTGTAGAATTCATACAAAATATGTCGTTTTTGTGTATTTCATATTGCCATGGTTTGATCGTCTCTTATGCGTCTTTACTCGAACAAACGAACGTCTTATGCCTGAAATCTGTATTAAGTTTATCTATTATTAAAATATATTCAATCTATTCCAGACAATTGTACAATGACTTACAATGGTGAAATCAAAAAAAGGTGTAATAATAGTAACCAATGCGTATGTGCAGTGGGATACTTCGGTAAACATTGTGAATATTCAGGTAAGATATTAAAGGGGAAAATAACAGTATATAAACTTGGTCCGTTAGAAGCACTATTCTGGATAAAACTAAAGCAGAAAGTTTGTCCTGTAATATTTCTTAAACACATCAACTGCTTTTTGACAATAAATGACATAGAGCATTTTTCTAAGTTCAGTCTGGACAGGGGCATTTTGAACAATACTTTCTTTTTACTGTAGACATATCACTATAAGGTACTAAAATTACTGAGCTGATATAAATTATTACAAGGATCCTTTTGATTTGAAGGTTCGTAAAATAATATAAAGTTTTAATTTCGAGGTAAATGAAGGATTGAACACCTTACTTTCTGAACTCATTTTTTCGTCCTGTTCCGGCTCATGTCATTCGAAAGTTACAGGTAATCATAATTTATGTTTTTAGTGTGCGTCCTCTAAGTTAAGATTCTAGCTGAGGTAAAGGACTAGTGGCAATAAGGCCCTTATTTGGACCAAATATAACTGCATATTTAAAAATTATCCTACATAGTTTCAAATTTATTCTGACAAATTCATATATTTTGTAAAATTTTGAGATTTTCCTTGTTTTTCATACGTATATTTTAGATTAACGCATCCAATAATCAACTTTGAGAGCCGTGGTGTAGGAGTTAGTGCACCGGACTACTAACACAAAGGTTCCTGGTTCGATTGCCGTTCCGGGATGAAAATTTCAGAGACTTAATTTTCAGCCCTCCCTTGACATCATTTGCGAATATGGTCTTGAGGAAATGATGATAGTCCATCGGAAGGGAACTATAAATGGTTGCCCCGTGTTAAGAGAGAGCCTTATCTCTTGCACGTTAAAAACCTTGTAGATTTTCAAAAATGCAGACTAATGCCGCTACAAGGCAAATTGGAAAGGGATTACTATAAGTTGTAAAACTTGTATCCAAATCCACTATAAATAAATACGTTTAAACTAATCAACTTTGTATTTAGTGAGATTATGTCTAATGTTATAAAAAAGCTTCTCTTAATTTATTGTTTTGTTTCTTTGCTGCTCACAATGTTTCCACAATGGGAATGACGATTGAAAACTACTAACTTTCCGTATTTTTTCTCATTTTCATGAACAATGCATATATATTGACGTAATTGTGATGTCATCAGATAAATCATAAAAATTTCCTCATTAATAGTTCTTGATTCGTAGCATTTTTCAAACATTATGTGTCAATTTGGTATAGTTTTCAAACATTTCATTTTCTTCGGCCAAACACTGGCCTTAATGCCCCTATTCCTTTAAAGTAAATCTTATCTCGTATACAAGGAGTGACACGGCACCTTTCAACCATGCAAATTGAAGGTGTGAACTCAAAACAGGGAAGACAAATATCATTTTGTTAAAAAAAAAATGCAAGCATATGCATAAAATATTCCATATAAACCAGAATGAATTATGTATGACATAAACTTTATAGTTCTCTGTTGATTCTTGCAAATCATTAGTTTTATTTATTTATTATAGATGGAAAAGGCACAAGTTTCATGGTAATTTTTCTCGGATTGGGTGGAAGCCTCAAACCCAAAATTTTGGTAGCATCAGAAACTATGGCACATCTTTCAGTTTTCTATTTCAATAACAATCAAAATCAGTCTGTTACAATTGACAATATTAATTTCGAATATAATCTAACTAGTAGTGTTTTACCGTCAGATGATATACATTCGGCTGGAGTTGAAGTTCATTCAGATATCAGAATGAATGTTTATGGGTTTTTATATGACGGGGCACATTCTGAAGGATTCTTGTTAATGCCTATGCGATTCGCCTCTACACAATACATTATACCAACCACACCATATGGATATGGAAAAAAATATCTGGCGTTAACAACAGTTGATCAAAATACTACTATCAGTATAAATTTGAAAATGGAAAGTGGTTCTTTAACGTATAAAAGCAAGCAATATATTAACAAAGACATTCTTAGAATTGTGATGAACAAATACAACACTTTTCAGTTGTCACATACTTCTGACCTATCAGGAACCTTGGTGACAGCATCAAAACCAGTTGTTGCTGTCAGTGGTAATCAATGTAGTTATGCAGGACCCAACAAAGGTGCGGGAGGTTGTAGTTCATTTATTGAAGTAGTATTACCAAGTGATCAACTAGATAATATATTCATAACTCCACATTTATCGACACGGTTGAATATTACTGTGCGTATACATGCAATTAAAAACACTAAATTGACAATCAAAATTGGAAACAAAAATATTTTTAGAACACTAGACGCAAGAGATGTCTTGGAGTTTTATTACAGCACGATTTCTTTTATTTTTGCATCTGCTGACATTCTTGTCATGTCGTACCCACATGGTTTAAAGGAACGAAAAGGAGATCCTTTTATGATCACTATCCCAGGAGTAAATCAATATCTTTATGAATATGATTTCGTGGTCCCAAAAGATTTTGACAGCTTCATAAGCATAACGGTACAGAGCGATTCTATTAATGGTTTTGTGCTAGATGGATATTCTTTCAATACTCGAAGTGTTTTTAGTATTTCAGAAGGATTAAATCATTTCAGCACTTTCAGTATGTCCATATCAAATGGGTTTCATCATATTGAACATAGAAAAAAACTTCGATTCGGTTTATGGATTTACGGTAACGGAGATATTGACGGATACGGGTACCCAGCTGGAATAGCTTATAAAAACTTTAATTAAGTAACCTTCATAGGTTGCTTATAAAAAATGTTTAGTTTTCTTATAATTAGGCATTTCAGAAGAATTGAATCGTTCCAGAATATCAAGTATGTCCTATGTTATTAACAGGATTTTATTATATTGAACTTAAAAACAAGTTCGTTTCGGTTTATTGGTTTACGGCAACGAGTTGTTTCATAGACACGGGCACCAAATTGAATTGAAATAGCGTGTTCAATTTTCAATTAAGTAAACTTTACATTTTTCATATACTGATATTGCTTTGTTATCTTATTATTAAAAATTACGTAATGTCTACTTCTTTTTTTGTTTTGCTTGGTCAAACTTTTAAAACCTTATGTGATCATAAAAAGCTTACTGGTTCCATAATACAGGAAACATTTTTATATATTTTTATTTTACCGAAATAGTACTGACAATATAAATACAAAATGTCAAAACTATATTTTTCTATTTTCTAATTACTTTGATGTTTTATTTGTTTACCTTAAATCATTCAAAACCAGCAACCGGACTTCAAAAAGAAATATTTTTTGTCTCTTCATGCATGAAGGGAAATAGAAGTAAAAAAATACCAGAAATTGATCGACCCTAACGAAATCAAAACAGAAAAAAAAGTTTTCTTGAGGTCCATAAAAACTTGATTAACACCGTAGTTGGCTGTCCCAAGTCAGGAACTATGTTTGTAGTTTTCGTATGTCATATCTTCATGATCTTCGTCATTTAAATGTGACCCAGCAAATTGGACTATTTTCTGGATTTGTAATAAGATAAACAACAACACGACGGGTGCCCCATGTGGAGCAGAATCTGCTTACCCTTCCTTTGCACCTGAGATCAACCCCAGTTTTCTATAATGTGTCTTCTGTACAATTATTTGTCTGTTTGTCTTTTTAATTTTAGTCATGGCGTTGTCAGTACATTTTCGATCTATGAGTTTGACTGTCCCACTGGTATCTTTCGTCCCTCTTTTTGAACAATGTGGTGTTAATAGTAGATTCTTGCATATATTTTGGACTATTTAGAGAAGGATATGTTGTAAATGACCGACCTGTATATTGCATGGTGGGACTATTGGTCTTAAAGTTAGCTATGTCCTTGGGATGCTGTATCAATATATCTTCTACCCATCCACATTTAATCATGTGTATTGCACATGTTGCAGAGGGATATTAAATTACAAGTTTATTCGTATAATATCGTTGCATTTCATCGTATCACTGTGCATTTTACATGTTGTTATTTAAACTTTTAAGTCCTTCTTGTTTGTTTTCATAATAATCTTTTTACTTCTTATTCGAATTATTTAAAAAAAAAACGTCAGTGGCATGTTATTTCTGATTACAGTGCCACTTTTTTGTTCCATGTTTTCCCTGCAAACCAATGCGTATTATTGTGCATATATACTCCCTCAGGCAAAAATGACCTAAGTTGGAATTTGCTAAATTTGTGTGTTTCTACTGGTGACTATATGGGTCATCAATAGGTTCTTATACATTGTTATACTTTCTGGACTTTCAAACATTCGGCTTTGAGTGTTCCTTATGGAGGTAAATACAAAAGAGCGCTTCGGACGCATTTAATTTATAACGTGTTGTTTTAATTTTTTTCTGAGCATTGGCATGTGCTTGACGACGTGCAATATGATGCCACAACGTTAAGTGAATATATCGTCCTAGTTCATGACATCACGTATTCCACAACGTTTTATTTTCCCCCTTGAAATCTGTATATTCCGTCCGTTGTTTTATAGGTTCGGAGATACACATCAATTTTGATAAGATATATACAAATATAAATACCTTGTAGTTATAATCCAGTTAAGTGGCCTATTTACCTATACATGCAACAGAAGACCTATTCAATACATCTTTGAAACTTCAAATAAACTTAATAGATGTTTAAAGATGTTTAAAATGTGTGTTTTACTGTTAAGTATGTTTGGCAGGATTTCAAAAACGACCTGATGGGATAAGCTGCCTCATTGTTTGTAAAAGTTTCCTTACTTCCTGATTTGTTAAATGAGAGTCAATCGAGCAAAACAGTTCAAAATGGGCTTTATAGAATGGACTATCTACTGAATTCATTTTACCGACAAAACCAATTCATGTGGTTTAATATCTAGCATGTTTAGTACGACAAAACCATACGCCCAGTCCTATCAATCAAGCTTTTGACAGTATTAGATGGGCAATTAAAATTGCTAGTTAAATTTCTCCTACTGATTCCGATTTAGTGAAAAATATTCTGGAAGGTGCCAAGAGACGTCTATCAGTTCTGGAAGAAGAAGAAAGAGCCTTTATGTTTAACCCCGCAACATTATTTATGTATGTGCCTGTCCCAAGTCAGGAGCCTGTAATTCAGTGGTTGTCGTTTGTTTATGTGTTACATACGTTCATTTTTTTACATAAATAAGGCCGTTAGTTTTCTCGTTTGAATTGTTTTACATTGTCTTATCGGGGTCTTTTATAGCTGACTAAGCGGTATGGGCTTTGCTCATTGTTGAAGGCCGTACGGTGACCTATAGTTGTTAATGTCTGTCATTTTGGTCCTTTGTGGATAGTTGTCTCATTGACAATCATACCACATCTTCTTTTTTTATATTTTAACTCCAGACATGCTTCGCAGATGTTTGATATATTTACTGTGTTGATGAACTATATAACCAGCGTTCTATTTGAGCTTGTTTGTTGTCGTATTCTGTTTTTTTTTACGTGTGTCCGAATTGTTGAATCTTAAAACCTGTGATGTTTTATTTTATATTCAGAAAAGTAAAGCCGATATAAACAGAGATGATTATAGAATAGTTATTGTCAGAACTGTATCATATATCATGTAGTAGCATGCAGTGAAGTTTAATACAGAACGAATGTTGTTACAAGATAATTAACTGTTTAATGTTCTTGCTTCGATAATTCGAAACAGCTATATCCTACGACAACCTTAATATTTTTGGTCAATTCCCAGATGAAAAGGAAAGAGGAAAAAGGAAACAACTTGTGTCTGGTTCATTTAATTTTGCCATTTGATTAAGGACTTTCCGTTTTGAATTTTCCTCGGAGTTCAGTATTTTTGTGATTTTACTTTTTATCTATCGATGAAAATTTGGATTTCTTCAAAATAAACATCTTGCAGATTTGTGACTAACCAAGATATTCATAGGCTCCTATTGATACCTTGTCTATTAACTAATAAAGTTTATAGAGCAGATACTGAATTTGATTATTAATAATTTGAAAGTTATGTTAACCAACATATCAAATTGTGCATTGCATTACATTTCATAATTCTTACACGTAAAAATTTATTACAGGATATTTGGAAATTAAAAAAAAAATTTACTGTGTTGTTCTGGTACTTATAATACATAAATACTTTGAGGGATTTAAACTATGAACAGGGGAAAACCCAAGCGACTTCCAATTAGACACACTATTGAAAAAATAACATTAAAATGGACTTTTTATGTATTCATCATCCATTGACTGCAATCTGTATCATTATTCATTGCCTTTTATAAATGGAGGTATTGATGCTTTGGTGTATTTTTCTTTTCACAAAAGTTATGTGATACCGTAATAGTTTTCAAAGGTACCAGGATTATAATTTAGTACGCCAGACGCGCGTTTCGTCTACATAAGACTCATCAGTGACGCTCATATCAAAATATTTATAAAGCCAAACAAGTACAAAGTTGAAGATCATTGAGGATCAAAAATTCCAAAAAAGTTGTGCCAAATACGGCTAAGGTAATCTATGCCTGGAATAAGAAAATCCTTAGTTTTTCGAAAAATTCAAAGTTTTGTAAACAGGAAATTTATAAAAAAAAAAAATGACCACATTATTGATATTCATGTCAACACCGATATGTTGACTACTGGGCTGGTGATACCCTCGGAAGGAAACGTCCACCAGCAGTGGCATCGACCCAGTGGTTTAAAAAGTTATCAAAGGTACCAGGATTATAATTGAGTACGCCAGACGCGCGTTTCGTCTACATAAGACTCATCAGTGACGCTCATATCAAAATATTTATAAAGCAAAACAAGAACAAGGTTGAAGAGCAGTGAGGATCAAAAATTCCAAAAAAGTTGTGCCAAATACGGCTAAGGTAATCTATGCCTAGAATAAGAAAATCCTTAGTTTTTTTGAAAAATTCAAAGTTTTGTAAACAGGAAATTTATAAAACAAAATGACCACATTATTGATATTCATGTCAACACCGAAATGTTGACTACTGGGCTGGTGATACACTCGGGGACGAAACGTCCACCAGCAGTGGCATCGACCCTGTGGTTTAAATAGTTATCAAAGGTACCAGGATTATAATTTAGTACGCCAGACGCGCGTTTCGTCTACATAAGACTCATAAGTGACGCTGATATCAAAATATTTATAAAGCCAAACAAGTAAAAAGTTGAAGAGCATTGAGGATAAAAAATTCCAAAGAAGTTGTGCCAAATACGGCTACGGTAATCTATGCCTGGAATAAGAAAATCCTTAGTTTTTCGAAAAATTCAAAGTTTTGTAAACAGGAAATTTATAAAAAAAAATGGCCACATTATTGATATTTATATCAACACCGAAATGTTGACTACTGGGCTGGTGATACCCTCGTAAATTAGAACATAAACTAGTGTAAACAACTTGTGAACACAAATCTATATTATTCTATAGTTTTGCACTTGAAAAGCTGCTTTCATTTTTGATTGATTGACGAATTTAACTTTTCTTCAAGATATTCTAAATTTTAACCGGTATTATTATGACAGGTTCATTATATTCCTCTAACACTTGTTTTCCTATACTCTTTTAAATGTTTGAAAAAAGTAGCTGTCTCTGATTTGTTGACTTTGGAATTACTCCTTACAATACACACACGGCCTGGTAAAATTATCGATCCTTTAAATAAACTTATTCTAAAAGGTTACCAATTCAACACTGTAATAAGATCATTGAATATTGTTTTTATTGGTATGAAAAATAACTTTGTTATCAGTTAATTAAAAACAAACTAAATATTACTAGTATGTTTTATACATATGCACATTCATGGATTTCCAATATGTCTGACTGTTTATGACGTCTTTACACTGGATGTTGGATGTGTACGGATTGCTTCTTCAGTCCTAGATACTTGATTTTTTATTAATTTTTAATGACTTTGAATCGGCTGTCATTTAACTGCGAGTACTCTCAGACATGTACCTAGTGTCTTTTTGTTATTTGGATGTACATGTACCCGGCAACGTCCACTTGCATTTTTGTCCATCTGATGAGTTATGCCTTTTTCAAAAAATTTTTATAGTTCGTTCTTATGTTTTACTGTTATACCACTGCCTTAGGGTAAGTGGAGGGTTGGTTCCAGCTAACATGTTTAACCCTGCCATATTTTGTATGTATGGGCCTGTCCCAAGCCAGGAGGCTATAATTCAGTGGTTTTCGTTTGTTTATGTGTTACATATTTGTTTTCGTTCATTTTTGTGCATAAATAAGATAATCAGTTTTCTCGTTTGAATTGTTTTACATTGTCATTTCGGGCCTTTTATAGCTGACTATGCAGTATGGGCTTTGCTCATTGTTGAAGGCCGTAAAGTGACCTTTAGATGTTAATTTCTGTGTAATTTTGGTCTCTGGTGAAAAGTTGTCTTATTAGCAATAATACCACTCCTTCCTTTTTTGTATATACCAAAGATGGTAGGAATTCTAATTTAAATTGCTGTGTTTTGCTGTTTTGTCAGGTTTGTGTATCTTTGACACATTCCCCATTTCCATTCTCAATTTTGGAACTTTTGGATTATAGCTCTTCATCTTTTATATAAGCTTTGGATTTCAAATATTTTAGCCACGAGCATCACTGAAGAGACATGTATTGTCGAAATGCGCATCTTGTGCAGAAAAATTGGTACCGTTATTGTTATTATTATACCAAATCAGTGTTCTAAGACACAGGTCTATTCTTCAATGGTTGCCATTGAAACAATATGTTGTCTACCTTATTTACAGCACAAAAGCCTTTAAAACCATTTGTAGTTTAGTGAAAATGTAGAGAATCCAGTAAAACATAAGATTGTATCTTTGAGTAACTAAGTTTTCTCCAAAAATGTGGTAGAATATCAATAAATGGCGATAACTAATTTAAAAAATAGAGTAGTAATCATAATTTTGTTGGCTCAAAATTTTATTGCATCTCTTTAAGTTTTCAAAATTAAAGGCAAAATCGGGACTTATCATCAACAAGGAGCAACAAAGGCAATAACTGCTACAAGGACTCCGTCTCGCCTTACTAATTCAACCTTGACGTCTTACATTCTTATGCCATTACTTTTCCCCTTTGAATTGTTTAACATTTGTCATTTCGGGGCCTTTTATAGCTGACTATACGGTATGGGCTATGTTTGAAGGCCGTAAGATGACCTATAGTTGTTTATGTATATGTCATTTGATCTCTTGTGGAGAGTATTCAAAGTTTATGTTTTTTTTTTTCATTTTTGGCAAGTTAGACAAAACAACTTGGTCAAAAGTTTATTTACAAACAAAACCTCAATAAAGGATTGTCTAACAGTTTCAAGGTAATAGACATTTCAGTGTAAATGGTTTTACACTATTCATTTTTGGTGCCTTTTATAGTTTGCTGTTCGGTGTGAACCACGGCTCCGTGTTTAAGAATGTACTTTGAACAACATTAAAACGTCTCTTTTTTTCGTTCATTGATTTCTGAAAAAAAAACAAGCTTCGTGCATGTATTGTGAAATCATGCATGGAATTATGGAATCGTGATAAGTTTTTTTACGGTTGATTAGGGCTAACAACAAAGATTTACTTGTCGTGCAATCTTAGGTTGGTCTTCATTAATACCTGATTAATCTCTTCTAGATAAAGAACCAGAAGAAGAACCGGCAACCAGTCGAAGGTTGTATGTAAATGTTTTTGCTTGTGCTGTTTAACATTCAATATTGTGAAGTCACTTTTATTCATGAGAAACAAATGTTCGTGATTATATGTAAATAAAGGCAGCACTATTCAATTGTCATAAATGGATTAAGCGAAAACAAATCCAGCTTTCAAACTCAAACCGAGGGAAACACTTCAACTATAAGAGAAATACAACGGACCAACGAAAATACTGAACTGCAACAAAACAATCGGTAATGTACACACAAATAAACTATTTGATGACAACTGCCATATTCCTGACTTGGCACAGCACATTGTCAGAAATAATTGTGGGTTTAACCTAGATTGATGGTTAGCAAAACCTCTCGCTTATTTGGCAATGAGATCAATACCGAAAAAATTAAAACATTACGTGACAAGAATACGATACAATTAAACGCAAGAATACTAGTACTCAGGACAGAAAAATACATAAATATATTTAAGTTCTACATTACAACAAGTAAACCAGAGAATTACAACGGGCACCTCTCATGAATTTATTGCAGTACTGCAAGAGACCACAAACGAAGTATAAACCGCGCCATGCAAATGTACCAACGCCACAAAAAAATATTTCTTTGATACCATGAATTTAAATGTTCAATAAGAGACTGTCATACAAGTGAGAGGTTTAGCTAGCTATAAAACAAGGTTCAATCCACCATTTTCTACATTTGAAATTACCTGTACCAAGTCAGGAATATGACAGTTCTTGTCCATTCGTTTTTGATGCGTTTTGTTATTTGATTTTGCCATGTGATTATGGACTTTCCGAATTGATTTCCCTCTGAGTTCAGTATTTTTGTGATTTCACTATATACATATTTTTCGGCGATTAAACACTTTGATTAAACAACGCAATCAATACTCCATTTTAACATGTTTTTTCCTGAATTTTGATATAAGTTTTCTTTTAAATAGATAAATTGATAATATATGTAATAACGTAAACATATTGCAAAAGTGGCGGTAGATACCATTTGTCGATGAGAGACCGACGAACCCATGGCAAACTAAAAACCGAAAAAAACTGTAAAAGAACGAACAAATCTGCAAAACACTCTTAAGACAAAAAAACACACACCACAAAGAACGCTAGAGGCCATAATTAAACGCTTTTTTTTGTTCATTTGGCTATTTTCGGCCAACCAATTTTTCAATTCGATAAAGCTATTGTGGAATGATATAATATTCTACTTAAACAAATATGTAATGAGTCATACTTCTCTGTCATAACTCTAGAATGGATTGTATGGCCAAAACTCCTCTCAATTCCACGGATATACATTAAAAGTTATGTTATACTAATTAAAACACCATGAAATACAACTTGATACACGTGCACATAGCAGTATTATTGGAATTTTCAGGATTTTGATGCTTCTTTAAATACTTAAAGATTTCAAATGTTTTCCTTTACTTTCAGACAAGCTTTTTTTCAAGAATTGTTAGGACACAAACGCGAATAACTAAAGCATGTAGTAAATTCGAATCATCGGAAAGCATGATTGCAATATTGTTAGGTTTTCCCTAAAGCTGCAGGGATAATAGTACTCTGAATATGAAATAATACATTTTATAAACTTTTTTGGGGAGGATCAATAAAGATATTTGACAAAAAAATATTGGGTAATGTGTAACATTAAGATTCAGAAGAAAATTAAGAGAGAAGATTACGAAGCCACTTTCAAAATTACTGGATCAATACCTACATATATTATATAAAAAAAACAGGTAGAGGAGGAAGATATTTCTATCTTCAAATGCATCTTTGGTTGATGTTTTGCCTGCCAGAATAAAGTATGTCTATATGTGTAAATCTTGAGTCAGGAAAACTGAAGAACAAGGCATGTTATTGATTTAAATTGTCTTGTTAATAGTAGTTCAATTATGTTTAATGCTTCTCTTCTCAACAAATTTCTGTAAAACCACTAAAATGTTCTTATGTTATTAAAATAACAGTCCTGTGGTAAATAAAAGAAAATCAATTATTTTCAAAACTTTATTTTACGAACTTTACAAGTACACTTAATTTTAACAAAGGTCATCATAAAATTGATGTCAGCATTCTATCAAAATGAAACGTAGACAAATCATTCTCAATTTAGTATAGATGTCCAAAAAACGAAGAATAAAAAATGAACATAGGTATATTTTGGAATTTTTATAGCGACATCATTCGTGTCATGATTAAGTACCCAGAATCCAAGAATGATGAAATCTATTGATAACTAGTATGAAAAAAACATGTAATCATAATGTAGTTCAATACGATTATGAAACAAATGTACTTATACTGTAATTTGATCATTTCCAACTATTAAGTAAATTCCTATTCAAAACATCTCACATGCGGTATTACTCTATACATTTGATCTGGTATTATCAAAACGGCTACGTAATTGAGTGGGGTAATTCATGAAAAAATCAACAAAAATACAAAGTAGTGTTACTTATCACCTGTGTACTTCCCTTCAAAAGAAAAATGATAAATTATTACTCATTAACTAATCATACAAAAAAGTATACAAAATAATAGCTTGTTTTTAACATGGATATAATAAATACATGGTTTGATAGAGCAATCAATACATCACAGAAATAGCATTGTCATAATTCTACAATACTAAATGAAAGACAGTTGTAGAAATAGTTTATATCACAGTTGAAAGAGTTTTGGTATGTCTAAAAGTCCACATCTGAGTTGAGCGTTATCAGTTATTGATTTTTTCTATGGTCACATTCGAGTTGGTTTGGGGAGTTTTTCTGTTTTCCGTAATGATAAAAAGTATGGTAAGTGAGCGAGGTACTCTACTTTTGATATCTGAACACCATCAGCCTGAAAAAAATAATATACATAATAATAACTGATTGTCAAAACGAAAGGTCGGCCAATTCAATTAGAAATATGTAATCCTGGGGTCTTGTACATCATATCATTTAATTCACGTGGACATGTCAACCAAGAAAATATAATATTTTATGGATGGAGATCTCAACTGATTGTAGGGTATTTAAATTTTTTCAAATGTCACACAGTCGGGATGACCTCTGCAGGCTTACACTATTTACAATACCATTCAAATCATTTTGAAAATACAAATAAGCTAATAAGTGGCCTAGTGATAGGTATATCAAACAATTATATTGGAAAATTATCAAATGATAGAAGTCAGGATGTACCTCGAAAGCAACTTGTATATTATTTAAATAATTTTGATATAATAAGTTAGCTTATATACTCATATTAAATTTTAAAAAATGAAATATTTCATAATAACAGAATAACACAGTATAACACATGCCAAAAAGTCTTTGAAATACTACCAAACATTTACTCAAGCTGGTCAATTTTATTTGTGGTCATGCAAGTACAGTAATAGAATAATTATCCATACCGGATCTACAACATCTATTATAGTGTTCCATAACTGTGTTTCAGAACGTAGGTCTGTCTCTATGGCTGCACAAAGTACTTCCTGTAGCGAATCTGTTGATATTATGCCGCTCTGATGCCTATCTACTGTCTGGAATAAATCCTAAAAACGACAATAAGAAATATATTAACATAAAACTGATTCATACAAGTGGGAGGTTAAGCTAGCTTCAAAATCAGTCTTAAACCATCGTTTTCATTGGAAAATGCATAAACCAAATCATGAGTATGGCAGTTGTTTTTCTATTCATTCCATTGGTTGATTAAGCTTATTATATAATTATATCAGTTGAAGGGACTAATTTATTAAAAATTTACCGTGGAGTTTGGTTTTGTTACTGAACTATATCTACTGATGTTTTAATTGAATAAGTAGTCAACAAAGGTCTATCCACATTGATCAGACACTTTTGTCATTGCGTGTGTCAAACCCAGCGTTTTTTTTTTTTTTCTAAGCTAAAATTGATTACACATTTAAAATATGTGTTGAATATTGCGGGTGTAAATACCAACGTAATACAAACAAAGCTTAACTAAAGTAGTTCTGCTTAACATGTCTACGCAAAAACTTATAAATAGTTATCAAAGGTACTAGGATACCTTTCCATTGTGAACTATTGGAATTTATTTTGAGAGCTAAATTGGGAACTGACTGGACCTACTGCTTTCGTTAAACAAAGATACTTACTATAAAGCTAACTATATTATGATGAAGTTCGGAAAAATCAAGACAAGTGAATGCCTCCTTTGCAGCATCTCTGCAAAAAGACAAAAGTAAGACGATTCAATTACTCTATACCATTAAATTGGTCTATTGACTGTGCATGCATTAGTAAGTTTAAACATTATCATTACCATTACATATGTGCAATGTATATGATTGTTCCTTTAAGTTGCATCAATGTTTTCGTAAAATATTTATCATAATTTAAACAATACGTGGCTCACAATGTCATGTGCAATAAACCTGTAAATACAGGCACTATTATGGGTAACTAATTCATATTCGAGTATTCGGTTTATTAGTGTATGAACAGCCTTGAAGTATGCCGTATTATTTGAATTAAATATAATATATACATCTATTGTTTATAAAATTAGCTGTCGATAAAATATTGAACTGTTCAACATACCAAAGTTTGTTTACCCCCCACCCCCTCTTTAGCAGAGTTTGTCTTACTAATATTTGGCACAATTTTCAAAATTATCGACTCTTGATACTCTTTACATTTGTACTTAAATTGGTCTTCCTACTGTTTTAAATTGAGCGCCGTAGTCAAAATGCGCATCGTTCAGAGTATTATCTTTTTAGACTTGTATCTTTGATCAGTTTTTTTTAATCCTTTTAACCTTTTAAGTTTGTATTATATAACAAAGCAATTCCAACTTTAATCTTTGGTTCTGATATAAAGGTGCAATAAAGCTGTTCTTAACCAGAGATATTTTTTTCTTTGTCAAATACATCTTCTAAAAAAAAGAGGTGTAATCCTTTATACGTGTACTTACTTTTGATCATTGACCACCTTCGTTAGAGCTGACATTGTCATAAACTCTTCTATACCAAAGAATGTACTAGAACTTGTTATATCATAAACCTACAAAAAACATACTGAATTAAATTTGACGAAATGGATAACAAAAACAGTCTTTCAATATATAATAATTCAAAAAAGTTATCTTAAATGCAAAACATTTGACAAAAAAAAGTTAATAATATCGCAGATGTATTGTTGACTTTTAAATCAATATTTTATCCTATGTTTATCCGTAATAATGCGACTTTTAATTCAATCTATTAGTTATAAATCAGGTACGTATGCACTCGGCGTGTTGACCAATTTAAAGGAAAGGAATATCAACCCTTAAAGTTAAACAGCTTTTACTGATTTGATCCCGAAAAACATCATTCGTATAAGGTAAAACCGATTAATCAAATAGGTTAACTTAAAAAAATATTTTTAAAAAATCGCTCGCTGCCTGTTTATATTATCTTTTCATATCATATTATATATGGCCGTTTAATCTCATTGATTTTTTTTTATTGAGTTGAGCCATTCTAACTGATATGTTATAGTGTGTCGTTCTATGTTGTGATGTTACACTATTGTTTTCGAACATGGAGAAGGTTTGTTATCATTAAAACGTTTAATCCCGCTGCAATTGTTTGCACCTCTCCTCAGTCAGGAATTCGTGGTTGTCGTTTGTTTATGTGCTTCATAATTGTTTCTCGTTTCTCGTTTTTTAAAAAGATTAAACCGTTGTTGGTTTTCCCGTTTGTATGGTTTTACACTAGTAATAATTTTGGGGGCCTTTATAGCTTGCTTTTTGGTGTGAGCATAGGCTCCGTGTTGAAGATCGTACCTTGACCTATAACTTTTATAAATTGTGACATGGACGGAGAGCTGTCTCATTGGCACTCATACCACATCTTCTAATATCTATATATAGATGGTTAATTAGATGACGCCTATACTAAAATACACACATGCATTGATAATTGTTTACTTTATAATTTGGATGCCCGTTTTAGTATTTTTAAATCTAATAAAAGAATTTGAATCAAATCGGGAACTTGAATTTGAAAACTAATTCCCTTTCAATATTAGTTTTTTGTACCATTGTCCTGGCTCAGCCTTGGTTTGCGAATTTATTTTTTTTGAAATGCACATTACTTCTATTAACATTTTGCATGTAATATCTTGTCGATATGAAATACTCGGTTTGTTAGTATTTATTTACCTGTTTAAGAAATCTCTCCTGCGGACTTGATAATCTTGGTAGCTGTGTTTGTACTTGGTTATACATGAGATGCCTATAAAATAGATGTGTAATACATAAATTTAAAATGGTGGGTTGTATCAACATAACACGAACTGAGAGAATTAACAACACCACACTAGCATCTATATTCGCTTAAGAGACAAAAGGGAGAAAGTAATGAATTGAACAGATATAAAAAGAGAATATAGTAAAACAAAACACTAACAAATAATAATACATACTTTTGTATTGTTGAATATCCTTTGGCAAAGCTTGCAAAATTAAAACAAATCCATATAAGAGGGTCTGGATGGGCGGGGGGGGGGGGGGGGGGGGGGTCTGTTATTCTGTAAACATTTAATTTTTACCCGTTTTTTCTCTAATCTTCAAAAAATTAACTCCTTTTTTCTCTAATCTTCAAAAAATTAACGCCTTTTTTCTCTAATCTTCAATTTTTTTGCCCGTCATTCTCTAATCTTCATTTTTAAGGGCATTATTCTTTAATTATCTAACCCCATCCTAACCCTCATATAACGAAATGAATAAACAAAAGCGCCAAGAACATGTGACATAGAATTATCATAATTGTAAACAAAACAAAAATAAAATCACGACTTCTTTCTTATTTAAGAAAAAGATAAAAATTGGACGACATATAACTTGAAAATGTCTGACCTCTTAAAAAAGAAACACATATTATTACTATGTTAAAACAAACTCCGCACGAGTCCGTCATTGTACACTAAATTCTATATATGGACATGATGTATGATAAACATAATTGAACGAAGGAAGGCTTAAAGCCAGGACAGACTTATTGCGTTTCATTAATGAGAATATGCTTAAGTTGACTCATTCTATGCATGTTTGACCTTACTAAGCAGGCTAAAATAGAAGCACATTAAGCTTTATGTTAATACTTTAATGTCAGACGATCATTATGTATCCTTTGTCTTAAGAATGTAAAAAGTGAGAGATGTTTGTATTGATTTTGATTCAGCATTTCAGATTCATATACATACCCGTCTGAATCTGTATCCAGTTTTTTAAATGTTTCTTTTAATAGTTTTTGTTCGTCCTCTGGAAGTTTTCTTGAGAGTTCTGATCCCTAAATCAGAACGTGTAAAGATAATGAAATAGTATTTGGGTCTTACATTACTTGACAAATATTAAAATAGGGGAAATCTTTGTAGCAGACAAAACGTGCTTTGTAACCTTTAGCATTATATATAGTAAAGAGATCAAAAGTTACAAACACTCTTCTTCAATGAACCTGAAAATGAAAGATTCCAGAAATTCTTTCACTTAGATTTGATATAAAAGATAGTAAATTATTCAACATTGATATAAGTTGTAACTAGCCGACGTATAGTTGAATTCTAAAACATAGAATACATAAAATGCATAATTGATTTAGGTACAGCAGAACAAGTCGAAACTTTTTTCATCAAAATTTATTAGCAAAACAAATCGAATCGATAGCCTCCTGTATTAATTTTGATTAGAAAATACTGCTAAAACACAAGATTCGATCATGGGTTAATTATGTTGTCTCTATTTAATTTTGTTTGTTCAGAAACTGCCATTTGTTACCATTATAAAACAACTCACAGTAGGTCGCAATTAAGGGAGGGGACACACTACACTTGATGAAAGCGACTACATTACACAAAACAAATTATTTTTTATCAGTTATGTTTAATAATTGTGAACTTATTTTATTGAACGTTATTGCAAGACTGTTGCCTATACCTAAATTTCAACCAGAGCTTGATACATGTAAGTTTTTTTTTTTACTTTTCATTCACATATTAAGGAGTTATTTTTTAAGAGGACAAACACAACTTTCAAAGATTATTTTGATATCTGAAACATTTATTTATTGTGATCATATAAGTAATAGTATTTGATAATGTCTTCTGATGTATTGATTCAGAAGTGGACACATCATAACTTCATCTTAAAAAAAGCAAATCACATAAATATAATTGAGAATGGAAATGGGGAATGTGTCAAAGAGACAACAACCCGACCATAGAGCAGACAACAGCAGAAGGTCACCAACAGGTCTTCAATGCAACGAGAAATTCTCGCACCCGGAAGCGTCCTTCAGCTGGCCCCTAAACAAAAATATACTGGTTCAGTGATAATGAACACCATACTAAACTCCAAATTGTACACAAGAAACTAAAAGTTAAAATAATACAAGACTAACAAAGGCCAGAGGCTCCTGACTTGGGACAGGCGCAAAAATGCGGCGGGGTTAAACATGTTTGTGAGATCTCAAACCTCCCCCTATACCTCTAGCCAATGCAGAAAAGTAAACGTAACATTACACAATTGCTTTTTTTCCAAACTTCGAAAGAACTAAGATTTAGTTCATTCATATTTCAAATGACGAGCCATAACATTAATTAATTACCTTTAATGGATTAGGGGTAGCAGGTTTAAATGGTGTTTCAGGTTTATTAAGTAAAGATGCTGGTCTGTCTCTGGCTGTTTCTAATGCTTCAATCTCATCATCCGCACTGTAAAGAAAACAGGTGAATAAATTTTATTGTCGAATTCAATATGACAGTTGTTGTTCATTCGTTTGATGTGTTTTGTCATTTGATTTTGCCATGTGTTTAGGAACCTTCTGATTGAACTTTCCTCGAAGTTCAGTATTTTTGTGATTTTACTTTTCGCCAGTATTAGCTCAAAGAGGCATTCAGAACGCATACGCCTTTAATGGTTTTGAACTCATTTCTAATCCAGACTTTAAATAAAATATAGTGGTATAATTGCTAATGAGAAAACTCAACAATAGACCAAATGACACAAAAATAAACAACTATAGGTCACCGTAATGCCTAATACAATGAGCAAAGCCCATATCACGTAGTCAGCTATAAAAGGCCCCGAAATGACAAAATGTAATTCAAACAATTCAAACTAGAAAACTAACGACCTAGTTTAAGGACAAAAAATGAACGAAAAATAAATAGGTAACACATCAACAAACGACATTCATAACTTATACAAGAGGGACGAAAGATACCAAAGGGACAGTCAAACTCATAAATCTAAAACAAACTGACAACGCCATGGCTAAAAATGAAAAAGACAAACAAACAACAGCACACACGACACAACATAGAAAACTAAAGAATAAACAACACGAACCCCACCAAAATACTAGGGGTGATCTCAGGTGCTCCGGAAGGGTAAGCAGATCCTGCTCCACATGCGGCACCCGTCGTGTTGCTTATGTGATAACAAATCCGGTAAATAGTCTAATTCGGTAGGTCAAATTCAGGAAAGGGAAGGGGATTGTAGTTACGACGTAAGGAACATATCCGATATCATTTGTGATACGGTTATTCCATAACGGTCAACCAACTCGTGATGGCGTCCGTAAAATTTACAAAGGGATGATTTCAACTTCACCATTTTGAACTCTTGGTTTAATAGCTTCCTTGTGAGCAGCAACCCTCTATCAAGAAAATCATGATAGGAAATGCAAGCACGGGAATCAATTGGGAGATATATACCCCGTATGCAGGTGCTGCTGGAATGTTGCTACTTAGAAATGGAAAGTTCACAATTGGAAAGCTGAAATCATCTCTTTTGTCGTAAAGTTTTGTTTTCAACCGACCCTCATTGTCAATTTCTAGATGTAAGTCAAGATATGAAGCCGACTTAACTGTATCTGTAGTATCCTTTATCTCTAGCTCGATTGGATAGATGCGTTCCACATAGTCACCAAATTTTGAATTATTTAGTGAAAGAACCTCATCTATATAGCGAAAAGTAGAGTTAAAGGATAGTGCTAACTTCTTATCTTTCTTCCTAAGAAGTTCCTGCATGAAGTCAGCCTCATAATGATAAAGAAACAAGTCAGCAATTAGAGGGGCACAGTTTGTTCCCATTGGAATGCCGACAGTCTGTTGAAAAACACGTCCTCCGAACGTAACAAATATGTTGTCAATCAAGAAATCAAGCATCTTGATAATATCAGTTTCAGAGAATTTTTTGTTCGAATCAGAGTGATCCTTTACAAAGTAGGATTTATCCCTCCCTAAGACAAGATACTTGTATCTACGTTGGCCATTCTTTTTTACGAAGCAAAGCAATACCAACTCTTTCTATTTGTCTTTTAGTTTGGAATGTGGAATACTAGTGTACAGAGTAGAAAAGTCAAATGTTTTAATACTGTTACAAGATGAAAGAGAGTTAGATTGTATGTACTCTAAAAGATCTTTGGAATTTTTAAGTATCCACATCTGATTCACGCCCCCTCTAGAATAGGCAGTTTCACAATAACTTTGAACAATTTAGACGGGTCTACCGATATCTTGATGTTAAATAATCAAGAATTGTTGGGCATACACAGAAGTGACTAAGTGGAAGGAATTTTTTTTACCATAACTTCCACTGTTAATTTTATTTCTGATTTGCAAAACACATTCCGTTGCTCAACGAGGTTTGAAAAGTAAGAGAAGGGGCATGATTTCAGACCAGACACAGGCACGTGTTTAAAGCATTTAAGTCAAAAAGTCGGTAGGGCCTAATGAACGATGTACAAGATAAATCGTTTACATCCACATAAGCCGTAAATAAGCAAAAGACATATAAATGGTCACCGTATGTATTCAGCAACTGACAGATTTTCATACAATAAGTTCTAAGTGAAATTTACTGAAACAATCAAAGAGCTACTATGAACATAGTCCAAATAATTATGACGTCTTGAAAGGCTATTATAATTTTTTTCTTTGACGAGTCGAAGTAAGGCGTCAAAGAAAAAAATTATAATAGCCTTTCAAGACGTCATAATTATTTGGACTACTATGAACACAAATCAAATATGAAAATAAGATCTACGTTAAAATTCTTCATTTTTTTATGTTTGTTTATCATGTTAATATAAAACATGTATTATTAAATAATTTTCATAAGATTATAACCATAATAAGTTACTGTGGATTCATTAATTTTCGTTGGAATACCAATTTTCGTCGATTTCGTGGGTACAGGGAAACTAACAATTTAAATTTTAAATATTCAGCGAATTGCACATTTTTCTAAAAAAAAAAAGTGAATGCAGACTTTGACAAAACCTGGAAATTAAATATCCACGAATATGCAAGTGTTTTTCAAACCACGAAAATTGGTACCCACGAAAATAAATGAATGCACAGTATAACTTTATTTATTACGTACAGATCAGCTTTGAGATCTATTTCCGAAGGATATGGATCCTTCATTGGTTCCAAAGGTCCTGGTGTCTCCTCTGTAACATCGTGTGGTAACCGTGGCGTTTGGCTTGCCGATGGAATGTCTACTCGTTTTACGTTTTCACTCTTTGGAGTTACCCTAAATCAGACGAAAAGTTCTCGTTAATGACATAACTATATTGAATTTCTTAAAAAACTTCATTTTAGGTTTGTGTGAAATTATTTTCAATTACATCATATCTATTAAACACGTCTTCCTGTTCACGAAACTATTTGACCCTTGGTGGGTGCGTTATGAGACAAAAATGAAACGATTCAAATAAAATTTGATATTTAAATCAATAAATGATTTTTTTAAGTGTATTGTTCCCTTATACAGCCAATTGTGAAGACTTTATTTTTACTTGGTCATCAAATTTCTTAAGCATTTTCCCATTAACCAATCAAAATAAAGATAGAGATCTTTTAACAAATCAAAATAACGTCAGCAATGCATTAACCAATCACAATAAAGATAGAGATCTTTTAACAAATCAAAATAACGTCAGCGATGCATTAACCAATCACAATCAAGATAGAGATCTTTTAACAAATCAAAATAACGTCAGCGATGCATTAACCAATCACAATAAGGTACAATCCGAAAATAATCTTTTAAAACTACTTACTTCAGTCCTTTTTGTGCATTACTGTCTGGGAAACCTGTGTAGTATTTATCTTTCTGATGTATATTTGTTCTTGACCGTCGGAGGTAAGCGGGTGTCATGCCTAAATCAATTATAATTAGAAAAAAAAAATATCTTTTACTATAAAAATTTCTATTCGTGTCAGGGAAAAAGATAATTACTCTAAAGAATTCGTTTGGATTTGAAATTAAATTTTACGAAAGAATAGTCGTTCGAAGAATTTTGTTTTATTCACTTGATATTGAAATTAGTCGAAAGTGACAACTAACTTTATTGTAAGTTATCGGATCGAAATGCCATTGACTGCGACATAATGAAAGGATATAATATTGAATATCCATACTTCGTTTGGACAATCACATCAATTATATAAACAATTTTGTTTTTTTTTTTCTGCGTAAAATAAGCATTTAATCTTATCCCTATTGTGTGTAAACAACGTAAAATAATAATGCATCGAGTTATTGTCGTTGATTTTTCTAGATCGGATGTGGTCGAAAATGCAACGTGATTGAGTAACTGATATTAAAGGACAGGCAAAATAATGAAACCAATTTATTTAAAAAAAATGAAACCTCTACGAAATATATAAGTCACTTATAACCCGTCAAAAAAATTAATTGCCTGTGCTAATACAATTCATACTCAGATTCGTATCCTTTTAATTCAAGCACCCTCAAAGTTAAATACAAAAACAATTTGCATTTAATATTTTTCTTAGATAAATTTTAATTTTAAGCATGTAGTTGATTGATTGCTGCTATCTGCATTACACACATTGTATATATATATACTAGAATAAAATGCAAAGAAAAAGACTAGACTAATTCGACCATGCTATTAGTACGAGTAATTAAGAAAATAGAACCACAGTACTTTCAGAAGTCAATAAATAATGCAATGAAATGAATGCATGCAAACAAATATCATAAATGGTTATTAACTTTCATAATTGTTAATGTATACTTACACAGAATGCCAAATCGATCGTAATTCTTCATCTGTATTTACTCTACTCAAATAGTTATCTATTCCATGTATTTATCTTTTGGTCATTTTTATACCTCGTTTTAATGTCACATTCATTTATTCGAGATGTATGGAGTTTGAAAATGGGTTAATATAAAATATATACGTTAACTTGAATGGCATTATCGTATTACTTTAATATTACCACAACGTTTAAACCTGTAGAAAGTGTTGGGAAGAAATCTTAAAGGTATATGCTTGAATGCATTCAAGTGTTAATAAGCTGCAATTGTGTAATAAGCAGAATTAAGGTCATGCTTATTAACAAAAAGAAAAGATTTACCTGTTTAAATCAGAACTATAATTTTATTCATATCAACACTACAACACACAACTGTGTTCACAATTAATGTTGACAATAAAACGAAGACACGCACGTGAACATTAAATGTTGATACACACAGTTAACTAAAATACCATTCTGTATACATGTAATATTCTTAAAGGCATACAAGATTTTATAATACATTCCACAATGCAATGCAGAATTTATTTGTCAATTCATATATATCCACATATCTCTCTTTCTTTCTCATTCCTTCGACATCGTCTTTCAATTTTTTCTATTACTACGTATTGTCCATCTATCATTCTTATTTTTCTCCTATTGACCTTTTTTTGCTCTAGAGTCTTCAATAATATTACTAAAACAGGGATCTTTGAATTCACATTTCTTTTACAGTAATTCAATATCGTATTGTTGACACAAGGAAATGCTACCACAAGGACTATTCTACTTCTTTCTTGTGGTTTACTTGTAAAGGCAAGCATACATGTATAAATCTGTTATGACTGTATACACAGTTTTGACTACTGGATCCCGAATATTGTCATGTTTACTTTTTATGTCTGTTTTGGGTTGCTCTTCCAATTTTGTCAATATAACGGAAATGTCATCTACTTGTATACAAGTTAGAGGTTTATCTAGCTATAAACCCATGTTTTATCAACCTTTTCCCAATTTTTCCTCGGAAAATGACAGTATCAAGTCAAGAGCATGTTCTATATGTCGATAACGTTTGATTTTAACGTTTTTATGATCTTAATTTACCTTTGAGATTTTTAACTAACGGAATACTCAACAAAAAGTGATTTACAATAAAAGTAAGTCAATTTCAAATAAAGTCTTTAAAAGTAATGACAACCGAGAATCACAAGAAGAATAATTCATCAAAATACAAAATTATTCTATAAATCTTTCGTTACAAAACTGTAGTCGAAATGATCAATCTAAACATAACTTTAGAACAAACAAAAGTCTGATAATTGTATACTCTATACATAGCACCAGGAAAATATACAAGTAAAAATTAAAAAAAAAAAATAAAATAGGATTATTTTCTTGCAGAAATTTGTAAAAAAAAATACGTTTACACTTTCCCAAAAATAATTGAATATCAGAATAACCTGCACGCTCTGAATAAAAATCACATCAAAATCATGCTGTAAACAATACTGATGTACCAAAAATTGCACCAAACAGGATTAACCATGTATGTACATTATACAAATAAATGCAAGCAAAGTGCAAACGTGCTGAAAACCTACATTTTCAGCGCTATTATTGATAACTTATAAGCACTTGTAATGGAGCTGATAAGGCAGTGATTTAAGCAAAGATAACCAAACTATCTCTGTGCAAAGCAGATGAAAGTAACTTATAAATCTAATATAATGTTTATGTGAGGTAGAAAGACAGGCCTACATTAAGAAAAAGTGTTCGTTTTCATTCATTTTGAATATACTGGTACACTGAAACGTATGTACAGTTTTCAGTTAAATACGTGAACAAATGCTAACTTTGTAACCAAATTACGTTTTGAGAATTGAGATTATGCTCGTTTACAGCACTTAATTATAAGAAGAGATAAATATGCAGCTTCAAATAGCATATAAATATTTAATAAACATTCGTGTTTCAGTAAACAGAGACTTCTATAACAACTCGAAATTTCCTTAAACTTCTTTCATCGTATTACCCTACTAATGTATTATTAAAGAGCTTGATATTCGATTACCGGAAGGACGAATGCGTAGTAGTTAGACAAACAAGGCAGTACACTTACTTATTTGTCATAGTTAAGTGTATACAAAATACATTGATATTTTCTCCCATAAGACGTTTCAGATTCTTTTGTATAATATATAGTTTTAAATAGAGAACTATGATACTAGACATATCCAGGAAATGCAAAGCGTTCACGTATATACAACTGTAAATCCTGAAATAAGGTGTTCTCCGTGTAAAGCAAATTTCAAACAAAAGCTGTACTTCCAAACAAGAATATGCAATATGACTATAATTTGGAGGGGCAGCTTCATATGGATTTGTTTGTTAAAAAAGGTTTCTACAAAAAACATAGTTGAAGGCTGTTGCATTTCTTGAATTCACAACGACTTTACATAACACTAATGTTGTTTGTACATCAAAAGAAAAGAACTTAATATACTGTTCGTAAATTAGATGGAAAAGCCCTTCCGTCATATAATACTGTTGTAAATTAGATGGAAAAGCCCTTCCGTCATATAATACTGTTCGTAAATTAGATGGAAAAGCACTTCCGTCATATAATGCTGCACACAATGCTGATTAGTTTCACAATACTGGAAAGTGTGGAACAAATGTACCTGACCGGATCACTGATCGTGGTGTCCATGGTCCTTCTTCGGAAAATCTTTCAACTCTTCCTGGGTTAAACTGTTGCACTTTTGAGAATAGTGGCGATTTCCCATCAACTACATTCAAAATATACGACTTAATATCTTTCTGCTCTCTTCTGATAAACTAGAGCTAAATGAATGTTTAGTTCAATCTACTAGTAGGTAAGCATACAGCAGGTGTTATATTGAGCTAAACAAATATGCGACACTCCACATCAAAAACAAGAACGTAAAAAATCTCGTGCGTTGAAGTCATCATTGTTTTAATGTGCGCATGCGTTATATACATACACGACATTGTTCTCTTGTTCGACAAATGACCGATTTTATTTAGATCTACAACTGTAACAGAAATTTTAATATCGTGATTCCATTTAAAAAAATCAACAAATAATAGCATAAAATACAAGATTGTGATAAAACTCGAGGACGAAGATATCAAACTGTTTAACTAAGTATATCTACTCCAAACAAAAAGTCTGCAATTTGATGCGTTACGTCAACCTGACACCAATACGTTACATCTATATTTTCGAAATCGTTTAAAAGGTATAAGGGGCGTATAATAAAAAAATTGATCAATTCAGATGAAAAAATCATACAAACGATTTTTAATTTTAGATATTTGATTTATTACAATAAATTAACAGTCTTAGTCTTTCCTTATTACATTCCAATGATGACTTTCATTTCGACTTGAACAATACAGAAAAAGCTTATACACATACATTGCAACAAAATTTTCCCGATATTTGTGCACAATTCTATTTAATCTATTGCATTGTTCTTCAATAAAAAAATTCTATACAAATGACATGACATCCATAACTTATAAAAGTATGATATCTATGTCATTAGTAAAAGACAGTTATAGGTTAGATTTAGTATTTTGTACTTTAGGAATGTGTTGCTGCAAGTTTTTATAGTAAAACTAAGGCTTAAAAGCAGAATTTAAAAAGTGAAAACAATCAAACAATATACAAAGACAACATGATACATAAAAAATATATTTATTGCCATCACCAAAGTTATACATAGGGCGTTAGCATCAACCAAACAGCATGATCAATCATTTCTTTCTTAAAGTTCAAAATGTCAAAGTTTTTTTATGAACGACTTGATAAGATCAAACCTGTTGGTATGCTTATTCTAGCTTTAATTTGATCAACTGTGCGCTTTTCTTTGGACAGTAAAACTGGAGACGATGAACCAAGGCCTGAATGAGGAAAGAAAAAGCACCTGGTGAGTTGTAAATTTTTCCAAACAAAATGAAAAATATTTCATGATTTAATGTTGAATTTTAGCAATATGATTTCTAAGTTTCTTTAATCATTCATTCATTATATTATTTCACAAATAAAACCAACACGATTGTTTTAGTTCTTTGAAATATCATGCCTGTGATTTGGTGAGCTATATCGCACACTACGTTTGGTTTCAGAACGAATGCATACATCAACGAAATGTTAACATTAAGGCGTTGTAAATGTCGCTAACCAGGTCTAAATATTTACTGTATTCTCAATTGCTGTTTATCTGTTAAAAGGATATCAAATAGAAAAGTTAGATACTATATCGTCAGAATCTATATTTCCCTTTTTGATGTCAGCAGTACTGTCTCTCTTTGGACATTTGTTGTAAAGTGGCGAGAGAGGAATATTTGAGTTAGTTTTATTCCTTTTAAATAGATTTTTAATATAAAATTAAAAAATCAATTTGTATTTACATGATTTTCATCTTGATATGAGTCGAGTTCACTTTAATTTGTAAGAAAAAATCCATCAACTGGTTATAAAAAAAAGAATTGGTCATCTTCGAAACAGAAAGACGAGTGTCAAATAACCATAAAATTTTAAATATATTGTCTTTCCAGTAAAGGTCCAGACTAAGTTGGGACACTAGTAAATGCTAACTCAAGTGAGTTATTTAGAGGGGTATTTGTTAGAGTACTTAAAGTGTCTTGTAACAAAACATATCAGACATTTATTATAGACCTTGTCATTTAAATAATTTGTACATTTTTTTTCCATTTCGATCTGAATCCAAACACTATTAGGGCCAACAGCATATTTTTGTTAAAGTTCACTCTCAGCCTCAAACATTAGTGCTCGTATGTTACATGATAGCATTAAGTTATTACTCGATTAATTTAACTTGAATGGATGTAGATGATATTGATACACAATCCTGGGATATTCAATAAAAAGAAGAAAAATAATGATGCTTGCAATAGTTATCTAAGATACCAGGATTATGATTTAGTACGCCAGACGCGCGTTTCGTCTACATAAGACTCATCAGTGACCCTCATGTAAAATAAAATTATAAAGCCAAACAATTACAAAGTTGAAGAGCATTGAGGATCCAAAATTCTAAAAGTTTGCAAATGCTACTTCACCCTTACGAGTATCTACCCATTGATTTCGATTCATTTAAGGGGATTCACATGTATATCGGGAGATCATCTTTGGCTAAGTAAGTTGTTTTAAATGATATGTGTGAGCAGCTGTATACACTGCTACTTTTGCTTAGGTACTATTTCTGTACTGAAAATCTATAGTACTAGACATTTGCTTTTAATATTAAGTACTATTTCTTTACTTTAAAATTATTGTAATATTTAGGTACCTGTATTATATAATACTTGTTTTGTCTAAACATTTTGGTATAAAAAAATATCCACAGTGATCCCAATATTCCATGTTTGAAAATCATAACTTTAAGAGATATGAAATAGACAAACTTTCAAAGTGCTGAAAATTTAACGGTGTAATAACATTAATAGAAATATTGTATTACTTAAATTTCAAGCACAAATGAAGTACTGTTAAACACAGATACCTAACTATTACAATAATTTTAAAGTAACAAAATAGTACTGAATATTAAAAGTAGATTTCCAGTACTACATTTTTGGTACAGAAATAGTACCTTTGCTAACGCTGCTGTGTACAACTGTTTCCTGTATTCATCAATGCTTATTCGATCAATCCTGTGAAACAAAATTGAACTGGGGATGATTACCCTTCTGGACTATTTAAGATCTTCTCCGGTTTTTGATTGAGTTTGTGTTGCTCAGTCTACGCTTTTGATGTTCATAATCCTCGATTTATATCCAGCCACACCCAATCAAGTTAAATTCCAATAGGTTATGATGATTAATGTACGTTTAACGTTGTTGTGTTTACACAATATGAAAATTATTAATTTTATTTTGGTATGATGTTTTCTTTGAAATAATAATACATTAAAACTAATTATATACCGTCATTTTAAGTTCAACCAAATAAAACGAAACTCTTAAGAACAAGTTTAATGTCCGTATATTGATTAAATCCACATACCCATTAAAGAGTATTTCTGGGTTAGGCCTGAATATAGATGATTTCGATAAAGTCGTTGTTTTACTGAACATAAAGGTTTGACCTGGGATATTTCTTCTATTGTTTGCTATCTTTCGTTTTGTCAGATTTTTTATGGAGTTCTCCTTTTCGAATTGTCTTGGAGTTTGGTATTGTTGTTATTCTTGTATACAATATTTTATAAAACCGATAAATCACGTCAATTTTGCGCCCATGACTTGAGAAAATCAGATTACAAAAATAACCCAGAAGTTCTCTTTCACTTAATTTACTTATAATTGGTTACTCACCCTAAAATATCTCTCCTCCAATTTTGAACATCATTTACTCGAATACTATATCATTCTCAAAAGTCACGTGATAATAACGGTCGTCCATTGAAAATATAATGCTTCTTCAATTCGCTTCAATCACATATAACTGTTTAGCCATCGATATGTAAATGAATGACGACACGTTTAAGATGTAACGAATTAATATTTAAAGTGCATAATATATATATGTATATATAAACCTGTTTTGGCATGGCTGCTACGACAACATAATGCATGGAGGTTCAATTTCAAAGATAAAAAAGTTTTATACTATTTTTTTTTATCATCTTGTCAATATATAACCTTCGATTGACAAAATTTGAGCTAGAGTTACTTCACTTATGTCACCATGTACGAGGTATATGTGAATAAATTCCTTCATAAACTTTTTGACTCACCGATAGACATTAGAATGTTTTTTTGACAACTTTGATTTCATGACGCCTATTTACGATAAAGTTATCACGTGACATGATATCGATAAGTATTGTTTCTTCCATAGAACATTCCTAAATTACGTTGCCATTGCAGTCATGCCCAATCAGATCGGACTCATTCAGTAATAGAATACATTATCGATGTTTGAACGAAGATGATAAGCAGCATCTCAACTCATTTTGTTATTGCTTGCATTCATTTCACATGCTATGTATGGTCTATTTTTAGAAAAGGAAGAAAGTGTTAAAATGCAAAAGCAGAAAAAAAACAGTGTTATTAGATACAACCACACCACTCAAATGATTTGATTCAACTGTAAGTACCTATAGTCGAAGATCTATTACTAATTCGTGGTAATTGGCTCTCATTTGCTCGTTTGTTTCCGATGTTTGTTCTAGATTTTAAGAAACCAATATCTGTATCAATTGTGTGTTTTGGAAGACGTTGAAGAGATGCAGGTGCAGAACTAAATACTGAAATGAAGAAGAATCACTACATATAAACATGAAATCATCTTTTGAGAATCTGTAGTTAGAACGTCCGGATTGTAAACGGAACTTCATCATTTTTTTTTATAATATAGGGTAAGGAAATTTGATTAAGAACAACTTCACTAAAACAATTATCAAATAAGCCACAAAATGACTAACGTGTCTGAATACTACAGGGTCTTAACGCGGTTTACAGAAAAGGAAATGTTGGGAACCAGGACAGAATAAACGACAGAACAGAAAAATAGGCAAAAAAAGAGAAGAGGGTAATTTTATGATAAACTACAAAGAATGGCGAACAGTTGGCAAGTATAGAGAAAAATTATCTAAAAGACTAAATTATAAATCCAGACCCTCATAGTTTGGACATACGTCAAACAAAAAAAGCCAAACTTTCTAAGATACATAAAAAAAAGTTAGAGATATTGTACTTTTATTCCTGGAAATATTCGCTTGACATCGTTCACATATGTCACTAAAAGGTTATTTCCGCGATTTAAATACAAAACAATTCCAGATTTTATTATCTTGAACTCTTTAAAACCTTATATAAAAAATACAAAGAATTTACAAAGCAACCGTTCATGAGTTCTGTAACACACAGGTAAAAGTCATTAAGCATATTTCAGACTAATGCGGAGGCACACGCAGGAGGGAAAAGGGCGGTAATACCACTTTGGAAAGGAATGAAGCTATTTTGGCGTTCCTCCGTATATCTTTCAACACTCCGCATAGTTTGTAAAATTTGGTCTTGTTGGTCAACTTGTATAAAAATGAGACATCATTCTCCAACTGATTCACAACTATCATCGCCATTGGTTTGAGATAGTATTATATTAAAAGGGCACTAGCATAGAATTCTAATAGAAATTAAGTTCGAGTATTTTTTCATCAAGTTAGATAACAAAAAGCACACAGATCTATGTTATTTTCTATCTAGCTTAAGGTTTTTTTTAAATCAAAACCTCGATTTGTGTCCCGGTTTTGCACAGTTTTCATTTTGTTTCAATAATTAAAAAAGTCATGATCAAACCGGTGATTTTAGAAATCGAAGCTTGATCTTTACTTACAGTCGTCATCTTCGTAATCTAAAGTGGGTTGTTGTCTTGGCTTTAATGATGCATGCTGACTGAAAATATAAAAATATACTGTAAAGTACGATGTTTTAACTTGGGAGTCTCAGGGTCCAATTGATATAAGCATTTCATGAACTGTATCACTAACATGTCAACACTGAGGTTGGGAGTTTCGGGGTCCAATTGATATAAGCATTTCATGAACTGTATCACTAACATGTCAACACTGAGGTTGTGAGTTTCAACAACATACGTGACGGGGAAGTACGACTTCCGTCTTAATTAACCAGGATTGCCAGTTTTCCTGTCAAAGATCGGTGGTTAACTATGGATTCCGCCACAAATAGAAATTGACCGATATTTTGGTCAGAAATGCTGTAAGTGAATATAAAAAACAACAATCATTCAATAAATCGATGTGCACATAGTTATAAAAAATGCATATTCATCATGCTCGTTGATCATCATGTTTGTCGACCCCCCCCCCTTTCCGGTCGACCTCTTTGATTGGGTTTATAGTTGCAATATTCTGAATATTGTGTAAGTGGATCATGTCGATATTAACTTGTAAGAGAGCAAGATTTCATATCAGCGTTTTTTAGTACTTTTCGTTCCTCTCATCATCATCATCAGCAGCAATTATATTCTGAATGTATTGATATTTTGTTTTTGTTTCAATATATGGAATATATGTTACTGGGCCTTGTTAGAACAGCAAATAAATGACAAAAGTCAGCACATGGAATAGTAGACAGCTAGCGGAAGTAAACGACGATCCAACTAAACACGTAATGTATTTAATGACAATGGGATATTATACTCACTCTGGTAACGTGAAACCTCTCCCGTGGAACAAGTCACGTGCATTCTGTGGCATTATTAATGATTTCAGCTTTTGTATTTCCCTTTGAATGTCGAATCTACAATATGAATAAGAAAATCATATTGAAACTTATTTTGTATTATCATACTTTATCACATGTAAGTCACTCACTAAACTTATTTTGTAAAGATTTTTTTTTTCGCTAGAGAGGTGAGAAAGTTTAACAAGGAGTGATTAAAAAAAAATCAAATCGAAGATAAACAGACAATTTCATGGCGTGTCGTGTCAGAAGTCTATGAAGTTGTTTCGCACAAGGCAGTCGTTTTGTCTTGTCCAAAGTCTGACGTTTTGTCCCGGTTTAATTACAAGGCAGTCGTTTTGTCTTGTCCAAAGTCTGACGTTTTGTCCCGGTTTAATTACAAGGCAGTCGTTTTGTCTTGTCCAAAGTCTGACGTTTTGTCCCGGTTTAAGCACAAGGCAGTCGTTTTGTCTTGTCCAAAGTCTGTCGTTTTGTCTTGTCCAAAGTCTGTCGTTTTGTCTTGTCCAAAGTCTGTCGTTTTGTCCTGGTTTAAGCACAAAGCAGTCGTTTTGTCTTGTTCAACGTCTGTCGTTTTATCCTGGTTTAAGCACAAGGCAGTCGTTTTGTCTTGTCCAACGTCTGTCTTTTTGTCTTGTCCAAAGTCTGTCGTTTTGTCCCGGTTAAAGCACTAGGCAGTCGTTTTGTCTTGTCCAAAGTCTGTCGTTTTGTCCTGGTTTAAGCACAAAGCAGTCGTTTTGTCTTGTCCAATGTCTCTCGTTTTGTCTTGTCCAAAGTCTGTCGTTTTGTCCCGGTTTAAGCGCAAGGCAGTCGTTTTGTTTTGTCCAATGTCTTTCGTTTTGTCCTGGTTTAAGAACAAGGCAGTCGTTTTGTCTTGTCCAATGACTGTCGGTTTGTCCTGGTTTAAGCACAAGGCAGTCGTTTTGTCTTGTCCAACGTCTGTCGTTTTGTCTTGTCCAAAGTCTGTCGTTTTGTTCTGGTTTAAGCACAAGGCAGTCCTTTTGTCTTGTCCAACGTTTGTCGTTTTGTCTTGTCCAAAGTCTGTCGTTTCGTTCTGGTTTAAGCACAAGGCAGTCCTTTTGTCTTGTTCAACGTCTGTCGTTTTATCCTGGTTTAAGCACAAGGCAGTCGTTTTGTCTTGTCCAACGTCTTTTGTTTTGTCCTGGTTTAAGCACAAGGCAGTCGTTTTGTCTTGTTCAACGTCTGTCGTTTTATCCCGGTTTAAGCACAAGGCAGTCGTTTTGTCTTGTCCAACGTCTGTCGTTTTGTCTTATCCAACGTCGGCCGTTTTGCCCCGGTTTAAGCACAAGGCAGTCTTTTTTCCGTTTCGCATGTTAATTAGCTTTTAATATATGTGTGCCATTCCTATTTGAGCGTCCATAGAGTGAACATGGGCAATAACTCGAAAGTAGATCGAAAAAAATATTCCCTTGAATTTAACAGTTGTAGGTAATTAATCCTACATTTTATGGCAGTAAAACCATTTCTGTGTCATAGACATATGTCTTGGGTATTTCAAAACACCATTATTTTTTATTTGGGATTTCTATAAAAAATTTTGTAATCTTGAGGTTACATGGTGACTAAACCTTGTACACAGATAAAATAAGGGGAGAAATTTGATTGGTTAACTTCCAATGATGGTTATTTTCTTATATGCAATGAAATGTTATGTGAATTTTTTTTCTATAGAACTGGACAGGATAAAACTTTTCTCATGCCAAGTATTTATTCATTTGAAACAAGGATAAACTCTGCACATTTTTTTGAAAAGTGCAAATTTAACAAAGACTAATAGGGGAAAATCAATGGTGGTATTACACCTTCCAACACATACAAGCGATATAAAAAGGGGTTTTCAACCATATGTCTCCATACAAATGCATTTATAAGTTGTCTAAAAAAGGGGGTTACAACCGCCAATACATCCCCGTTGACACACCACTGATTGCTAATTAGATAACTATACACCAGAGTCCACATTACAGTGGATGTTAGCAACAAAAGGTTATCACCTAATACTATGGATATAAGCAACAAAAGGTTATCACCTAATATACTATGGATGTAAGCAACAAAAGGTTATCACCTAATATACTATGGATGTTAGCAACAAAAGGTTATCACCTAATATACTATGGATGTAAGCAACAAAAGGTTATCACCTAATACTATGGATGTAAGCAACAAAAGGTTATCACCTAATATAACTATGGATGTAAGCAACAAAAGGTTATCACCTAATATACTATGGATGTAAGCAACAAAAGGTTATCACCTAATACTATGGATGTAAGCAACAAAAGGTTATCACCTAATACTATGGATGTAAGCAACAAAAGGTTATCACCTAATACTATGGATGTAAGCAACAAAAGGTTATCACCTAATATACTATGGATGTAAGCAACAAAAGGTTATCACCTAATATACTATGGATGTAAGCAACAAAAGGTTATCACCTAATACTATGGATGTTAGCAACAAAAGGTTATCACCTAATACTATGGATGTTAGCAACAAAAGGTTATCACCTAATATACTATGGATGTAAGCAACAAAAGGTTATCACCCAATATACTATGGATGTTAGCAACAAAAGGTTATCACCTAATACTATGGATGTTAGCAACAAAAGGTTATCACCTAATACTATGGATGTAAGCAACAAAAGGTTATCACCTAATATACTATGGATGTTAGCAACAAAAGGTTATCACCTAATACTATGGATGTAAGCAACAAAAGGTTATCACCTAATATACTATGGATGTAAGCAACAAAAGGTTATCACCTAATATACTATGGATGTTAGCAACAAAAGGTTATCACCTAATACTATGGATGTAAGCAACAAAAGGTTATCACCTAATACTATGGATGTTAGCAACAAAAGGTTATCACCTAATATACTATGGATGTAAGCAACAAAAGGTTATCACCTAATATACTATGGATGTAAGCAACAAAAGGTTATCACCTAATATACTATGGATGTAAGCAACAAAAGGTTATCACCTAATATACTATGGATGTTAGCAACAAAAGGTTATCACCTAATACTATGGATGTAGGCAACAAAAGGTTATCACCTAATATACTATGGATGTTAGCAACAAAAGGTTATCACCTAATATACTATGGATGTTAGTAACAAAAGGTTATCACCTAATATACTATGGATGTTAGCAACAAAAGGTTATCACCTAATACTATGGATGGAAGCAACAAAAGGTTATCACCTAATACTATGAATGTAAGCAACAAAAGGTTATCACCTAATATACTGTGGATGTAAGCAACAAAAGGTTATCACCTAATACTATGAATGTAAGCAACAAAAGGTTATCACCTAATATACTATGGATGTAAGCAACAAAAGGTTATCACCTAATACTATGGATGTAAGCAACAAAAGGTTATCACCTAATATACTATGGATGTAAGCAACAAAAGGTTATCACCTAATATACTATGGATGTAAGCAACAAAAGGTTATCACCTAATACTATGGATGTAAGCAACAAAAGGTTATCACCTAATACTATGGATGTTAGCAACAAAAGGTTATCACCTAAATTACTATGGATGTAAGCAACAAAAGGTTATCACCTAATATACTATGGATGTAAGCAACAAAAGGTTACCACCTAATACTATGGATGTTAGCAACAAAAGGTTATCACCTAATACTATGGATGTTAGCAACAAAAGGTTATCACCTAATACTATGGATGTACTACTATGGATGTAAGCAACAAAAGGTTATCACCTAATATACTATGGATGTTAGCAACAAAAGGTTATCACCTAATACTATGGATGTTAGCAACAAAAGGTTATCACCTAATACTATGGATGTAAGCAACAAAAGGTTATCACCTAATACTATGGATGTTAGCAACAAAAGGTTATCACCTAATATACTTTGGATGTAAGCAACAAAAGGTTATCACCTAATATACTATGGATGTAAGCAACAAAAGGTTATCACCTAATATACTATGGATGTAAGCAACAAAAGGTTATCACCTAATATACTATGGATGTTAGCAACAAAAGGTTATCACCTAATATACTATGGATGTTAGCAACAAAAGGTTATCACCTAATACTATGAATGTAAGCAACAAAAGGTTATCACCTAATATACTATGGATGTAAGCAACAAAAGGTTATCACCTAATATACTATGGATGTTAGCAACAAAAGGTTATCACCTAATATACTATGGATGTAAGCAACAAAAGGTTATCACCAAATACTATGGATGTAAGCAACAAAAGGTTATCACCTAATACTATGGATGGTAGCAACAAAAGGTTATCACCTAATACTATGGATGTTAGCAACAAAAGGTTATCACCTAATATACTATGGATGTTAGCAACAAAAGGTTATCACCTAATACTATGAATGTAAGCAACAAAAGGTTATCACCTAATATACTATGGATGTTAGCAACAAAAGGTTATCACCTAATATACTATGGATGTTAGCAACAAAAGGTTATCATCTAATATACTATGGATGTAAGCAACAAAAGGTTATCACCTAATACTATGGATGTAAGCAACAAAAGGTTATCACCTAATACTATGGATGTTAGCAACAAAAGGTTATCACCTAATATACTATGGATGTTAGCAACAAAAGGTTATCACCTAATATACTATGGATGTAAGCAACAAAAGGTTATCACCTAATATACTATGGATGTAAGCAACAAAAGGTTATCACCTAATATACTATGGATGTTAGCAACAAAAGGTTATCACCTAATACTATGAATGTAAGCAACAAAAGGTTATCACCTAATATACTATGGATGTAAGCAACAAAAGGTTATCACCTAATATACTATGGATATAAGCAACAAAAGGTTATCACCTAATATACTATGGATGTTAGCAACAAAAGGTTATCACCTAATACTATGGATGTAAGCAACAAAAGGTTATCACCTAATATACTATGGATGTAAGCAACAAAAGGTTATCACCTAATATACTATGGATGTTAGCAACAAAAGGTTATCACCTAATATACTATGGATGTTAGCAACAAAAGGTTATCACCTAATACTATGAATGTAAGCAACAAAAGGTTATCACTTATATACTATGGATGTTAGCAACAAAAGGTTATCACCTAATACTATGAGCAAACAATCATGCCGTATATCAAGCTACATGAGAAAATAACAAATTCTGCCATTTAGCAAGAAAACAGATGGACATTTCAGAATGATCCTGTACATCTCTATGAATAAGAAGATCTGGTATAGTCGCCAATGAGACAATTTTCCACCATGCAAAGACCTAATGACGTAGAAGTATGCAACGATAGCATTAATGATATAAGTCTTCATTCATACAAACGTGCAGTGATTAAATTTGTGACGCATTAACTTAACTGCAGAATTACACGCTTAACTAATTAAAAATTTATATTCATAGTATTTACGTGAATGGTAAAAAGATACAAATTGTGTCGACACAAGGTATATCTAGAGGATTAACCTTGTGACATATTCTATCAATCTACAATCAAACGGGTTACAGAATACCTATTGTTTGTAAACACACATAAAAGATCTTTTAACTAAAAAGTTCATCTTTAAATCCCCTTCGATACCGAGTTGACCATTATGTGCATTAATTAAAATCATAAAGGTGGATAATTATACTACTGGAAAAATTACAAAAGAAAATTTAATCTTATAGACTACCGCGTGGAGGCTATTATTCTATATTTTTTTCCATTTAAATTAGCATGTTTTAATTATAATTTGATAGCCTTTATATACACTTCTAGCCATTGATATGTATGTAACGTATGGGGTTGCCCTATATGTATACCACCTTGAATATCCCTATAACATCAGCTTATTATATCACCTTTAGTTTCTCCCTATGAGCGTTAACTTTGAAGATTGAAATAGTAAAACAAATACCTTGTTTTTTACCAATTGTAATATTTTTAACGTAATTAAAACAATATTTGTTTTGTGTAATATTAACCCCCTTTATTTGTTTATACTTACTTAACATACCATTTGAGATGTTACAAAAGCAAGTTTATAAATTAGGCAAAAAAAAGGGCTTCCTAATTGACGTTGAACCACTTACCGTTCTGTCAGGTCCACTCGTTTGCCTCCCATTAACAAATCGAGTTGTGCTCTATGAGGAAGAACCTCACGTCGTCTTTTTATGCCACGTAATTTTTCCATGTATTCTAATTCGGCCCTTAGTCTATCACGCTGGCTCAAGCTACAATAATGGGGGAAATATTGTTAATATAAAATTAAGAAAATGTGGCATGGTTTCCAATGAGATAACATTCCACAAGATACCAAATGACATAGAAATTAATATTGTTTTTTTCAAATAAATTTTAATTATGTAAGAAAATGATCAGAAACAGTCACGGTTGCAATATATACTATATTTCTTCCATTTACTTGAGGATATTAGTATCCAGTTTTTTTCATGTAAATGCGTTATATATAATACTAACTTATCAAAGAATTATATTTTACTTCACACATTAGATAATACTGAAGTTCTCTCAAATTGTTTACGTTTCCATTAATCTTCTTTAAAATATTTAACAAAAATTTAAATAGTTATATAACTTTGCCTACTTTCAAAAAGTATCAAATGCAATCTTTGACCATTCATTATAGCTGCTGAATATTGCCATTATAATGCACGTGTACAGACCCAGAGTTGACTAGTAGAACTAGTCTCATATACGACAATTGCTATACTTACGAGTCTAATGTTTTTGATCCTGCCCACTGAAAGAAAAGAAAATGAATAATGTGTTATGAATTAGATGATATATGACATTATACATGTAAGTGTGGTATAAAATTTAATTATAGGCATGCATTGATTGGTATGTTTCGTGTTAAAGTTGTGAATCTTTCTAAAATTATAAAATGTGATCAAAGTATGTATGGTCTATCACTGTTATGGATCAGGTAAATCTATGAGTAATTTTTTAAATAGAAAAAATAATGAGTTGGACCTAGGTAAAGGGAAATAACTCTCAAAATCATCAGTTCGTTTGTGTCAACCATTTTCATAAATATATTCTAAGCTTCAAGGTTACATAGATTATTTCCAATCTGTTTTCGGTAAATGCTTAAAATATACATACATGAAACTTTTTCAAACGCATCACTGATTTAAAGTGTTATCCCCCTGAACTAAGGTCTACCCAATTGTGAAATACGTAAACATACACTTTCTGTGCCTATTTATTAGAGGGCTTGATATATACATGTCTTGAGAAATTTTACTGAAAACACATTAAACTATTAAATATAAGTTGTTGATAATAATTTGCATCAAAAGGTAAATGTTCGAATGAATATTGCGACGGTATGCCGTTGCGAATTCAAGACGGCTGCCAATGTGAATAATATTTTAACTGAATCTTTCAATAGCGCGATAATCTGAACCATAAACAGTAATGCCTTGACAATTCAATTTATTCACAAAACACAAAGTGTTGTGAAATATAAAAGTCGTTTACTTAAAACCACACTTTACTAGCATCTATACAAATGTGAGCATGTTCTACTATACCTTCAGAGCGCCATCTGTCTGCAATAATAGAAAAGTCAACTATGACAGAATGCAGTGTTAGAGGGGTATATGTGTTAAGCGTCTAATGGATATAACAGGAAAGAAGAGGCAAGCTTTCTACAGATACATGTAGGAGGTTCTGGGTTGGTGTAGGAGAGGGGGTGGGGGTAGGATTACATCATTTTTTGTATTCTATAATTTGTCATGTCATTTTTCTATATTTCAACTATACTGTCATATAGGACATTAAATTATCTTGCAGATTTACTATAAGTTATATATTTTTTTAATTGTTCAGATGACATTTAGTGGGCAACACATAAAGGGAATAACTAAGGAAATAATTTTAATGACTATTTTTGACTATATATTGCAAATAATTCATGCGATCTAGATTTATTGAGTACCAAACCCATGAAGAATTTTATTCACTTGTAAACTGCGATTAGCAATACCATGAAAGGTCATAAAATTATGAATTTTGCAATTAGGTTTAAGAATTTTTGAAGACGTCAAGAAGGAAAGGTTGCGAAGTTATATATACAACTTTCACATAGCGTATGATGATACCTTTAATAGTTCATAGTTTAATTTCAAATCAGCATGTACTTTTCGGTAGTATTTGTAAACTTTAAAAAAATAGGTTGTCCTTTTTCCTTTTACTAATAATAGCTAATAATTTATTTACAATTTATCAGATGAAAATTGAACGTGTGGGTTTTTTTTTATGAATTACAGACAGTATACAAAAACATTAATGTAAGTGTGAAATGGAACAGGCAATAATACACCAATTGAATTTATCGACCCTTAATCGCAGAATAAATCTTCAATGGTATTTGTATACGTCGAGTAACAAGTAAAGAAACTACAAACATATATGACAGATTATAACAAGAGAGCATTCTAATACATGTAAGCTCTAACATAGCAAACATGTATATACTAAAGTATTTACATAGATTAGTGTGAATATAATTTCAAATTGCTTGCTAAATGTCCGATGACGAAGAGTTGATAAGAATTCAGGACGACGTTTTTACAGAAAGATATGTTCCAGAAAAACAATCATGATGAATAATGAATAATTTCAAGTGAACAAATGCATTGTAAAACTTATTAATTCAGTCAAGTGTAAAGACATGTAGTGATGTGTTTTAAGTTTTAACAATTTGTGTATTCATCCTTAAAGCATCTAAGCAATAATTCTACCATTTTTTAACAGTAATATTTTCCAAATGGGAGACAGTATCTCACAATTAAAAATAAATTAATCCTCGAGAAAATTGTACTCGAAAATGTTAAACCTAAATATTCGCTTATATGAATTATATAACAACAAAAAGAATGAAAGAGTAAACGCAAAAATTATTCTGCTTACATCAACTGAATTAACATCTATTTATGTTCTCATGACTCTATACTCTACAAGAGTCCATGTTTTATTGGAAATTATTCTTAAGAGTAACACAATGATATCAAAATTATATATGCCATTCACAGAAAAACACTTAGTCTAGAAATAGGTGTTTATAGTATCCCAAAAGGAAACGTATGACATAATGTATACAACGTTTATCGTAAGAGCTAATCTGAAATCATTTCAATGATTTTTTTAAACGCTGTGTAACACCTGCATCAATTTTTATTCCTACTGAAATGAGATACATCACAATACTATTTGCAACTCTACTTACTTGATATCTATCTGTATGTAAAATAACTCCACGTTTTGCTCCTAGGGTATATTCATATCCAGCGAACGAATCTAAGTGACGTTTTGGAACTGTAACTTTTTTCAGTAATGTCGAAGACCTAAATAACAGTAGAAACATATTAAAGTAAGCATTACCTTGTCCGTAGGTTGTGATTGTCTTATAGGAACCAGTTGCCGTCCTGTTACAACTAATGATTTGTTCTCTTTTTGATAATAGGGGCACCAGTACCTTGTCTCCATTTATATCCAGTTCCACTTTCCAAATGCACAATATATTGACATACGTTCATTAAAATCTATTGCATTTTTTAAAAATCCCATTTACATTCTATTTGCTCAGATTTTGACTTTGTTTGCATTGGTGACATAAACCCATTTAACCATCTTTACACAATATATAATAGATCTTCTATTATACATAAATTATTCAGTGTTATTGAATTTTTATATTTTCTTTTAATCAAACAGTTATAAAATTTAAAGAGACAACTTCAGTATTTTTTTCTCTCTAATATATAAAGCCTGTAATATAATGCATATCGCAAGACATGGATATACGACACCCAAAGAGGGGTTCGTGGGAAAATTGAAATGCTGACTTATGCTGACGGAACGATACAATTTACATCTATATCAAATGATGGTAAATACAGTTGCTTATATCATTAACATTTATGTCCTTTAAATGAAATGAAAAAAAACTATAATAAAAATAATGTTATTCATAGTATTATATACTTTAAAAGTACTGGAATTTCTTGATTTCTAATACGGTATCAAACCTTTTACGAGGTTTTCTTTTAGTATTTTTTTTTTTATCCCCGATTCCATATTTGTTTTAGATAATATTTACGTAAGTGGACATTTCCCCCCTCAATCGGAAAAAACAAATACGAAATACATTTAAGTAAGCATCACGCAAACAAATTCACACTTTACTGTATCAGACTCTTAGATATTAGGATAGAAATTGTGTGTACGACAGACGCGTTTCGTCTATAAAACTTTAAGACTCATCAGTAATGCTCGAATCAAAAACATTAAAGAATAGGCAAAATAAAGTACAAACTTGGAGAGCATTTAGGACCCAAAATCCAGAAAGGCTATCGAAAAAAATTCTAAACTGTGTATTTAAAATTATAACGATTTAACCTTTGATAATTCAATAATGCAAGTCAATATTGACGGTACATATAATATGCTTTTACTAATAATTATGTAGCCATTTTAAGACTCGCACAAAAACACATAAAAACATATAAAAAGACATATGTTCAAATTTCATGCGTTTAACAATATTATAAAAAAAACCATCAAATATAATTCCAATTAAATTAAAAACTATAATTAACATGCTGTTAACGAAATAGTGTACATGCATCACAATTTAAAAGTTTGGTTATCGTAATAGTTTCCGAATTTATTGGAAAACAGGAAACCTTACAGTTTGTACATTTAACTTGCATTGGATTTAGCAGCGTTTCTCGATAACTAGTATTATTTTTCCTATAAAAGCTACGAAATTAACCTATTTGAGCTAAACAGTACGAATGCCTGTATTCCAAGTTAAGCATGCTTCAAAGAAACAGCTCATGTTTTACTCTTTTTTTCCGGTAATTTTAATAAAACGTCTTTTTGAATAAACACCCCAGCCAAAATGAATGTTGGCATTTATGCCCGTCCACTATGTGGGTAAGTACAAAGCACCTAAATGATGACTTTCAGCCACACTATAGTCTGACATGCTTTTTATTTTATTTTACAATAAGAATAACATACTTAGAATTTTTCCTTTTTCAATATTTTTAACAAAATCAGAAAAAAAGGTGTCCACGATGCGCTAAAACTGCGAAATCGACATCTGTGAAATCGACACGAGTTGAACTATTTACATTTCACACATGTTCCTCAGTTCTTAAAATGTCTTGTTATATCACGCACTCCATTATACTTACTCAGAGTCCAAACCATGGTAGCTATACGGGCGCCTATATGTGTTACGAATACATTATGAAAAAATTAAAAATTGTACTCTACATGGTATGGGCAAGCAATATTTATATCATCGGCATTTTTTTAATCTGATAGTCATACAGATCATGTTTCCACACGTCACTTTAAGGGATCTGAGTAATTATGTAAATTCTACCTTCTTTCCAGGTTCGACCAATGATTTTTCGACCAATAAAGTTCTAGTCTCAAACATTTTCAAGGTACGGTACCATTGCGAAAAATCCCGAAAATGTATTCAGAACAAAATTAAAATGAAATAGAGCATTATGGAGCATTATGGAGCATAACATGGATACATGATGTGTATTCCCATCTGGTTGACTTATATGTATATGTATATAATAACATTTATTATAGTGATCTTTATAGATCACTATAATAAATGTTCTTGTGTAATAATATATATATATATAAATACATGCATGTACCACGAAATGTAACATAATAATAAGTAAAACATATGTTCTTTCATTGACTTATTGCGTAATTATAAAGCAATAGATATAACTCAAGTTCAGACATAATTATATGCCTTCATTGTTTTATCCCTTTACAAATAGTCTTGAACCAATACCGTTCAAACTAAGCAATCATGCAAACTGTATCCCACTTAGCATGAATTCCTTTCTCCAACAAGCTCCCACAATAATGAAATCATTAAATAAAGTAATTTCATGATATGCATGAACCCGTTTTGCTAATTTGCAATCCATAAGCATAAACATAAACTTGATAATAAATATTTAGTAAATAAATGTTATGCTGAAATGGCAATCTTGATCTGAACCGATCTGCAAATACTAGTACCCCCCTCTCCCTCCCCCAAAAAATGAACAGATTAGAGGAAACTACGTCTGTTCGGATTTTTTTTCAGAGTGCACACCGGCTTTTGAATAAGCAATAGCGAAATGGCCAAACAAAGAATGACACAGATTTTGATTGTTGGTCAGCCGAAGGTCTTGCAGCCGATTGCATTGAGTGTGTAGGTAAACGTAATATCTTTTGTTAAATTCCTTGCTAGCTGAACCGTGAATTCATTCTTAGGTTAGTAAACTTACCTATTTTAAGAGTAGACTAGTCTGATAGATAACCAATCTATCTGTCTGTAAGACTAGGCTATTTCGAAAAAAGGTAGTATATCTTAACTCATAATGACTCCACGGTTCAACTAGCAAGTAAGCTAACCAAATATATTACCTTTACCTAAACACCCAATGCAATTGGCTGTAACACTAATTGACAATCAGTTGACAGATGGTCAAAATATTCGACCATGATTTTATTCATCGTTTTAACTTCAGGCCCTTCAGATTCAGATCAAAATGGCCTCATGAGCATAAAATCTATTTACATCGGCTGTACATTAAATTCAAATACATGTAAGCAAGTATAAAGCCTCATTCAAACAACAAAAATTATAAACACAAGCAATTGATTATAATGACAGGGGAATAAACATTTCGTATAACAATATATTTTCTTACATGTAGGTTTGTCATATATAAAAAGACAACACTTTGAAATGGACTCAAAAGCTTAATATGAGTCTACTGGATAGGGGCTTTCCATTTCTTTACTTTAGTTTTTAACCATTTTCCCTCTCCTTTGTGTTTAAGGATGTACTTAGGTGAGGTTAGGTGAAAATTAATAAATCAAGAATTTAAAATTGATACTAAAAGCCGGTAGAGCATTCGAATTCATTAAGGAAAAAAATAGCTAAAAAAATCATAGGTCATGGACCTCCTTTTCAAGATATTTGAGATTTAAAATATGACGGGAAAAGGCTGACACGGACTTTTACCTTGTATTTGCATTGGTATTATTTGGGTCTCAAAACAAAATAAGGAAAATCAAGAATCTGCTATAATTTTGGTAAATGACCTTTCATGAGATAAGTCTTATATTAAAAAATAAATGGATGTTATGGGTCAAAATATTTTACATTGTATTGTATGTAAAAAAAAACAACAAGGAGTCCGACAAAATTCCAAAACCTCACCACACCTAAGTACATACATCCTTAATAATTTTTGTATAATTTTTGTCCATTTTTATCTTTCTGTAAACCCCACCTGCACGCTTCTTCTGTAGAATTACTGCTGCATACATATCGAAAGACCTGATAAAAACTGACCGCCACAAAATAGCCCAAAAGCGGTGCTTAAAAGTGGGGTTAAAACATCACAAATCAAAAATCAAATAAAATTATATTGACAGATTTTATACTAGGGACGGTAATTTCTAATAAATTGGAATGAATTAAGAAAAATGTATGCGTTATTTTCATAACAACAATTTGCTCATTGTCCTTTGCAGACTCCACTCTGAGTGATAATCAGACCAATGAACTACGTATTAGTAAAGACGACTTAAAAGACAGAAATTACCGTTTCTTCCTTTGGTATGAAATACAGAATGTCGTAAGTTTGAAAAATATCTTGAATACATTATAAATAAGGCAATTAAGAGATGCTGAAATGTTTTAACAATTATAATTGCAGTTTTCATTTCACGTATGTTCGACGATTAATAGTTCTTGATTTCCCGGTGCATTATTTTTAATAATTTTTTTTCAATAATGCGTTTTTTTAATTTATCAATACGTTGCTTACAGGGAAAAGATCATGATTTAATTTCCCCTTTTGACATTTCAAAGTTTATCTTTTGGCTAAATATCTATTTAACTTTATTAATTATTAAATAATATTTCGGATATATAGATATATTGGAAAGGACAGTTAGTAAATGAAAATTAATAATTAGTTCATCAATTATTACCGTTTGTACCTTTGAAACAAAAAGTAATATCATTTACTGTAATACAACATTCTTAACATTCTTAAAGTCTGATATTAGTGACTGTTTGTTTGAATACAAAAGCATCATGTAAGTACCTTGTATATCTTTCATTCCAAAGTGAGACATTTTATATAAAATATTTGTATATACAGTTACTGTAACATAGTACATACATGTAGATACTACGCAAAACAAGAAAATTATCAAATTCTTCAACAATATTGAAATATCTTCAAGATATAAATTTTGTTTAAAAATAATTCAATCCAATTCATTTGAAGGTTCTTACGGGTGTATTGGCGAACTATAATATTGATATAAATGTAATATTGAACTTATTATGTGGACAAAAGAAAGAAAAGGAAATGGGATAATAAAACTTCAAAAATGTTTTTATTTAGTTTTTCAACTTTATTAATCAAATTTTTTTTTTCTTCAATATTTACAAATGCACCACTATAAGGTAGAGGGAATAAAGGGTTAAGGATGGTTTTTTTTGTCATCTGCTTGACCAGAATATTTGCTTTTCTCAATACATTAGGAATCCGGCAGAATATTTTTTTTACAAACACCCCCTCCTTTGAAGTTAAATGGTCATTCTTTTACGAGAAATTGATATTTTTCTGTTTGTTTTGTATTTATCTTGCATGATTTAACACAAGTCTAAAAAAAATACTCAATATGTCACATCACACTTCAATCAAATCGGCACAAATAAAAATGTTCATTTCTTAAACAGCTTTTTCGCAGCAACAAAATTTAAAATGCTGAATCTTGAGCAGAGCATAAAAATTAGTTAACTATATCTAAATCAGTTCACAGCAGTAAGAAATTTACCGTTGGAACCTAAAACAATTAAAACAACAGAAAATTTAGTAAAAATTATAGTTGCTGAATTCTAAGCAGAACATAACATTAGTTAACTACGTATATATATATATATATATATGTAAATCAATTCTCAGCAGTAAGAAATTAACCGTTGGAACATGAAATAATTAAAACAACAGAAAATTTAGTAGAGATAGAGTTGACTGAATTCAGGAGAAAGCAGCACAGAAACAAAGTTAACTTCGTATATATATTTAAATCAATTCACAGCAGTAAGAAATTGACCATTGGAACATATTAAAACCATGATTATACATTTGGAAGAGAACATAAAAAGTAGAGGACAAACAAGCTCACAAAATAATAAAAAGTAAACCACGTCGAACATTTAATCTTAGTATGTACTACATGGTTTGGTATACATGTTTTTTAAACCAAAGGAATTGAACATAAATAAATTAAAACAACAGAAAATTTAGTCGAGATAGAGTGTATACACTTTGAGACCCCCAGACGTTTAAATGTATGCAAACATTAGACATGTGTATACATTAAGCATAAACTACAGATAAATAAAAGACACTCAAGTTTGACAAGCAATTTAAATGATTAAGGTATTTAAATGAAAGATTTGATAAATAAGTATAAAATACTAATCAATAAATAACCAATGGTACTTTAAATTGTATAACTATATCAAGGCCTTTATATTAGCAAGTCACGGGATTTGAATCATTAAAGCATTTTATATCATTTATCAACTAGAGCTCATGTCTGTCACCGAAGAATGTATTACAAGCATTTCGAATATAGCATTGCAAGTTAATCCTCCGATTAAATTCCATATCGACAAGCATCTACTCCGCAACTCAATCCAAAAAAAAAGGAATAAAAGTAAGTTTCCTTTGTGCCAAAAATTAGTGCGTGCATTTGCACTAACACTCATTTGTTCAAGTGATACGCTTCCGCCAGCTGTTTCCAAAATGCGTATTGTAAAATTTTGTATAGTAATTGGTGCGGCAAAATTAGAAGAGCTATGCCATGAAAATGTTTCGATTATTGTCCAGCATTGTACTACATGTTGTTGCAAAACAACCATTTATACATGTAAATCCATTACAAACGATCTTGGTGATAAGATAATTGTGTTTCGTTTCTTTCACATTTGAATTGGACTATTTACTTTCAATGGAATAACTGTACCGTTTGTAAGTCAACAACTGAGTTCCTCGAACCAGAAGTAGTGCAAAATTGAGATTTAATATTTATCATAGTATGAATGTAAAAATTAGCACAAAAAGAGTTCCTTCGTGCTTAAAGTTTTATAATCTCAGCTTGCCAAATTAAAGAGTTCCTTCGTGCTTTTATAATCCCAGCTTGCCAAATTATAAAATATAGAGTATATAGAATGTTAATTTATTATTTGTATCGAATTATTTACACTCGTATTGTCATTTTCAATAAAAAGACTTTTATCAGTTGTAAATGTGTTGATTATCGCGAACTGAATAAAATATCGAGTGAATTATGTTATCCTTTCACACGAAAGAACATCTATAACATACAGACATCCAGTTTGTAAGGATTTAAAGACTAAATCTTATGAAAAATGATATAAAGTACCCGTCGGTTATTTTGATATCCTATACAAATATATAATAAGGCAAGTATTTCTTTCAAAAAGGTTTAAACATACTCTCTTAATTATTGTGAAATTTGAAAGTGAAAATTAAAAGTTAATTTGTACTAATAACTTCAGAACATGATTTTACTTTTGGAAGAGGACTTAAAAAGTAGAGGACAAAAAAGCTCACAAAATAATAAAAAGTAAACCACGTCGAACACTTAATCTTATTCTGTATTACATGGTTTGGTATTCAATTCATCGAAATAAACAGTGAAGAAGCAAAGAAAAATTTCAGATTATTTTCAAAAACTAGCATACTAATTTGAAGGTATATCTGTTTGATTAAATTTTTTCTGCTATATCTCTTAAAATATTTATTTGGAATTTTTCAAATAACTGTATATTCAGTACTGTCTTAAGCTTAATATAAAAGCTTTCTTGTGTCCTTCGTCATGACATGCGCAGTTGAACAAGCATTTGAATCTAAATACATATAATAAATCATAAAATGCATCAAAGTTTATCTGCTCCATTTTGAAGCACATATAATTTCTACTGTATTAACTCCTACTTGCAGATTAGTATCAATGTATTGAAGTTGTGACATGCTAAGATAACCTTTCCTCATATGTAAACTTTAAGCTAAATCATATATCCCTAATACATGGATGCCCCACTCGCACTTTCAATTTCTATGTTCAGTGGATGGTGAAGCTAGGGTCAACACTCGGAGTTGGCATTAAATATTATAAGGAACATGTGTACTATATATGTCTAGTTGTATGGACTGCAACTTCAAAAACTACTAGTTCATGGACTAAAACCTTTATCTAAAAAAAATAACCTACAAATGTAAAGTGGTACAAACGGACGGACGAACGAATGGACAGACGGACAGATGCACAGACTGAAAAAAAGACACATAATGCTCCAAGGTGGTGCAAAACAATGTTTATTTAATACTATTTCATTCATAAAGCATGCATACTTACATAAAATTCTGAGGTTGGTAAGGTACAGGATCTGGGTTAACATTGTAGTCTACATCATCGGATTCTCTCGGGCGCCCAGTACTGGTGTAGGACATTTGCCGATACTGAAAACAAAAGTATGGGCATGTATATGAAATAAGATCTAGCATAATAGTTTATGAGAACACTATCTAGCTGAAGATGCTATAAACAACTATAAGTCACTAAATGACTTTCAAAGAGCGAAACGGATACATGAAATTTAAAATGGAAATGGGGAATGTGTCAAAGAAACAACAACCCGACTAAACAGCAGAAAACAGTCGAAGTCAACCAATGGAAAGTATATATAGCAAGCTATAAAAAGTCCCGTATGAAAAATGCGAAACAATTTAAAAGATAAGAACTCACATCTTGCGTATCTTGTACTAATGAATATCATGTTAATATCAGATTTACAGAGTAAATTCTAGATATTCGATCTTGGTGACTATTTATATGTGAGAGGCGCAAGGAGTTTTTTTTCTGGATGTTAGGTTTAAACCTTTAGTAATATTTGCTGGGAAATTGCATTTGGGCCTTCATTTTTTCGGGAATTCGAGATTTACACCTATCGGAACTCAGGAATTAACGATTTTTAGGGATCCGGCAAAGGTTAAGAACGTTTATGTTTTTTCGGGAATTCACCTCAGTCTGTATAAAATATGAAATACAGCAACCGACGGGTTTAAATGAAATGCATGCTCGACTGATTGATTTATTGGCGTTTAACGCATCTTTCAGCACTGGTGTGCTCTTTGACCAGTTTTTATTGGTATAGGAAACCGGGGGAAAAACGACCTTATTTATGAAAACTGAAAATCGCGGTCAATTTAGTTTGGAAGCGAGCACACCTTCCACATGCGGGATTAGAAATCACAACCTCACTGTTGACTGGCTAGTGATACAGTAGTTTTTCTACTTAAAATACTCGAACACCGAACTCTTGGAACGCATGACCCTGGCTTTGTACAGTCATTTACAGAATATGATTTGATTTTAGCTTTAACATGTTTAGAAGCGCATTATCCTGATCTATCCTGATCTGGAGTAATTATATTATATTTAACAATATAACATATAACCAGTTCAAAAGGATGTACATGTATTTTAAGGATTCTTGAAGTTTGGTACATTTTTGAAAAAAAAAAAAAAAAAATCTTACGAAATGCCGGTCTATTGTACCAAAATTTTAATTTTGTCATCTTTAATTATGTTTTATGGCATCGACCGTTTCCCTTAGCCCATAAACAATAATGAAATATTAGGTATAACTTCGAGCGTACCGACATTGTCGAGGTCGCGTAAATCCAAACCGAGTGAAAGGTTCCATGGCAATAACAGAAACAGAGCGTTATGTTACTACTCTTAGAATAAAAGAGATCACACAATCATATTTAAAAAGACATAAAATAACTAAATATGGCTCTTCTTTAAAGCGAAAATACAGGAAGTCATCAAAAAAATTAAGTACAAAAAACAAACAAAAAATATTTTAAGACTATGAGTATACATCCCTACCTCCGGCACTTTGAGTTTAGTCCCTTCAAGAATGAATGTAGTGATTGGCCCAGACTGACCAATCGTCTGAGGGTACAAATCATGGATGCTTAAAATAGGGTCCTCCATCATCTCCATCATTTTTATACCCTCTTTCCATCAACACAGTGTTAGTAAATCGACATTAAAACTATCCGTCGTCTCAATGTCGGCCATTTTGAATTTGTATTGTTTCTCTGGCTACAGTTCTTTGTGGACTATGAATAAGTTATAACAACGATTGAATTGACTTATAAAAAATGTAATATGATATTTAAGATCTTTGTCAGCAGTCAGTGCATGACAACGAGGCTGAGATAATGAACCTGTCAATTTAAAATTTAAATTGTTTACCTTCGTGGATTTCCGTACTTTGTGGAAGTAAATCATTCCATAAACGTTTGATGAAATTGAAAACGATGTTACTTTTGTTCTGCAGTATCAGTAGTTATAAAATATGCATAATTGCCGTATTATGACTAATGAATGCACTTCAAAAATAATAAGGTGAGACGAAGAAATCGATATAAAAAATAAAATACAATTGAAAAAATGAAAAAAAAATAGAATTTCCATCCATGTCAACCGGTTTAAAATTCAGATTACTATTAAAATTTCTCCCTATTTCGATTTTTTCTCATTAAGTAATTAAAGAAAACATAATTTAATCGGCCATTGGCAGCGTTAAATTAAGACTAATACGGTAATTCATAGCAGCAAAACGTCAAGATAAGTAAAATTAACTTTATAAATTTTGCAGTTTTATTGATTTATGTCAAGTTATATCTAAACAATTTAAATTTTTCAAAGCAATAAAATGAAATATTGTTTGAATTTTAACAAGTATAACACATGCAGTTACTTGTAAGCGGAAAATTATATATACATGTTGTAACATTAAAAGTGTGAACAAATAGTACTTGATTTCGTTTGAAGACCACTTAATGTATTTTGGGTTATTTTAAGGCTTCCGCGTAAATCATAAAATCTATGTGGTAAAACATAGCTTGATAAGGTACTTATATACATACCTACAAGTGACATGTTACTAGTATGATAAGTAAAACATCTTAATACGGGATATAATAAAGAATCAGTAAACTAGATCGAATATCACAGTAAGAGACGGATAAAAAAAAATCGTAATATTTTTTTCTCTCCAAGAGTAAATTACAAATACGTGTCTCATGTTAATCTATATGCATACAGATAACGCAATCTCTAATAACAATAGATATAAGAAGATGTGGTACGAGTGTCAATGAGACACCTCTCCATCTCAGTCACAATTTGAAAAATTATACCATTATATGTCAAAATACGGATCTCAACACAGCTCATTGGATCACATCGAATAGAAAGCTATAAAGGGCCCCGACAATGATTAGTTCACGCCTTTCTGAGAATATCTAATAACTCAAGTCTTCAAAAATTGTTTCGAAGGTTAAAAAATCTTATAATATTAAATATTTCACAAATTCTAAGAGGACGCTGATGTATTTTGTTTCGCTATGTATACAAATTGGCAAGTCTTCGGAGCAAGTAAGAGTCTGCCTATGGTATATTACCTTGCCTTTGGTTTTACCCGTGCAATGAACTTTACGTCTTTTCCAGCTTTACTGTGTTGTTAGATTGCTGTTAATCGATGTATGTTCAAGATGTTATTTTATATATTCTCAAGTGTATGCCAGGATGGATCTTTGAAATAAGGTCAACATTCAATTTGATTATCTCTGTTTAATAGAGTCGTTGAGTAATGATATATTTATTTTCGTTCGACAAATAAACTTTTGACATTTTTCTCAACTGATTAAATATCGCACCGTTTGGCCTTGTCAAAGTGTGCGCTCATTCGTGGGACATTAATTTGAAGAGAGCAGAAAAAAAGTCATATAACAGTTTTGAATAAACTCATCATAGATACCAGGACTAAATTTAGTATATACGCCAGACGCGCGTTTCGTCTACAAAAGACTCATCAATGACGCTCGAATCCAAAAAAGTTAAAAAGGCCAAATAAAGTACGAAGTTGAAGAGCAATGAGGACCAAAACTCATAAAAGAAGAGTGTTTAGTTCAAAAATGGTCAAACCAACACACCATATTATAAAGATCGCTTTGTTGTTGTGTATTTAACGATCAGTTGCAAATATATCATGAATGTCAATGCGAGCATAGTAATTATAATAACTTCTACTTTTTTGAACTTTGGTGGATAGTTCCTATACCACATTTCAGCCCTTTTGAATATAACCAACAGGGAAAGGCGAACAGACAAATAACAGTTCGTTAAACACTAAACAGACGAGTTTTTTTTAAATACTACCATTAGGCAACATCATTTTAAAAATCAACTGATTGTTTTAATCTATTTATCATCAGTTATAATACATAGATATAGGAAGATGCATGTGGTGTGAGTGCCAATGAGACAACTCTCCATCCAAATAACAATTTAAAAAAGTAAACCATTATAGGTAAATGTACGGCCTTCAACACGGAGCCTTGGCTCACACCGGACAACAAGCTATAAAGGGCCCCAAAATTACTTATGTAGAACCATACAAACGGGAAAATCAACGGTCTAATCTAAGAAAAACGAGAAAAGAGAAACACGTATAAATTACATAAACAAACGACAACTACTGTACATCAGATTCCTGACTTAGGACAGGTGCAAACATTTGCAGCGGGATTAAACGTTTTAATGGTACCAAACCTTCTACCTTTTTCTGAAACAATAGCATAACATCACAACATAGAAAAACACAAGATAACATATCAATTGGCAGGCTTAACTCAATCAAAAAAACGTAAATTGATAGTCTAATTTGAAAAAAGAAGAGACCTAGCTAGCTCAATGGCAATGGTCTAACAGTCAATCAATACTGTATCAATACTGCATCACAAGCCTGTCAACAATGAGGTTTTGAGTTCGAATTCCGCACGGGGCAGGTGCGCTAGACTCCAATCTTAGTTGACTAGATCTCGAAAGTCGATCGTTCTAACCGGCTTCCTTCACCAATGAAGAATTACCGCCACGAATTTGCTCATAAGTGCTGAAAGTGACTTTAGACAACCATCAATCAATCTATTTGAAAAAAAAAAAAACGAAAATTTCAAAAACGAAAATGTTAAAAAAACGCTTGAAACATGGCACAGTAATTAATTTTCAATTTGGTGTGTGAAACTACAAAATGTAGACGAGTAATGAAATGATACGTAATCATGGTTACCTGATTTTCATAAAGTTTTGAATCCTGACTATGTAGAGATGGCAATGTGATCGGTCTAATAATATCCTCAGTTCGATCTCCATGTTTGTCAGGCCACTTTTTAGATCCTTTTACACATAGAAACCCTAATTTCTGCGTCATGACTCCAGCCGAGTCATTTTGAAACGGATACATGAATATTCACATCTGTTTTTACTATCTCTATGTTCACAAGGTAAACTGATATAGCTGTTATATCATTTGGTTATATAGTATTTTGGTTTAATGTCCTTGACGAAAACATTTTACATATTGAAAGATTTAAAAGAGCATATTGTCAGTTATTTAATTTTACTTTAAATATATATAATTATCTATAGAAACCGTTTAAAGTGACTAGAAATGACAAGGTAATTAATGTGTGTATCGATTACCTAATGGCCAATTACGGCGTAACATCTTGCAATTGGAAAAGAGGGGGAGGGGAGTTAATAGTACCAATAAGGTATGAAATAGCGGTTCATTGGGTATAGCATGTCAATATGTATATATTATATCTTACGTTTTATAGCCAATCTTTAAACTGTTAAATGAAAAGAGGACATGGTTTTCGTCTTAATTCTAAATGTAAAATGAAAATGCTAATGTCTGATCTTGCAATCGTAAAATAACAGACAACAACGTAATGTCTACTAAAATAAACAAATATAATTATATAACTTGAGTTTAAAAAAAAAGCAGTGAAACTTCTTGATAATGTAAACATAAACACCTGGCAGGATTGTCAGCTTAACAAAAAAAAAAAAAAACTAAACTAAAAAAAAAAGGATAACGATGGTGGCATTTTGTTTTCCATTTTTTGATAGAATAAGTAAGAAATGTATTTGCATTCGGCAAACCTCGTCAAATTGCATGAGCTACCCTACGATCTGTCGAGATTTTACTGAATGATTCATTTGGTGCACATTCATATGAATTCCTTTCTTGGGCTTTTCCTTGAAACGTTTTCTTAATATTTTTTAAAAGTTCAAATTGAGTGAATGTAAGCAATTGTATATGCAACTGTTCGGCCCCAGTTTAAATATCTAGAAATGATTTCGAAACAAGGCTTTCAACTCCCTCAGGCAATGACCAATCTTGAACTACATATTTCAATGTACACGTATCGTTCAGCTGCACAGTCACACGGTACAATCGTATGTAAACAATTGCAAATTCTTTAATTTCAATGATAGATATAGTGAAAACATGAAAGATTTTAATGAAATAGCCGATATGTATTAATTCACGCCACAGAATCCCTACATAAAGTACATTAAGATGCAAAGGATTATCAGTAGGGCACATACATGTACACGTCTTGTAGCTCATTGCAAGACCAAGAGGGTCTCTATCGTCGGTTAAAAGTGGAATTATATTCTGTACTAGATGACATATACCGTTATGCCTTGAAGAACTAACATCTATCGTCGGTTAAAAGTGGAATTATATACTAGATGACATATAGCGTTTCGCCTTGAAGAACAAACAATATAAAAAAGGTCAATCTAATTAAAAACCAATCTCTCATCGCTCCCGTTTTCTGATTTGTCGCGTGGGAGATCTAACGAACCCCGCTTTGAGGTCACATCTGAGTGAACTAGAAGTTATGAATTTATAATGATATGCAAATGAGTTGACGACGTATCAATAAGCCAATCAAAAAGTTTATGGATTCTTTGGACTGACGATTTCTTCGTAAATAAAATGAGTTACATCCCTTTACCTCACAATAAACTTTCAAGAACTTCGAAAACTCATTTTCATTGGTCGAAAAAGGCACACCTACGAGGTCACTCACATGTGACCTCAAAGCGGGTTTCGTTAGATCTCTCACGCAACATATCAGAAAACGGGAGCGATGAGAGATCGGTTTTTAATAAGGTTGAAAAAAAGATCTACATGCATGTATAAATGTCTACATGTGTAAATGTATAACAGGTATAAATGTTTTACAAATATCGTTATGGGTTGAATGTGGATCAAAATGAGGTACTAATATATAACGTCCTTATATACAAGAGACGACTTCAGTAAATATTAATCCGATTAGTACATAAAAGGTTATAAGTATTATTGTTGATCATAGATTAACCCAAGGTTTCATGTAAGTAATTGACCTACATGTCCTAATCGCAGACGTCAATATCCAATAGATTAAAATAACAATGATGATAATATTTACCATAATAATAAATTGATTTAATTCCTATGATAAAAAAACCGTAGAATTAAAATACTGGAATACTGCAATCGCTCCAGTTTAATACCATTAATCGAAAGTACGTCCATTATTTGATGTATGAACATATTTACAAGTAATTAACCAGTGGCGTAGGCAGGGCTGAAATGATGTGGATACCGAATTTTTGGGACCATTTTATGCATATTTTTTTCTGACATTTTCCCCGTATGCTAGAATCCGACACTGACTAAATTTTTGTTCAATTTCAAAATACCCACCAAAAGATATTTTATTTCCAACACCCAATCCTATATATATTCGACAACTCAAAATCAGACCAATTACAGCGGTACATCTGTACCCTCCTTTCCCGAAATTTGAGCCTCCGAATGGGGTTTTGATTACTTATCTTGAAGTGATACAGGGGACATGTAAATACCGGTCATCAGTCTGTCCGGTCTTGTTATCAATGTCATGTGTACAATTTTTGCCATTTTTGTGAAGTAAATATCATTAGCAATGTCTTTGACACTTGCGAAAATAATCTTAAACAATTATGCCCCTTGGAAATATAAATTATAATGAAAATCCCATTGCATTTGTTCTGAAGCACTTATTTCTCGAGATATTAATTATTTTTTTATTTAATGCCCTTGTATCTTGGATAGATAAAATATGTGCGATGCGGGGACATTGGGACTCTGTTCTTTTATTGAAAATAAAATTAATATTTGTACCTACATGTAGATGAAAAGGGTATTTCTAAGCCCAGGAATGATAAAACTCCATGATCACGGGGAACGACATCAGGGTATGATGGTGAAGTTGTTAACATTAATATGTCATCGCTCTGCTTGGCTCCATTTCAGACCAAACATGTCCGCGGGTCTACGTATCTTTATCGTCTGCGCCTGCCGTAGCTGACTGTCACAAACAGAAACTGGGTGTATCTGTGACTGTGAAATGTGTTGGCCTGGAACCACACACATACAATAAACAGTACGACAAGTCTGCACGGACTCTGACTCTGGGACTAGCTCTTGTAACAAAAGACGACTCTGTATAGCGCGATGTACAACTTAATAAGTTCAGCATGGAATACAATTGTACAGAGCTAGAACTGCTCAGTGCAATACTAAATCTGATCTGTCACATCAAAATAACAACATAGTTTATATAACAAACCAAAATTACTTGAATAGACTTGACAAATATTTCTCTAAATGAGTGAGAAAATTCAACTAAGGGATTACAGAAAAATTAACACATATATGGGTCATTTTCAAAAAATGTCGAATTTTGAAATTGAAAAATTTATTAAAAGTTACTTATTCAAACAACCCTCTACATAAGCAAATCAGAACAAACAGTACTTTAAGAACAACATATTAAAAGATGCAATCTTAATGATGTTATACAAGAATATCTTGAAACATTTTTTGATCGGTGGTACAATATTTTGTCTATCCTGTTACCATTTTCAAAAGACATTTTGGGTTATTAAGAAAAGGTTTAGATAAAATGTTAAGCTTGTTTTACGTAGCCAACTAGATGGTTTTCAAGAGAATAAACTTCTATTTATATTCATTATTTGAAATAATAGATTATTTGCCAATTTTCCAGGTTGTACTGAAAAATGCCCCTAAAAAATGGTTTTCAAAGGTTGTAAAAATTACCACCAGTAATGCAAGTCTAAAATAGCAATTTATATTGTTCGGCTTTTTTTCACCCTTTAAAACAAACCCAACATCAAGTAAATCCCTCATAAGTTAGTTTACTTTTCTCTTTATTTCATTGGAAACAGGAATGTACGTTTCTGATATATCACTATATAAAAGTCTATCCTGTTACCTTTTTGTCTATCCTGTTACCGATATCAGTATTGCACATGCAAATGCTTAATTAGGAAGATTAAGACGTTATAACCTTAAGATGAGTTCAAACAACGAAATATTTCATTCCTTTTGCACCTATATGCTAAGATAAAAAATTTAACGACGTTTTTGTCTACAATTGTCTATCCTGTTACTGTAACCATAGCAACCATAGTAACAGGATAGACATAACAGGATGGACAAATTTCTTCGTTTTTGATTGCTGTTGTGAAATAACTACTCCCTTTGGTGACGTGACTATGGTTTTCTATTATGAATTTGGTTTCAAACACGTTATTGCAATGAAGTAAAATGTCGCTAATTGAAAAACAAATTAAAACATGAAATTAGATTAGCTTAATCTTCTAAACTTGACTTAAATCTTGCACAATAAAAATAACAAAATCCTTAGTGAAATATTGCAAATATAACAGTGATTTTACAAAATCTTTTATAAAATGTCCGAAAAGTCTCAAAATCAAATTTTTGTTCATTTTCCCACTCTGACATGACGACGCGCAACGACATTGACTTTTAATGATTTTCTGCCGTTTTATCCTTCATGTTTACATAAACTAAATAATCCTACAGGAAAGACTACGCATACTGTATCGGGAATGATTAGACACTTTTCTCATATCCCTACCCATGTTACATTCGGATACCATCATGTGGATCTGCTGCGATCACTGTCACATGTAATTATATAGTTATTTAAAAAACATTTTTTTTTTTGGGTCAAAATGATGTGGATGCTTGAGCATCTGAGCATACATGCAAGCTTCGCCACTGTAATAACCTTTATTCAATTTTTTTTTAATATTTGTATATCCTTTGAAGACAAAATGTTTATATCCTTCGAACATCTGGCCAACGGCAGTACACATCCTTACTCAAAGTCGAACCAATTTAGCACCTAACCTTCCAATGTGTTAATTTCACATTTTTTACTCAATTATACAGTATATACATGTACATAGCATGTGTTATTTAACGTAAACACACTAGTTATTACTTGTGGATTTCATATCAGCTAGTTACACATTTATTTAATTTCTATTGTAAGGACTTTGAGCTTGCTACCAGTAATTGTAAGTACTCTCAGATCATGATTTCAGCTCTCCAATCGAAAAAGTTCTATTTATACAGTCTAGCAACATGTTACCAGCGCTTGCATTTGGTACATAAGTCTTTTTTTAGTTGACACGTATTACAGACTAGGGGAATAGCTCTGGTAGCATGGATGGAGGCGATTACATACGGACACATAAAAACACGTCAGCTTCCATTTCTACATTTTAATCAGACAAAGATGATCAACAAACATAAATACAAAATACTGACAAAAGGGGAACAACTCTCTCTTACAACAGAAACATAATCTGACCATACATACTGATATGTACAACACACTATATTCCAGGGATCATTGCCTTTCAAATCATATGTTTTTCTTTTGCCGTATCGGAATAACAAGTTATAATTTGTATGTAAGTTTTCGATTTAAAGCTTGGCTGCATTTGCGCAAACTTACATCAGTCTTTTGTTGAAATCGAATTGTTACCCCTATAAAATGCCTTTCGGTTGTAGCATTGTCGGACTGTTGTCACATTGAAAGAAATCCAACATCTCCTTTTTATTTTCCGATTTTTTTGTCAACGAATAACACTTTACAGCTAACTGAGAGGGTCTGTGTGGGATTAGCAGTATAGAAAATAAAAGGCAATATCTGCAAAAAACAAATGTCAAAAAACTAAAAGAATAGAAAAGATAGGCCAACAAATAAAGAATAGAGATTAACGTTGTGCTATGATAGTGAAAAAATGGGAAAACATATAAAGTATTAGAAGAAGGACACACAGAATACAAATATGAAATGTCTCTATCCATAGCCAAACACTCGTTCTAATATTAAAAAAACAAGGAAAGCTGCAAATAACATTTTTTGTTCTCTTAAGTCGATAAAATCTGGATATTTTTCTATTTAAAGCCGCTGCATTTATTTGCACGTGTCCCTAACCTGTTATTCAGTTGGTGTGGTTTGTAGATCTATGTGGTTTGAATGGAAAGTTGTCTCATAAATATATGATCTTCTTCTTTCTAAAGATAGCCTCCAAATGTATTTTTGTATAACTAGATTAATGTCTCATCGACCTATTTTTCTTTTACTTGATTTATTATGAAACTATACTTTATTAAGTTTCTTCGTGTCTCTAGTAAGAAAACAAAATAGTCGTGTTTTAGGAATTTGCCCGGTAACCGTCTCAATGTTAAACAGTAAGAATTTTAAACTAGTTAATATTGGTATTTTGACAGAACTATATCCGTAAGCTTTGAGACAAATCAATAATCACAGAAATACAATCAAGGGCAAATATTTAATCATGGTATAAGCTTACTGATAATGGGGAAATGTTTTTCTTAAACTTAAATTTATTAAACTTTACAAGCTATATGATTGTTCTTCGGGTTATAGGAATAAGGTTAACCTTTAATAGTAAATATCTGTATATCTGCAAGTCATATAAGTAAACATAGTAATTTTCAGATTTCAAATTTAAGTTTTCTGAACCGATTCGAAGAAAAAGGGAGATAATTCAAATTTTTTACTAAATTTCGTTCATCTGTTCGTTTTGTCACATATTTGTCACATCGTTAGGAAAACGAATAAAAGGAGGCGTCAATGAGACAACAACTTACTTACAAAAAATGTTTCTTTCCGAGTCTACTGCACTAAAGTAATTACTATTTAGAACTGAAAGAGGCTAACGTATTAAAACTAAAGACAACTTTGAAGAGAAACATGACTTCGGACAAGTACATCAACATATAGCAGGTTTAAACCATTTGTTATATCTCAACCTTCCCTCCTCTAATCTAGATCTGTAGACATGCACAAGGTAGATAGGTAAAAAAAACATATGAACAAAATAAAAGCAAGATTATAAACACTTTGATGACGATATACTTGATATTAATATAAAAAAAGAGGTTTTCAGGTAAAAATGCAGAAGTTTTCGGGAATGAGAGGGGGGGGGGGGGGTATGCGAATGCCTATCACAATAGCTTCAAGCAACCAGGGAAAATCTTTAAGATTTATCAAAATTCAAAATGGTCCTTTTTCTTTCGTCTATCGTTCTCTTGTTTGGGCAAAGAAACTCTGGTATTTCTATTACGACGACATTGTATGTAAATGTATGACAGTTATATATTAATGTCTACTTATAAAGACTTGTTATGGGATACCATTTTATTTAGAAATATATTGGCTGAAAATCTCTACCCGAAAGCACGGACCTTAACCTATTCCTAGTTAACGAAATTCCATTCGCAAATGAACCTTAACCTTGTACCGACACTCTCCGCTCTAAGTCAGTATATCGAGTGCACTATATATTTGTGAAGATGAACGGAGTTAACTCTGCGATAAAACTGATCGAAGGGTTGAAGTATAATCTTCAATGGGAAATGTCAACAAACTATTAATTGACCTATATCAGATCTATACTAGTGTCTGTTCAAGATGTAATGGATAGCAAATCAATATCTCTTCTTAAAAAGGGCATTTTATGAGGGCACTGGCTACTGTCAGAATAGTATTGTTACATTCATAATTAATCGGTTCCTCACCCAACCATGCATTCCAGTAATTAGTCTCCAATGTAGAAATGTAGCAATAACATTTTCTTATTGTTACATTTCAATGTAACCGTAGCCAGCGCCTTTTATAAAACCTATAGCCCTTAGGGTATTTTAAGAGTTACTGAGAATAATATAAAAAGATGATTAAGAGGTCTTACCTTGGGATTGATGTTAGACACCCGTGAAACCGACAGTAACGGAGCTGATAAAGAAACAGGAGGCAACTGAACATCCTCAAATCTAGCTGGCTTCATTGGTGATGGTGTTTCATACGCTTTACAAATGTCTGTAATATTGGTTTTCCAAGGAGTAACACTTGTGCCTCTCACAGTAATAACAGTTGAACGAGACGTTGTTCCTGTTGATGGAGAGTCACTGATGGCAGAATCCCTGAGGTTCATCGGAGATGGACCTTTCCATAATTTTCGTCTTATTCCATATTTCGGACTATGTTGAGGTCCATGAGAACATAACCATCCAGACTTATCAACTTTTGCCTTCGCAGGAAGTGGCTTTAGCGGAGAATTCTTCTTTAACACATTATTCGTTGTTACGTTTTCAACGAATGTGTTAGCCGGTTGTATTAATTCCATATCAAAAATATATCCCGAATCGATTTAAATCTATACGGAAAATCCAAACGTAAAGATAATTTTCTTAAGACATAGAATGTATATCTATTATGTTCCGAAGTGACAGGAGGGATTAAAATATATCTGCAAAATCGATTTCAGGTAGTTGTACATTGTCGACATTTCTGTATGTCGATTTCGCCATTATGAAATTAACAAACAAAGTCTTATATGCATTAATTTAAATATTTCTTTTCGAACTGTAGATAATCCGTATTTATGTTGGCATGTGTATTGCTACATACGCATGCGTGAACTTCCCTTTCATGACAGAAAAGTGTCCGCAAAGAGGGATTAGTTGTTATTGATTCAAGGAGCTTTTAAATTGAATAAAAACTAATATTTGAATAATAAAACAACAATTAAATTTACTTTTTACATTCGTCAGATATAGAAATGTACAAACTAAGCTTATTTGATGGAATTATACCGTTTTAAATTTTTTCAATAGAAGTTTCTGGTTGTTGACTTTTAAATGCATTATTATATTCATAAATTCCGACCGAGCGTGTCAATTTATACATACTTAAGATGCATATTGTTTAGTTTTCACTTATATATTATACAAATAAACAAAATAAATGACTCTCCTTGACTTATGAGGCTTACAATACGTAAATAGAATTATAAACCCACCAACAACTGATCGAAGGATGGATGGATGACTGTTTCTAGTCTAGAAGCAATACATAACAATTAAGGGGTCAATTAAGTCAACGATAGAAAAAAAAAACGATAAGTCAAACAATATTGCCTAGAAAACACAAAAAAAAACTTAATATTGATCAATATGGACGTACAGCACCCCAAGCCGAAAGAGGGGGACTTATTGCACTACAAGGGTCGTCAGTTCATGCTCCAATAGGGACACCAACCAGTGGCAGATTTAAATGTTCGTTTTTGACATATTAGTAACATCGTTAAAGGAAAACAAAAGCTGAAGCCCGCTTTAATTTCGGTTGCTGGATTTTTTTACTGTGTTGAAGAACCGTAATCTGTTTTCTGCTCTGTTGTCGAGTTGTTGTTTCTTGGATACATTCCCCGTCTTCATTCTCAATATTACAGAATGGTTGGTTTTTTTTAACCCTCATCGGACAATTATGCCCCTTGTTCCTCTTAGCCTGGATCCGCTACTAACCACAACCTCTACTCGTAAATTTCTACCTGCGATAAGTCATATTGTAATAAATCATAATGCACTGGTGTCATGTGCTGTTAAACATATCGTGTGTCAAATCTTAAGGGAGTTGGCTTCTCAGTTTCAAAGTAATTAGCTTTTCAAAACACTAGTTTATATTGAAAGGGGATTAATAAAGGAGTCCAAAGAGCAAAAAAATATATAGGTTACCGTGCTTGTTTTCGAGATATTAGCCATTGAAATTTTGGCGGGAAAATATTCTCTCTTGACTTTTCATAGCTTTATCATCGACAAGTTGAAGCTCTCAAAAACTGTTTAAAAGTAATTAAAATTTTATCAGACTTCAACAGAATATAAAATAAGTATAAAAAATCAACCATAAATTCAAAGACCAGTAAACAGTACATCCTCAAATTTGAATGTTTATAGACTTACAAAAAATGTACTTCCTCTTTCCTTCTAATATCAGTGACGGATCCAGGGGGTAAGGGGTCCGTGAGTTGGAACACCCATCATTTTTGACGATCATTTCGTAGAATTGGGACACATGGTTACCCCCTTTTTATCCTGGGTTGGCACCCCTTCTTCTGTAAAAATGGCACCGATTCCAAGGATTAGATCTAAAACGAATATCATCGCATAATATTTATCAATTTCGCTTACCATGAATGTACGGAATAAATAATAAATAAAATGTACATGTATGTATTAAATTATTGTATTTTTATTATCAGCATATTTTAAACATGTACCATGTCAGGCGCGGATACAGCTATTTTGAAATAAATATTCACATAAATAAAAAAATAAATAAAAAACTAGCAATCATAATTAACAAGCAAAACAAAGAAATCTAATGAAAAAGGGGGGGGGGGGTGTTCAACTTCAAGACCCCTTCCCCTAGATCCGCCAATGCAAGCAGCATGACGCGATATCTTCCATTACATTATACATGTTATACATGTATATACTTATAAATTAAGGGCCTAGCAATCAGAGGCGGATTTAGGGGGGGGGGGGGGGCAGGGGGCCCGCCCCCCCCCTTTTTGGGAAAAAAATTGGTTGCTTATATAGGGAATCACTGAAGCGTGACTGGAGCGGGCCCCCTCTTAGGTCAGTCAGTGGGCCCCCACTTATGAAAATTTCTAGATCCGCCACTGGCAATATTAGAGAAGTAAGCTTCTTATTTCTTCCTCCCAGACCGGAGCTGGAACCTGTACTGTTCACTTCATTCTTTTACGAAATTACGGATTCATAGTGCAGCGATAGTATCATACCTTATCTTCTATTTTAAGTATAGCTGATAAAATTCAGCTTTCTTTTTATCTAACTTCATTCTATTTTTAAGAATTTAAAAAATATATTTTTATTTCTTATTTACTCACATGTTATAAATATTTAAATCCCGTTTAGAACCTCGATCAACCTTGAACCATATATAGTGTATATGTAATGTTATAACGAGAGAAATCTGTCGCAAAAGGTGAAAATAGTATTTATATTGCGTATAAAGAACTGGTAATATTATTACAGTTAGAACAAAATGGCATCACTCGGGAGACTAGATGGAAAGATTGCACTTATCACAGGTAAACTTGTTAATATTTGTTGTTTCTTTAAATCTATTTATATAATCCGGCCCTCAGTCTTCATGGGTTTGTTGTTTAAATTTGTATGGTAGGCAAGTTTTACATTTATTGTCCTGCTTCTATGTGCATATCTCGATAGGCGTATTATATCCTTGTTAGCGTAATTTTGATTTTTCTGGTTCTGTAACAGAAAAATAATTTGATATAGTTATATATATAAGATTAGTGACAATTTTAAATCTGCAGAATTCACAATGACTGTAAAAAAAAAGAGTCACGGGCTAATATCACCCTCTCGAATTTAACTGTTAAGGTCTATGAACAATAGGAAATTAATTTAAAAGCAAAGTTAATACACGCTGTATTGGTGAGTTTTATTCTTGGTTTGAAAAGACGAATCCATCCGGAGAGGCACTCCGAACACACACATTTCATCCAAAACAAATCATCACTGACAATTAGGGACCAAACTGAGTCGAATATTATTTTATTTATTATTAATAATTATTGTTTTCGTCTTTCAGGTGCTAGTTCTGGAATAGGCCAGGGAACAGCCATTTTGTTTTCAAAACTTGGAGCAAAGTTAGCAATCACAGGAAGAAATGATGCTAACCTGAAAAAGACCGCCGATGAATGTGAGAAAAACGGCGGAGTGAAGGTAACATATAAACAAGAGGTCCGGATGAAAGTTCTACATTTCATTATCATTTTGTTCTATTTTATTTTAGGCCTATTACTTAGTATTCTCTCTTTTTTATTTAAGTGCCTTGTTTTCTTTTCTTAATTTGTGTGACCCATTTCCTTCTATTATTCCACGTCCTGAGTATTAAACTAAATTTTGGTACAAATTCTAACACTATCCCACGGGGGTGGGGGGGGGGGGGGGATAACTTCGACATTTATTTGGTAGGGGTGTGCCATTTTTGCCTCAAAAAACGTACCCATTTTAATATATCATTCACTGAAATTCAGTACCTATAGTTATATAAATATTTAAGAAAGAATGAACTATACTTATATACAATATTTAAAATATGACCCATACTTATATAAGCACTAACTCATCAAATCAGGGGACAAATTTGCGGGATTCATTTGGGAACTTATTTGAAAGGTGAACTTTCAAATGAATTGATTTAATTTAATGCCTCGTTCACACGTACATGTATTAGCCAATTCTCATTAGAAATCCACTTTTGTTAATACGAATTAAAAGTTAACGTCGTTTGGACAGTATAAAGTGATTTTGACGCGTATTGTAATTCGAATTAGAATTGACGTTAGGACGTAAAACGTTTCGAATGCGAATTAAACTAATTCGAATTAGTTAATGCGAATCGAATTCGAATTACGTGTGAACTCAGCATAATATAATAATTGACCATTATTAATGTAAGATTCTCAATAGCATATTAATATAAAGGTATTTTTGGCACATCCCCGTATACCCAATAATAGTAAGTTACCCCCCCCCCCCCCCCCCCGTGCACTATCCATACTCTCTTACAAGCATCCACTATTCACTTTTTTAAGGTGTTCAGTAGGACATTTCGGTTATTTCAATATTTCAATACCATATCTCTAATAATTCACTAGCTTTCACAAATAATATGAAAGTTCAAAACTCTGGATCCATTACACGATATTTCAAGACATTTTGTTCTATGCTTTACTCTACATTCAATAGACTCGATATTGTTAGATAAAGTTATCTTTCTAGTTTGACTTGTTTTACATTGTTATTTCGGGGCTTTTTAAAGCTGACTTTGCAGTATGGCTTTGCTCATTGTTGAAGGCCGTAGGGATAGTTGCTAATTTCTGTTTCATTTGGTCACTTGTGAAGAGTTGTCTCATTGACAATCATACCACATCTTCTTTTTTTTTATATTGTATAAATATTATACCAATTGTTGAGTTTAGGAAGTTAATTTTTTAGAATAACATGTGCGATTACAAAATCGAAAGGGAAACTCGTTTGATTTTACCTTTTATTTTAATGAGAGAGAGAGAGAGAGAGAGAGAGAGAGAGAGAGAGAGAGAGAGAGAGAGAGAGAGAGAGAGAGAGAGAGAGAGAGAGAAAACGGCGAAAATATAACCTGTATAAATAATATATTTAACGAAATATTATTTTTTCAGTGGTATTTTTAATCGCAGTTTAGAATTATAATTTTTTTTTCCAGCCATTAATGATAGTAGCTGATTTGTCAAAGGAGGAGGACACTATTCGGGCTGTGGAAGAAACTATTAAATTTTATGGACAACTACATGTTCTTGTAAGTATAGAAGATGATGTTTTATTCCCATTAATGAACTCACAAAAAATATATGATGGATTAAAGAAAACAAGTACCGGAACGGAAACGACCACTGTACGGAGTATGTGTTGAACTTACATGTACTCTATGCGAACAGATCCGATATCCCATGACCTGAATATGAAATTAAGATTTATTGTCTTTGTATTTGATCCTTGACAAGTTTTCGCTGTCAAGAATACTTGCATATTTCGATGTATTTTGTTTTCTCTCGTATAGGAATCTTTTAAATCTTAACTAATTGTTAAACCATTAAAATATCGTTGTTGGAGACAAAGGGCAGCTTAACAGAAATTAAATAAAATTTCAGAGAATAATTTCAATATCATGCTTTTTTACTTTGATTAAATAATAAAAGAAAATATTCGATCCATACAAACTTTTAAGGTCTGATTCCTTTTAATTGTCGGCTTTGGAATATACTTTTAAGTTTACAATCATGCTCTTCGTGTTAAAACACAATTTCGTTTTGCGCATATGTTGGACTCACAAAAAAGACATTTATTGTCGAAATGCACAACCTGAGAGTGTTCTGACTTAATACTAAACATTTCAATGTTTCATGATACGTGAAATTGGTAAAACTATATTTTGGCATAATTAAACATGTACACCATTTCAATGTTTCAAAATACGTGAAATCGGTAAAACTATATTTTGGCATAATTAAAAGTGTACACCTGTTCAGTGTTTCAATAAACGGTCTGTATGGTACAAGTACAAGAACACTCAGGCTAATTTTGCAGAGCTTGTATGCTGATTTAAACACAAAAAAAACGAACTCTTGTGAAGAATTATCTCATTGGCAATTAATCATACCACATCTTCTTGTTTCCTAGTTGAAAACACAAAAAGGATATTAATATCAGGCGCCTTACACGCGGATATAACCTTAAAAAAGATACACAGAGTGTTTGCATTGATTCTGCTGGAACATATCTTCTCTTAACGCTTATGGTTGTTTTTGAAATTTAATTTTTGTTTTTGTTTATCAAGGTTAGTTCTGCGGGGATTGTGGAAGTTGGGAGTGTAGAAACCCAAACATTAGAACAGTATGACAAAGTTATGAATATCAATGCAAGGTAAGATTGGTTTTCAATATAATTCAAAACTTTCGTAGTTTTTGTCGAGCCTGCGACTTTAGTTGCAGAGAGGTCGACATAAGGATAGTGATCCGGCGGCGGCGGCGTTAGCTCACTTCTTTAAAGCTTTATATTTTAAACTAGAACACACCCGCGAAATCGCGGGCATATACAGCTTGTAAACTGTTGTAGGATGAATTTTTGTAAAAGATATTATGACTGGAGAATTTCATATAAGGTATCAAAAGCCCGCTCCCTTTTTTCCGCAGTCCGTTATGTGTTTCCTTTCTGTTAAATTCAATTATTTTTGGTGTTTCTTGCCTTATACCGCAATTATTCTTCCCCTTTGCTACAATGCATTTTTTGGTAAAAGTCAAATTAGATTAAAAATTTGCATCGCTTCAAACATGAAATAAATGAAACTGCTTATAGACCATTATTATTCTAATAAAATGTGCTTCTAGGACAATCCATTAGTGCTTTTCCTTTTGAGAGCCCTACTAACATGTCAATGGTAGGATTTAAATCTCGTATAAATGACTAAGGCTCATTTGAGGGGTGGTCTGAGGGGCCCTGATACCGAAATCCCCGGGCTTAAAAACATGAAATCCCGAGGTGCGTATTTTAACGAAATTCATATCCCGACATCCCGAAATAAAAAAAAATGTTCCCGCATCCCGTAAAGATCAACCCCGTAACCCCGAGCTATAAAAACACCCAATCCCGACGTCCCGAATAAGTCCTGCCTCCCTCTAATCTCTAACCTACTTTCATTTTGGCCAAATCACTACTTTCACTTTCAACAATAAATTTGTATGCCCCATTTATGGAAATTATATTGTCTAGTCTGTTCGTCCGTTCGTTCGTTCGTCCGTCCTTCTGTCTGGCTTCGGGTTAAAGTTTTCACTTTCAACAGTAAATTTTTATGCCCCATTTATGGGAATGATGTTTTCTAGTCTGTTCGTCCGTTCGTTCGTTCGTCCGTCCGTCTGTCCCGCTTTAGGTTTTTGTCGAGGTAGTTTTTTGATGAAGTTGAAGTCCAACCAATTCAAAACTTAGTAAATATGTTCCCTATGATATGATCTTTCTAATTTTAATTAAGAGATTTTACCCCATTTCATGGTCCACTAAACATAGTAAATGATAGTGCCGATGTGGCATCCGTATACATGCACACATTCTTGATCATTCTTCTTTCCACATGTTTTACTTATTTCAATATATATGCAACTGGTATATGACCCCTTAGATAGTAAATATTTCAGAAAAAAGCCGGTAGACAGAATACAGAGAGTCTGTATATTATAGTAGTATAATCGTAGTTTACAGGTGGATAAATGCGAAAACATAATTATCTCTAAGGAGGTATAATAGTTGTAGTTCTTGCGATCTAAAAACCATCAGATGGAGAACGCTCTGATTGGCTTATTTATTTTTCATTTTTGTAATCTATCATACGATTGGATGTTCTTGTGTATGTTTAAAACTAAACTGGACCCCTGCTGTTGTTTCAATCTTATCTACACTTTGTGTCGAAGTATCAATCAGCGGGTGGCCAGTTAAGTTTAAAACCGGAAGTCTGATCTATGACTAAAAGTCAGTCTGATAACGGAAACAATATCCGGACACCTATTTTGTCGTTTTTCTCCCAAAATAACTCAATCTGAATAATCATAAGAATGGATGACAAATGCGACTATGCCTGTTACCTAAAGTACACAGAGGCATGATGATTAATTTATTGTGAAAGGAAGAGTAGCGACACACAAAATGAGGTCTTCTCGTTTAATAGTATAGAAGGTGAAATAACTGGATGCTTCATAGTTTGTATATAGATGCCTCATGTTACCATGTTTCCGTCAGTCACATGTCCAATGTCCTTGACCTCATTTTCATGGTTCAGTGACTACTTAAAAAAGTTATGTTTTTTTGAAATGTTAAATTCTCTCTTATTATAAGTAATAGGATAACTATATTTGGTATGTGCGTACCTTGCAAGGTCCTTATGCCCGTTAGACGCCAGTTTTCACTTGACCTCGACCTCATTTAAGTTTTTGTGGTCAAGTCCATAACTAAGATAATATCAGCAATGGGTCTTGTATATTTGGCGTATGGAAGGACTATAAGGTGTACATGTCCAACTGGCAGGTGTCATCTGAACTTGACCTCATTTTCATGGTTCAGTGGTTATAGTTAAGTTTGTGTGTTTTGGTCTGATTTTTCTTATACTGTATGCAATAGGTCTACTATGTATTTGGTGTATGGAATGATTGTAAGGTGTACACCATGTCTAGCTGGCAGGTGTCATCTGAACTTGACCTCATTTTCATGGTTCAGTGGTAAAAGTTCAGTTTTTGAGTTTTGGTCTTTTTTTTATTTTATATATATATGCAATAGGTCAACTATATTTGAAGTATGGAAATATTTTATGATCTAATTGCCAGTCGCGCAAGTTTTATTTGACCATGACCTCCTTTTCACGGTTTATTGCTCAGTGTTAAGATTTTGTGTTTTGGTCTGTTTTCTTAATCTATAAGCAATAGGTCAACTTTATTTGTTGTATGGAAGAATTGTTAGTTCATGTCTGCCTGACATTGTCCTTCTGATCTAGACCTCATTTTCATATGGTTCATTGGTCAATGTTTAGTTTTCTTGGTCAGTAATCTTAAGTTTATGTGACAGTTGTAATAAAGCTTTATATTTAGGACTATCAACATAATATCAATGATTAGTAAAGAAGGCGAGACATTTCAGCGTGTGCACTCTTGTCTTTAACAGGGTTTCATTTTATTACATGTATTCGTTTACTTTATTACACAACTATGTGTTCCATATTAAAAACTTTTATAAATCGTTCTTATTACTGTAAGTCAGAGTTCCATACCACACAGCTTTGTGTTCCATGTGTATTCACGTTTTCATTTTGTTTCTGTAGGCCAGTGTTCCATACTGGTTACACAGCTATGTGTTCCTTATTCATTCACGTTTTATTCATGTTTCTGTAGGTCAGTGTTCCATACCACACAGCTGTATATGTACTATAGTTCTAAAAACGTGTATTAGTTCTTGTGTCTGTACGTCAGAGTTCCATATCGAAAAGCAATGTGTTCCCAATTCATTCACGTTTTATTCATGTTTCGGTAGGTCAGTGCTCCATACTGGTCTCACAGCTATGTGTTCCATATCTATTCACGTTCTACTCATACGTGTATTTATGTAGACCAGTGTTCCATACCATACAGCTTTGTGTTCCATTTTTATTCACGTTTTATTTATGTTTCTGTAGATCAGTGTTCCATACCACACAGCTTTGTGTTCCATTTTTATTCACGTTTTATTTATGTTTCTGTAGATCAGTGTTCCATACCACACAGCTTTGTGTCCTATATTTATTCACGTTTTATTCATGTTTCTGTAGATCAGTGTTCCATACCACACAGTTTTGTGTTCCATATTTATTCACGTATTATTCATGTTTCTGTAGATCAGTGTTCCATATTACACAACTATGTGTTCCGCATTTAGAGAAAACTAAAGGCAGCATTGTAATTGTCTCAAGTGTTAACGGTATACGATCGGTAAGTCATTTGTTTTCAAATTAATTGCAACTATAACAATTATCATGATAGATATTGGAAGATGTGGTATGAGTGCCAATGAGACAACTCTTCATCCAAATAACAATTTATAAAAGTAAACCGTTATAGGTCAAGGTACGGCCTTCAACATGGAGCCTTGTCTCACACCGAACAGCAAGCTATAGAGCCCCCAAAAATAGTAATGTAAAACGGTAAAAGAACAACCCGTAGCCGTAAAAATACAATATTAAAAGTTAATGAATAAATCGGACTAATTAAAGAAAAATTTCGCGATTTCGCGTTTTCACCCTATAGAATATGAAGGGCGAAAACGCGAAAACACGAAATGCTTTAACCGGCCACCATAAAAATCATCAATTTTGAAAAAAAAGGTTTGTCATATCCTACACAGGTACATTAAAATGAGAATGATTTTGTCATTACGTATACTTGAGCGTCTGTGTGTATGAAATCTTTCGTTTAGGAATACCAAGAAATTTCTTTAATTAGTCAGATAAATTTATTATTTTGTATGTATTTTTATGGCTACGGGTTGTTCTTTCCCATAGATGCAGACTATATAATTCTTTGCTTGCGACAGACTATATGTTAATCAACATCTTGGAGGCCTTATGCAATTCTTCGTCTTACCTTGGCTTCAGAGATGCAGAATCAACAATAAAGGAGGGGGGTAAAACATGTCAAAACCAAAAATGTTTAAATAACAATTTATAAAAGTAAACCGTTATAGGTCAAGGTACGGCCTTCAACATGGAGCCTTGTCTCACACCGAACAGCAAGCTATAGAGCCCCCAAAAATAGTAATGTAAAACGGTAAAAGAACAACCCGTAGCCGTAAAAATACAATATTAAAAGTTAATGAATAAATCGGACTAATTAAAGAAAAATTTCGCGATTTCGCGTTTTCACCCTATAGAATATGAAGGGCGAAAACGCGAAAACACGAAATGCTTTAACCGGCCACCATAAAAATCATCAATTTTGAAAAAAAAGGTTTGTCATATCCTACACAGGTACATTAAAATGAGAATGATTTTGTCATTACGTATACTTGAGCGTCTGTGTGTATGAAATCTTTCGTTTAGGAATACCAAGAAATTTCTTTAATTAGTCAGATAAATTTATTATTTTGTATGTATTTTTATGGCTACGGGTTGTTCTTTCCCATAGATGCAGACTATATAATTCTTTGCTTGCGACAGACTATATGTTAATCAACATCTTGGAGGCCTTATGCAATTCTTCGTCTTACCTTGGCTTCAGAGATGCAGAATCAACAATAAAGGAGGGGGGTAAAACATGTCAAAACCAAAAGGCAAGAACAACCCGTAGCCATAAAAATACATACAAAATAATAAATTTATCTGACTAATTAAAGAAATTTCTTGGTATTCCTAAACGAAAGATTTCATACACACAGACGCTCAAGTATACGTAATGACAAAATATCACGTTTTTTCACGAAATATTTATAAATTTTTAGTTTTAAATCATCTAAAAATATTTTCTCCTCGCTTCGCTCGACACTAAATCATCAAGAATTGAAGATAAAAAAAACAGCTGATCCTCTATATGTTAGCATATGCCTTACTAAGATTTTTTTTATTACCATCTCACCTCATGTTTTTCGACATTATGTTAATAGTCAATGGAAAGGCCTATAAACAAGATAGCATATATATTTTGTTGGCAAAAAAATGAAAATAAACACATTTAAATATTTGTTTTTCAGTTCCCTGGTGTCATAGCTTACTGTATGTCAAAAAGTGCTGTAGATCAGTTTACAAAATGTGCAGCCCTAGGTAATTATTGTTATGTATTCCAGAAAAAGAATTGAATTAAAAACTTGACAATAATTGGTATTTGCTTCCTCTCCGCTTGACATTCGCCATATGTATTTGACAGTGAGAGCAAAGACTGCTCACCCGGAGTAAAAATGATATTTCCGGATATGATGATATGTTTTTATGTATAAACTGTTACACATTATAAGTTGTGAAACAGTTCGTTTCGATCCTGCATGATCAGGGTATATGTTAAGTACAAAATGTGTTTCATGTTTATATCACATGAGTATGTTCACGTCCTGTTATGCATGTTATATTTGCCACTAGACGTTCTCATAAAGTCTTTAATTCATCCAGTAAAATGGCTGGAAAAATAAGATATCAAGCAACGAGATATCAATTAAACATGCTCGAACATCATTCTATTATGAACTGACACGGGGAAACAATTCAGTATTCACTTAAGTGGTGAGGTTTAATGGGTTGATCTGTTTGACATTGGTATGCTTCAACATTTTTATGGAAATGTAAATGTTTATGTAATTAATTTTTCAGAACTAGCCCCAAAGCAAATTAGAGTAAACAGCGTAAAGTAAGTTTATCTTTAATATGGAACTGTGATTTTTTTAGTATTCAATTGGAATTCATTCTACATAATTATGGGAACCTTCTGCACAAGCAACAAATAGTTACAATATATGAGTTTAAGTCTATAAGCAATGACAAAAGGCCATCTGTTTGTCAATGTCATCTTCGCTAGTTATTGAACTGGTTACGATCCACTTCCCTCCTCTCCTCTTTTCTTAAATAAATATCATTACCTTGTGTCTCCGAAATTCTATCTCAATCCGCCGAGGGTGGAGAGGAGGGAAGTGGAATGTAACCCTTGAGTAGCGAAGATGGGTCAATGCATGTTAATGATACACGAATTCCATGCCATATATCAAGGCTCCAATGTGCAACGTTGAGCAGGATATGGTTACCTTTTTGGAGCACTAGCTGGAAAGAGTCCTGGGTTTTGGTGGGCTTCTATAGTTTGTTATGTTGTATTTTATATACTGTGGTTTGATTTTCGTTGTTTTTCTTCTTTTTTTGTCACGATATTGTCAGTTTGTTTTTGACTTATAAATTTGAATATTATACCTTTGGTATTTGTTACCGTTTTTTTTTAATAAAAATTAATGATGTGCGCTTTGAACAATAACATTTTCAGCTACCATGATATTAATTAGTGCTATTATAATAAATGAGATTCTCGAATTAACTGTAGGAGGTAAGTCATGTCTTTTAGTATGCAACACTCCACCTTATTAGATGATCTTTCAATGGAAGGAATAAAATTCTATGAGTGTTGATTTTAACGACCTTAATTATTAGGGTCTTGCTCGGTCGGTACTGGAGCAAATAAGTTACGGGGGGATGTAGGCCGTACATTGACCTATAATGGTTTTATACTTTTATAAATTGTTATTTGGATGGAGAGTTGTCTCATTGGCACTCACACCACATCTTCTTATATCTATATTTCTAACTGTGCAGAACAGTACTTTACATACTTTTATTGTAATTTTATTTTTTGAACAGTCCAGGAGTGATAAAAACAGAAATACACAAGAGAGGTGGAATGGATGAAGAAGCTTATCAAAAAGTATGTTAACACAAAATTTCATGGGCGGAACATTTGGGCAAGTGTTTCGGGTTTGTGTGCGAGGTCCTCAATTGTATATGCACAATGTGAATGGTTTGATATTAGGGTAACGTTTTATCTAAGGTCAAACTTACTTGATATTTTTTTTTCGAAAATTGAAAAGACATTTGAATGTAAAGTTAACTCTTTACAATTGTAATATATATTGACCCAATAAGATATATATGGGTACAGTAAATTCCATATGAGTGAGTGTGAAGGTCGAATCCCCATATATCTGGATTTACTGATCCATATAAACTTCTTTACCATTCTAACATGTTAGGCATTCCATCTTAAAATTTATTATTCCTAGGAACAAAGGATAACACAGATTTTGAATGAAAACTGGGGAGGGGGAGGGGGGTTACAGAAGTTGGAAGATTCTTCCTGTGGCTAAGTAATGGTCTTATTTGGAGCATACGGTCTTACTATTTTTATGGCCCCGTAACGAAGTTGTAGGTGCCATATATAGTTTTACCCTTGTCCGTAATTCCGTCATTCCGTCAATCCGTAATTCCGTAATTCAGTCATTCCGTCAATCCGCAACAAACCATTATATACAGAGTTTTATTTCTAAACGCCTTCAGATATTGGTCTGTTTTTTGGTATGTGAGTTAACATGATGAGTTACAGATCAAGTTTAAGGATGTTTGCTTGTCATGAATTTTTGTCAGATTTTCGAAATCCTCTGGTTTTATCCATTTGAATGCCTTAAACAATTTTGCCCATGAACCCCCATTTTTCTTTTTATAAATCTTTTACATGTATAATTATAAACAATTTGTAAAAGTTTTATAAAATTTTTATTTTTTAGTAGTTTTTGAGAACTCTAAGTGGTCAATGATAAAGCCATGAAAAATCAAGAGAGAACATTTTCCCGCCAAATTCCAATGGCTAATATCTCGAAAACAAACACATTTTTTTGCTTTTCTTATTCCTTAATTAATCCCCTATCAATATATACTAGTTTTATGGAAAGTTATTTATTTTGAAACTGAGCTGCGAACTTCTTTAAGTTTCCTTCCGCTCCTCTAATTTTTACCGAAATTACGGGCTTTGGACTTTGATAAATTGTTGAAAAGCACAGTTATACGGACTTTTTCCCTAAACGCTTTCGGATATTGGAATGATATTTGGTATGTGAGCTTACCATGATGAGTTACATATCAAGTTTCGTTTAGCTCCGCTAATTTTTGCCAAAATTAAGGGTTTACAACTGAGGAAAATTTTATTATTATAGTTGTTTACAGTTATACAGACTTTTTTTTATACGCCTCCAGATTTTGAGTTGATTCTTGATATGTGAGACTACCATCATGATTGTGTCCACATGTGTTATTGGAATTGCAGATTTTTCAACTTTTTGAGACGGGGCCATTCGTATCGCTTTGACATATCTAGTTCATATCTTCATTTAGTAATGTCCTAATAATTTGTGACGCTTTTTTTCAGTTTTTGGAAAGGACAAAAATAACACATGCTTTAGGAAGACCGGGAGAAGTACAGGAAGTAGCTGGTATGATTGCTTTTTTGGCTTCTGACGATTCCTCCTTTATTACGGGAACACAAGTGCCTATTGATGGTGGAAGACATTGTATATGTCCTCGGTGAAAGGAGAGTTTAGTAACCAAGCAATAAAGAAGAGACAACCAACATTGTAGTACAACATGTTCTTGGTTCATCAATAAATCATTCCTTCATTTAAAACATTAAAGCTTTTGCATATTGTTTTTAGATACTATTTCAGTCAACTTCTTATAAGATATACACAAGAAGATGTGGTATCATTGCCAATGAGACAACTCTCCACAATCTTGAAATCTTAAAAAAAAAGAAGAGACCAAATGACACATAAATTAACAACTATTTGTCACCGTTCGGCCTTCAACAATGAGTAATGAGCAAAGTACATACCACATAATCAGCTATAAAAGGCTACGAAATGACAAATGTAAAACACTTCAAATGAGAAAACTAACAGCCTTATTTATGCACAAAAAATGAACGAAAAACAAATATGTAACACATCAACAAACAACAAGCACTGAATTGCATGAATATACATATATACAGGCTCCTGACTTGGGACAGGCACATACATTGTACATACAGAATATGTCGGGTTGAACATGTAAGCGGGATCCAAACCCTCCTCCTAACCTGGGGCAGTGGTGTATCAGCACAACATAAGAACGAACTATAAAAGCCAATTTATCAAAAAAATATTATCCAATGTCAGGCTAAAAATTGTGTAGATCGTGAAAAAAACATGATATTTTGATTTTTTTTTACCAAAGAAGTCCCCCCCTGAATGTACCTGCACTGCGAGGTAAGTTTATGCAATGAGGTAAAACGTGATCTCCGGTATTTGTCGATTGAACTTTAACTTGCATGGTTTTTTTAATCAAAGATGTTCAAATAAGAAGATATTCGTATTGTTTTGTCATAGATTATACCGTTATTTTTCTCAATTCAATTGTTTCATATTTTTCATGTTGAAGCCTTTTTCTTGTCGTCTACACGGTATATTTTTTTCTCGCGGTTGCCTGTAATTGCTTACAATACATTCTCTTCATTTTGACATGGGTGGATAATTGTCTCATTGTCAATCATACATGCACTACCTCTCCTTATTTTTATATTTCACGGAATGTTGTTATATTTTTGTACGCTTAGCGCGCCTCAATGAAATACACAATACGGAATCTGTCTTTTAAGCAGTTTATTTAAGCTATAATCTACAAGTGTTTAACTTAATTGTCCTTCATTGACAAGTAGTCTCAAAGTCTATGATTTTTTGGAAATGATCAGGTATAATTTTGAGATTGATATCATTTGATTATCTGTTGCATTGTAAATATCAATGATGAACAAGTGTTCCATACAATTAGTGGAAGATATTAGCAAGCAAAATCCAGGGAATTGTGCAAATGATGATACAAGCATGAAAATTAGCACGGAGCATAATTATGATATACTTTTTAAGAAAAAACTGCTGGCCATGAAAAAAAAATAAAATTTCAAGATGGCCACGGACTTTTCAAAAATGGCTGATTTCTCAAAATCTTTCTTCAAAAATACTTATTTTTCTACAAAACTTGTCTGTTCTTTGACCTTATTTTAGTGAAAAATATTATATGGTTTAGTGGCGACATTCCTTGCATTTGACGTATTTAATAGAAATAGATATTAGACTCTTGCGCATGCGCGAAAATGTGACAAAACTCGCACATAAACATTTGAACTATTTACTATTTACTTGGAGCTTTTGGATTTTTAATGATATTATGAACTGGTTTGATAAAATTATTTAAGGTTATGAAACAAATACGTTTATCTATTTTGCGCATGCGCAAACTATTTATAGACATACAGAGCGATTTGCACCCACTACCAGGACACACTGATGTAAATCATAGATCATGTAACAGAGGAGGATTTGAATTTCGTAAACAGATCTTGGTCGTCATTTCATTCCTCTTAAAAAATATACTCTTCTATTCAAGTAACTGTTACTTCTATGATGCCACTGTTTGAAAACACGCCCATTCAGTTGCATTGATCAATCATACGATGGATAGGTGAACAAAGTGGTTAAACTGTCAAAATCCCGGCCAATCATCAATTATAGCTGCAGATCAACCACTCTTGGTATTTGGTAAGTAAGTTCAGTATTTGTACGGAGAAGATAAGTTTATCGTTATGTTTGGTGGAATGTACATTAAAATGGCTTGTAAAATTCATGGAAATGTATTGCCTGAAAGTGGATGGACTAGGCCTCACTGAAGCCGACATTGCAACACCTAGAGCGTCATATTATTTTCATATATATATTCAAATGAACCTAGGTCTAGACAGATATAACTGCGTGTGTTTTGGTTGAACCATTGATGTATAAACGCAGAAAATATATCTCATAATTCTGTGTCGTTCGATTATTTGATAGACTGGTGCAAGGAAAGAGGGTCATCTCGATCACATTAAAATATCTGTTGTTCAATTATGAATTAAGAACTTTTGTTTACTCGGTGGTACGCCCATTTTATGAGTCAGATATCGTAACTCACGAACAGTCCATATCAAGCATGATACCGTATTTTTTTGTCCAGATCATGAAAATTATGTTCGCCGGTTATAGATCCATCTCCAAGATATGGATTTCCTTCACGAGCATCACCAACAAGGTGCCCATGGTAATTTCACTGTACGTAATAGCAGCAAGTTTTTTTCTTATATCACAATTGATCAGGCACAAACACAGAATAATGCAATTGTGAAAGGCGATGTTGGTGCCACCGAAGATCCCCTTGAGACGGTGGATGGATAGATGAATGTCAGTAGACTGGTAGATGAATTTGAACGAAATAGTGGTTTTAGTCATTCTCAAACAGATAGACGACATCATGAATACTCTACGAAAGCACCAAAGGATTTTTTTTAAAAGAGTCAAAGGCTTTCTAAGGTGATGACCGAGTTTGGAAATCCATCTTCTGATTTTACTTTTTTCTAGAACAGTCGTAAGATTTGTACAACATTGATTTTTATAAGGAAATTATTGACTCGGAGGCAGGTGAGATATGTTTATAAACTCCAAGGTATTGGGTCCGAACAATTCAAAGATCTTTTAAAGTAAATGCAAAACGAAGGAATATCTGCTTTCTAAAACCAAATAAAAAAGAACAATTTCCTATTGTAGCCGTAATACTGGAAATGGCTATGTCAAAAATCCAAAGCTGAAGAACATGAAAAGTGATTGCGATCTCTTTCCTAGACTTTTCATTTCCTGTCAAAGTAGACAGTTTGACTTGGAAGACTTTTTTATCCATGAAAACAAAATTACTTCTCTGTTTTTGTCTAAGGATGTCACTTTCGTGTTGTTCGTGTTGTTCGTGTTGTTTATTCTTTAGTTTTCTATGTTGTGTCATGTGTACTATTGTTTGTCTACTTGTCCTTTTCTTTTTTAGCCATGGCGTTGTCAGTTTATTTTCGATTTATGAGTTTGACTGTCCCTCTGGTATCTTTCGTCCCTCTTTTTAAACAGTGTTATTATATCGCAGCAAATGGGTATACTTGAAACATTGTGCGATTTGCCATCAACTGATCCAAATCCTAACGCATTTACCGTTTGGGGGCCAGCAATGGTCAATTCCAAGCCACCACGTGCAAAACTATTTGATGATTATGCAATCGATGTCATACTGCCTCACATAAAACATTGCACCGATAAGTATTGCAGAGTAGACATTGTATTTAATTTAAGGGCTAGAACGAGAAAAAGGCAAGGTACTGGTGCTAGACGGAAAGTTGTTGGTTCTGATAGAACTTCAAGGATTTGGAGTTGTCGTCTTTGAGAAGATGACACCAAAACGGAATTATTCAAGTTTGTTGCCGACAGAATTGCTTCTTTAGAGACTTATAAAAATGTTAATATTACTCAAGGTGAAATATTCTTTGAAATTTCAATATGGATACTTGATCATACTTCCCATTTATCCCTTTATAACTAAGAACAAGCAGATACACGTATGTTTGTCCATGATAAGCTTGCTGCTGAAAATGTTTGATAAAAGTAATTTTAAGTAGTACTGCTACAGATGTAATAGTATTAGGATTGCAGCTCTCGCAGTATTAGGTATGGACAAAGTGTGAATAGGTTTTTGAGGGAATAAGAACTTTCGATAGCTTCATGTAGCAGCTGCTATTATTTCCTTCTATGCATTCTGTGAATGTGACACTGTGTCAGCATTTGGTGGGAAAGTGAATAGGTCAGCTTGGCAGACATTGGAATTATTTCCAGATGTAATGGATGTTGTTGCTCGCTTAAGTTTTGAATGAAGACAGATACCGGGACATCATAGAAGCATTTGCTTGCATCATGTACGGCAACATCAACATTTGCTGTTAACAAGGCACGATTTGAATCTTTTGTCAGGAAGCAGCGCCCTTATGATCCTATCCCCGCTACATCGAAAGAGAAGCATATCAAGGTGGGTTCAACCGGGTGTGTGCATTCGACAGGTACACATACCAAGTCATGAACACTGGGTTTGGATGTGAGAAAAACAAACACTGACAGATGGAAACCAAAATGGACTTCTTTGGCTGCATTTGCACCCTCGTATCAAATACTTTTGAAAGTGGATGCAAAAAATGCAGCGTTGTTGATAACTGTAAACGATTCCGTTCTGGCCTACCTTGTACGCGTTTGTGTGTTGGCATTTGTCAGATAATTATCCGGAATGCCGACTGCCTTTTCTAACCAAACTAGGTATTTGAACTTAACGAATTAACTGACATCTCTTTTAAATTAGAAGAAAATGAAAAAAATGAAAAACATAATGAAATTTTAAACGTTTTTGTCGCCACTTTGGAACCGGAAGTTACTTTTTCGTCGTGTATGTATTGTGTCATCGTACTTTAGGAACAGTAATCTACGTTTTATAAAAACTTGCACTGGATTATACCTACAACACAGCTTTCAAGGGACTCACGAAATCTAGCCGTTTTCAACGTTTTTGCCACCATTTTGGAACCGGAAGTAACTTTTTCGTGTTATATATATTGTTGCATCGTACTGTAGGAACTGTTATTTTCGTTTTATCAAACTTTACTTTGGAGTATACCTATACAACAGCTTTCAAATGATTTACGAAATGTAGCGAATTGGATATGACGCCATTTTTAAAATGAGCGGTGGCCATCTTGAAAAAATGAAAATTTTTGATGGCAAGCAGCTGATTTTTTTTAATTATCGTTTAGTCAACCTCTATACCAAATTTCATGCTTGTATCACGATTTGCACAATTATCTCCACAATATCTCCCACTAAATGTAGGTATAGTATATTCATTCCTTTTGATTTTTTGTGGGTTTTTTTCTTGATTTTTTGTTGTTTATTTGTTCCGTTTGTAATGATTTTTCAACGTTTGGTACTTGTAATATTTGCCTTTAACAGTTTTGGAACACAAGGGTTTGAACAGACATTATAGGTTAGTCTTTATATATCATGCGTGAAGGAAATTTAGTTCAACATTATGTTGTTTTAGTCTTGTATTAATATTCTTAATTTAACAAGCAAATTATTGTTTACAGAAGAACAAAACCAATCCTTGCATGTTATTTTTTATATGATATATATACACTCATATCTACTGTAAGGCTTGAACAATAAATAGGAATTGTTTACTCATTGGAGGATCCAGGAGGGGGGGTTCCGGGGGTTGGAACCCCCTTTTTTGGACGAGCAATGCATTTTAATAGGAGCATATAGCTGGAACCCCCCTTTACTCTGGGTTGGGACCCCCTTTTAAAACGCCCCTGTTTCTACTTCCGATAATAAGAATATAGAGTAAGAATGAAGGCCGTAAAACAAATCAATATTTAGTATATTTCAAACAGACTATGAGGAATCATAAAGGGATATCAAGCGCGTATCATGATCCATTATGAAAGGGGTCAAACACCCAAAGCACCCGTGTGGGTCCATCAATGGTGAAATGAATATGGCAATAAGGACATAACTAATTAATATCCAAAATGTTTGTATAAAATATGTCGGGGAAGGCGTGTGAATTAATGGTAGGTATCTAGGCAGGACACACAGCTATTATATATTTTGTTTAGCCTAATATATATTCATTGAGAATGGCTCGAGGTCGCAAAGTAATTGTCAAGGTAAACATGGTATAGACCAGTCATATATGTCTGATAGTCTCAAACGTAAGAAGTTTATCTGTGTCCGACAGAAAGGTCAATCAAAATGTCATGAAATAAACATGATACTCCAGGTCATGGTACATATTGACCGTCCCATGTCCGAGGTTAATTAAGGTCCTAATGCTTCAGATTCTCAAATAAGGCCTATAATAAAATGTTTGAACAGGAATTCTTATAGTAATATCCATTTAAGTTATTGAAAAGAAAAAAAATATATATATATCTGTTCGTAGTTGATTCATGACACCAGAATTCTTAATGGGGCATTAACTGTCAAATTAAGGATAACTGATTTGATTCAAATACTCATATTTGATTTACAATATACTGAAACCAATACCCGAATTACAAAAAGTATGAAATAGATATTTATCAACGCATAGACTCGATAATATATAACAACATTTCGTGTCTATTATAGTCTAAACGCCATATATAATTAACCATCGAGATGACTATCAAAGACAGCCGACGATCAAATAACCGATATACACATACATATAAAAAGATTGAGACCACGTGCAATTGAATTTTTCGAGATGTCCATGTTCTAGGTTAAACAAATAAGTTAATCATCATTTTTACCTGTATAAGAATGATTTCTTTTGTTGGTCTAACTAGTCAACAAAATGGTTCATGTTTGGTTTTTATACACTTTCAGTGTTGACACTTTTCCCCTTAATAATACATGCTCAAACAATCTCTAGATAAGTGGTTAAATTTAAGGTCATATAAACCCATCAATAAGGTCGAATTATTCACTTTTAAGTGAGAAATTCGTCAGCAATATTCCATGGCTTTTTTGACAAAATTGAACTAAACTGCCTGCTAAAAGCGAATTATAAATTCACTATTTCACTTTCATTAAACTTTTTTTCATATATTGTAGCTAATGTCCCTGTAAAGACTGTAAAAAAAAACCCTAAAAGCAATGACAATGAACCTTTATTGCTAATCTTCATCTCAAAGTCAAATTCGCGTCTTCATGTCAAATATACGCACAGCGTGCTGCTGAGTATGATAAATAATTGAAAACGCAATATTTTGAAAGAAGTAATTTAATTTGAACTTTTTAATTTGTCTTCTAATTCTAATATTTTCTTATTCTTTTCCTTATTTTCATATTCTAGGTAGTTGATTCTATTTTCAAGTCTGCTGAAATTTTCCATGATTCCAGCGTCTCCAGAATTTTCACTGCTGTTTTCCATTTGTAACTGCTTTTCCAGATCTGAAATTTTAAGTAAGCATTACATTGTACCCCTTCAAAAATGAATCCCGTCAAACTATGGCTGTACCATTAGCATCAAGCCATTTACATTTTACTATTTTTTGTGCCGTTTTACCTCATACCATTTTTTCCCGGTTAACGGTACAAATATAATTATGTTCGGATTGCCACTGAGACAAATATTCACAAGAGTCCAAATGGGGTAGACATTACCAATTTTAGGTCACCGTACGGCTTATAAAATTTATGATAAACATACCGTATAATTATCTATAAAAGGCCCCAACATGAAAGATGTGAAACAATTCAAATAAGAAAACTTACGGCCTTATTAAATAACAATTACAATTAGCGAAAAACAAATATGACAGACATGAGCTAACGACAATTTAAAAAAAAAAATTTTTTTTTTTATATATCTTTTATTATTCTGTCAAACCTTTGCAATTACAATGGTATACAGACACTACAAAACATCAACAATGCAGACATAAATACATAGTAGTTAGCCACGAGGGCACTCATAGGATTTTATAGGTCTAATGAAAGTACACAGCTTTCTCAATTAAGATTTTTTATTCAAATTCATAATTTTCTTAAACATTATTGTATTTGGATCATTTACATATTTTTTATCAATACGTTTGTTTCTTTTTATTGACATCTTTGTGCACATCATAATATAATGATACTCATCTCCAAGATTTTTAGAATTACATAATTTACAATTTCGTCTATCTCTCTGAATAGTTGTTCATCTCCCAATCTCAATGTGTAATTTATGGTTGATGGTTCTAAATTTGCATAAAGTATAAATATCACGAAATTCTAAAATATCAAAATAGTTCTCAAAGCCAAAAGTATCCTTAAAAATTGTATGAACCACTGATTCCAGGCTCCTGACTGTGGACAATCACATCAAGGATGTTGGGATTAAAAATCATTTGTGAGCGCTCAATCACGACCTCAATCAAAACTGTGACAATGGTGTAGCAGGACAACACTAAGAACAAACTGTGAAGAGCATTTGCAAAAGGCTTAACTCACTCGAAACACATACACATACTACCATATAAATCATTAAACACAAAGCATCGATAGTAGAGTACTCGCACTTACTGAAAACTATTTCAAAGCCAATATTAACAATTAATAAATAAAATGTAATCATCTTCTCTCAGACTGATTGCTGTATGTTTTGTTTTGTTTTTCCTTGTCATTTTTTATTTGTCGTCTAGTTATTCGCACAAGTTTTAGCAAATTATGTGGACTGTATATTTTTTTATAACCTGACAATGTCCTTAATTTTTTTTTTTTGGCAACTTGTTATATAAATAATATTAACTTTAATTTAAGGTTGTACAAAAAG